>NC_087520.1:45934264-46308014 GCF_963921805.1 Phalacrocorax carbo
CATTAGCTGGCATTTATAGAAAATTTATTGGCTGTGGTTTATCCAGGTAAAATTTTTCCCAGTGGTGCACGTTTCTCTCATGCCTTCCTTCTGCATTATGGCAGGCTACAAGACATACCGCCAGCAGCCTGTCCGTGAGCAAGAGATGTCAGCGAGCTGAGGTGGCCCAGATGTTGTGCCTCACAAAGCAGCGCCATATATTTGATACGGGCAAAGCTGCTGCGACCTACCGAGGGTAAAAAGTTCATGTGCGCCCTAAAGTAATTTATGGCCGGGGCACTTCATACCTCCGTTGTTCCGCTGCCGTGGTGTTTGCAGGTCCCAGCCGGGGTCAGGGCTGCGCGGTGGCAGGCGCTGGGCGAGCAGGATCGGTCGCCGGTGCCCGCAGAGCGCTCAGCCCGGTGGCGTCTCCTCGCGAGGAGAAGGCGTGCCGTGCCTCGGTGAGGCGCGGCGGCGGGACCCGCGCCGCGGGTGCCCTACCGAGAGGGACTCTGCCTTCCTGAAAAACAGGTTGTCCTTGTGCTGACAGCAAATATTTGCTGTGGGGTGGGCTGGAGCTGCATTTCTTCCAGCAGCATCCCACCTTCCCCAGCCCTGCGCCCCGCTCGCCGCTGGTGGGAAGTGCCTATAAATAGTTAACGCTGTTATCTAATTCCTGGCCGGGCGCCAGCGGCTGGCATCGCTTGGCTGACAGCACGCCTGAAAGGCCCTGCACACTGTACCGCGCTTGAAGGTAAAGCTGCTGTTGGTTTAAGCGGGAATTAAACAATTACCACGTCTTAGTTCTCCCCACCTTCGGTGGATTGACTCTATAAATTGTCAGCCTGTTGACATTTTAATGTGAATTATGTCATATGGTATCCCCTTTGATTTCAACATGCCTCAGTTTGTAAATACACGAGCCTCTCAAAGGGTTGTGGTTAGCGTACACGCAGGAGGCCTCGGGGTTTTTGGTGGGGAAGGAGTGCAGCGCCTGTCTCTCTCAGCAGCGAGCGTGCCTGGCACGGCAGCTCGCAGCTCCGCGGCCGCGGCTCGGGGCTCCCGCGTCTGGCGGGGCTCCCCGTGTGCTGCGGCTCTGGGCAGCCCGGAGGCGCCCCGGCGCGGGCTCGCCGGCCGCGTGGCGTCCCGGCGCATCCTCCGGCCGCCCTCGGTCTGGGGTCCCTCTGCTTCCCTGCCCCTCTGCGGGGTGAGAGCTGCCCCTGCCTGCAAGGGGTGAGGGGCTTCTCCACTCCCCGTTGCCGGCATTGCCGGGGCGGCGCTGGCGCTAGCCTGAGCTCGTGCTGGCAGTTGCTGTCGGGGTGCGGATCGGCTCCTCGGCCAGGAGTGAGAAAGGGAGTGCTGGTAGGGGAGGAGCTGCATGGTCATGCCAAAAACTTTTTGGGAGGTGGATTTAGCTAAAAGTGGTCAGAACAGTGAAGGGGGTGGTAGGAAGAGGCACGAAGGGCTTGCTTGGGTGGGTGAGGAGGCTAAGACAGGTTCACATCAAATACCCGCGTGGCGCAGGGCTGTGGATGACGGCTCGCGCTGTGGCAAAGCCTCTGGGTCACGCTCCAGGCAGGCTGGTCCTGTGCCCTTGTCTGGGTTCCTGCTGGGTCTCCTTGCAGCCCTGTCCCCGTCTGGCTGTCCTGCAGCCCGTGCTGCAGAGGAAACCCTAATTCAGCAGGTCCCGACTCTTTGGATCAGCCGTCCTTTTCATTTTTGAAACTGGCTCAAAGGGTTGTGGTCGTCACGTATGTGCCAGAGGGAGGAGGATCCTTAGGCAGGGTAAGCAGAGGAGTGAAGAAGAGCTGGAAGCTCTCTTGGGATGCCTAATGCCTTCCTCCCCTCAGGTATGACTTGCATCCTCTTCAGCAGAAAGCCTGAGGGTGTCCGGGTCTGAGAACTGCAGGTTTACTTTGTGACACCCACACTGTTCCTGGGGCAGGTTTGTAGCTCTGGGGGTGTCGTTGCATACAGGTATGTCACCTCAGGACCATGCTTGTACTTCTGTGGGTGGTTGCGGAGTGCACCTGCTGGTGGTACCTGCTGGTGAACCCTGGACGGATGCCCTAGGAGGAGGCATGGAGGAGGACAGTACTCCTGAATGGTTTTGGCTCTTGACCACCAGCTGCGTTGCTAGCGATGGAGCAGATGCTGATGCGTGTGCTCCGCTAGAAGTCCCTTGGAGAAGACCGGCTGTCCCAGAGCTGGGTCTTGAGCATGCTTTGACCATAGGTGGGAGAGATTAGAGACTTTGGAGTCCTGTAGATGGTGTTTTCATGCCGTAGGGTCTGTGTTACAGTTTCTGTCCACCTGTGGTTGTTTCCCGTAGTCCCACAAAGTAGGAACCTTGCTTTTATTGTTTTCTCACCTCCTTGGTTTTGACTTACCTGGGTTTTCTGGTGTATGCGCTGCATTGCCCAGACCCGTTAAAATGTCTAACTCTGGGCTGGGCAAGTGGATTAGCCAGACGTGAAACCTGCATACTGGCCTCTTGATAGCATACACTAACCCCAAGCAAGTATCCTTGCAAAGAAGTTAATCCCACGCAGTCACAGAAATGAGAATCTTAGTGCTCCTGGAGTAAATGGAGTTATACATGCAATTTCATAAATAGGATTTAGAAATCTGTCATCTCTTCACAGTTCTGTGCCGTGAGTGGACACTGCTCCCAAAAAAGATTTTGCTGCTTCCATTTTATTTCTGAATTGCAGTCAGTAAGTACTCTTAATGCTGATTAGTGCTGCCTTCGTAGTATTTATCATTTACCCTCTGTATGTCTCTACAGACTTTACATTGTGGATTGCAGATCCAGAATTGCTAAACCCAATAAACACCGTGCCTGGCTTTTCCCAGGAGTTTCTGTACCTGTACACGGCAAATAGAAGCGGATGCAGACACACTTGAACAAAGGGAGCACCAAAGAGCAGAGGCATTTATCATCTCAGGTTTTATTCTGTTTGCTTCAGTGTAGTTCTGCAAGCTCCATATTCTCCATTTTTGTAGCTCATCTTGGAGGGAATAGCTGCAACTATTCATTGCAATTCAGAGCAATTCTGGTCTCCTGCAGATCCCTCTACAGGAGCGTACTACAACTGAATTAGGTTTCAGGATACACACAGGAAATTTTACACAGAAGTTGCCATCAGTGTTACAGCTGCACCCAAAGAAAGCACCACGTGAACTCGGGAAGGTAGACCTTCACGTTCAGTGGGAACCTAAACAGGTCCAGGCACTGGACCCCCTCCCCACAGTCTGTGCCCAGTGCTGTGTGAGCCATGGGCTAAGTAGCAAAATGATTTTCTGGGGGGAGACAGCGGGCAGTTCTCCTTTGTTTTTTTTAAAAACCAGGAGGGACCATTACGGTCTGACCATAAGAGAAGCTGTGGTATCTTACGTTGTACTTTGAACTATGTCTCAAACTTCTGCTTTCAGTTATAAATGTCATATTAGAAAGCCCTAGGTAAGGGATAACTTGCTGTATCCTGTTGTTTGAAGAGCTAACTACTGCCCTGGTTGAAAATGCACCATTTCATGTCTGCGTTTATATAGCTTCAGGTTGTAAGCAGTGGATTTTGCTTTGGCTTTTCCTAAAGATAAAAGAAACCTATACTCTGGGAAGTTTCATGTGCAGGTGCTTGCCAAACATCATCATATTAGTTGCTTAATTTCCCATGGATGAGGTAAAAAGATTGAACTGAAATGTCATTTTCAGGCGTATCGGCTCTACCCTGTACCGAGGCCATAAAACTAGGAATGATGCATAAAACTGTGTTGTTCATCAAACTGGAGACCCAGGTTTTCAGTGTGTTAGGGTCCACTGCGCCCCTGGGCTGTGCTAGTCTGGAAGCCATGCCTGTGTGTTTCCCAGTTGCCTCAGTAATGCTTTAATCAGGATGCACACCTCAGAGTTAAACACAACATGTGCCCATACCATTTTAATGTCAAATAAGCCGTTGCACCTTATCTTTACACTGGCTGGGAGTTTTCTTGGTGTCTTTTCACGTTACCATGAAACTGATAAAGAAAAAGAATGGGGGAAGGAAAAACTGTCATGGGGATTTCTAATAATTTGAAGGAAACTTTGGGCTGTTTTATATTTATCATCAAGACTGGAGCATATTGGCTAGTTAAAGGGTTTTATCTGGAAAGTCAGTTTATTTTCAGAGCTGCACAAAGCTGTTTTGTCCTTTGGACAAATCCCCAGCCGGTGCGCAGGGGCTGCAGTCGGTGGGGTGGGAGGATGGGGCAGAAGAGCAAGTGGGATGCCCTGACCCTGAGCCCACGTCCCCAGTTCCTGCTCTCCTCGCATGCCTTGACATCTTTCCTTGGGCATGAGTTGCGTCGGAATGAAGACTGGCAGCTAGGGAAGGGGCAGCGGGTATCTCGGGCTGTCTCTTTTGTTCCAGGGTCACTTCTCCGTTTGCGTGGCACCAAGTCGGTTGTACCAACAGTGCTGCCAGATCTGTCAGCATCCCCTGGCTGCTCCCCAGCTCTGGACAGCCGTGCCAGCTCTTATTTTCGTGGCAGTGAAATGCAAGTTGTTTAGTTTCTGCCCTTCTGATAAGGACGACGTCTTGTGTGGGTGTCAGCTCATGATGATGGAATAAAAAGCAGATGATCTACTGCTGGTGCTTTACTGACCTTTTCCACTGAGAGGCTTGGAGAAATCTGCGACAGGGATGGGAGGCTTTCAGGGTGTCTTAGGGCGGGTTTGCACTTACCGTACCAGTGTCTGTTGGGATTATGGAGAAACATTGCCTCTATTCCTGGCAGTCCTGCAAGCTAAAAGCCTGTTCTGGATGAAGTTTGAGCGGCAAACCCAATCCATTCATAGACTGCAAACTGCTTGGAGGACACGTGTGTGATACAAGAGCCAAACACTTCTGCCGTAAATTGTTACGGGTCATTGACGTGTCCTTTCTGGTGGAAGCCAGGCCCGAGGACGTGTGCTAGGAACCATTGCCTGTTCAGGGACTGAGGAGGTCTTCCTCTGCAGTTTGGAAGAGGCTGTAGTTGAAGGCTTCTCACCAAGAACTTGGTGGCTTTGCTCACAGAGTAGTTGCTCAATGGTGTGGGGCATGGAGCAATTGCCTGAATTTATATACGCGGTTCTTCAGAAACATTAGTGTCCATTCGGTTCGTGGAAGCCCTCACAACCATCTTAATTGTAGAAAACATCAGGCTTCAGGTTGCCTTAATTCAGCCCTTTGTGTGCAGGCTTTATTATAGTTTTTAATTATAAATATTTCCATACATGTTTTTCCAGTAGGATTCTTGCCCCATTCTGTGAATGAGTAATTATTCTGTTTCTTTTTATCTTCTTCTTTCATTACATAGCCCCAGGCTTTGTCTAATACAATCCAAAGCTTCCACTGAATGAAGAATTATTTATTTTCTCATGGGCATTTCTTTGGTGCTCTGTGTTCTGTTTGTGTGTTTCACAGACACTTAATGAACCTGCCTTCACAGCACTCGTCTGGAATCAGATGGTGCTCCTGTCCTTGTGTTGTGGGTGTACTGCAGCACAGCGACTGCATCAAAGGTTGTAGTCTTGGCTGCCCAGCTTGGTGCCCAGCCCTGCAGTCTACACCTCTGGAGAGGGCTGCTCTACGGGGAGGCCTTCGCTGGCTTAGTCTCGCTCTACCATTTTTCATTCCACCTTCAAGACTCGGCTCTCTTGGAATATCATGTATTTCCTCTTTCCGCTGCCGTTCTCTGTCGTACTAATTCACTGCCCCTTCCTTTGGTTCTCCCTCCTCCCGTTCACGCGCTCTTGAAAATCCTTGTGTCACCTGCGCCTTCCTTCTGCCACAGCTACGCCACCGCTGCAGCCGCCGTCCCGCTTTCCTTTTGTTGCAGCAGCTCTCAACGTGCCGCAGAGCGCGGGCGGTGCCTTGTCTGTGTCCCGGGCTGACCCTGTAAGCTCAGCTCCCTACGGCGATGAAGAGAAGGCTGATACTGTGTGGGATGCTGGAGAAGGGAGCAGAGCAGAGGCAGGTGATGATGCTGATGACCTCCCTGCTGAGGAGGTACCACCGCGCACCACAGCAGGTGGAGCTTTGGAAGGGCTGGCGGCTTCGTGTCTAGGGGTATGCGTTTCTGTGTTGTAGGGGTGCTGTGGCGAGGCAGGAGGACAGAGTTCGGACTTCTGTTGGCCAAGGTTGCGCAGAATCCTCTAGTTGATTGGAACAAATGGAAATCATTTCTCACAAGTGTTTCTCTGTGAGGACTGTGGACGAAGGATGAGCTTGGTCTGTTGTTCCTAAACGCATCCTTGTTGGCTTCTGTGAGGGGATGTTTTGTCATCCATCTCTTCGATATTTATATTCTTCGATTTATGGAGAGGATTAAAAAAATTGTCTTGTGTATTGTTGTTGTTATTGTATGGTTATCTGTTGGGACTCGATGTGGTACATTGCTGTAGGAAGTTATAAAGAAGCTATATGAAAACAAGGAAATCTTCAGTCTATCATAGCGCTTGTGACTTCTCTAGAGATAGATGAAACAATAAATACTGGGCGAGGGAAGTTAATCTGTGCCTGTAGTATTTTATTAAATAACGTGAACTCAGTGTGGTTGTCTGTGGCTGGTTCAATTTCCCACGTGGTTTCATGGAGCGTTATTACAATGGTCCCTTGCTGCGCGCGCGTCCGCGGGAGCGCGGCGCGCCGCCCGTGGGCGAAGGGACCCTCCCGTCCCGCCTGCCCCGCAGCGCCTCTGCAAGGACCTCGCTTCCTCGGTGTTCCTCGAGCTCGCTGCACGGCTCGTAGCTGCAGCCGTGGGAGCGCCCGGAGCCAAGGCAGACGTGAGGGACTGGTGAGGGACGGCTGGGTGGGCCCCCAGCCTCTTGGCGGTCCCTCTGCATGCCGAGAGCCGGCCGCCCTCAGCAAAGGGGAGCCCCTTCTCATCAGGGCCGCGTCCCTCTTTGCAGGGGCTTCCTCGTGCCGCTGCCCAGCGCGCGGGCGCCTCTCACCTTCGGGCCGTGGTGAGGAGCACGGTGGGTGCAAAACTGTCCTCAACCTTTTCCTTCAGAAAGTGATGGGTTTTTTTTCCAAAAGGCTTAACATGGAGAAAAATTTACCGTTTAATTTAAATTCTTATAGCAGGCTCCACATGTACAGAGAGGGTTTTGCATAGTTGTTTTAAGTCTGAGCTGGCATTAACAACACCAGACCAAGTGTGTGTTACGTGCTGTGCCTTCGAACAGCCTCCTCGGAGATCCCTCGCAGCGTAACATATGGATCATTCCTATCGCTGCTGGAGGAAATAATACATCACCCGTACGGGTAGTCCCGGTCTTGTTCTGTGTTACGGAAAGCCTTTGTCAATCACTCAACAGCCATATAATTACAATATGGACAACAGATTTCTATCCTGCAGACTTTTCAGGTTCCTCCAGCCCTTTTTACTATATAATTTGCCTTTATCCAGTGCTTTTCCGCATTCACAGGCTGCTCTAGTTCACCTGCGTGTTCACAGCTTAACAACTCACGCTGAATTTACTATTTTCAAGTTTATGTAGAAAATATGTTGAAAAAGAAAAATGACTAGGTAGTGGGATCGTTGAGCCTGCTTTTGGTTACTGTCTTGCCTTCGTGTTCAGCTGTTCTTCTCCCCTTTCTTTTCCTAATGCTGGGAAAGATAAGGCTCCCTGAATTCCTCGGCTCTCGGCTGTCCCCAGTACTGAGGAAGGAGCGGACTGGAAGGCCTGACCTCCTCCTCAGTGACGTTGCTGAGACGTGGCAGAAATTTTCTTGCTGTTCTTATAACTTCATCCTGTTGCTGTCTGTACAGTACTTTGCAGGCACTGCTTTTAAAAACAAAGTACAGCTTTTCTGTTGTATTTCGCCAGGGATGACAGCATCCATGGAAAATATGAAGTGACAAAACCGTACATTTTTGTGAGGAGCAAAATGTCATCAATTCTTGTCTGGTTAACCCCACCATTGCCAAACCACTGTGCTGCTCTGCAGAAACTGCTATGGAAACTCGGCTCGTGGTTCGCATCCCTCCCGTCCCTCATTTGTAACAGGAGAGTACACTTCACGCGAGGTTTCCTGGGCTCACGCTTGTCAGAGGCGCGCGGTGAGTAGCGGGAGGTGTCCGTGCAGGCTCGCATTGCTGTCGTGGGTCCTGCGGCAGGAGCCGTGGCCGGAGCAGGAGCACGCAGGGTTGAGGGCAGCACTTTTCACAACTGCTGATAGGAAATGTGCTCTCAGCTGTGCTTTGGTTTTATTGCTATAATTAGCAAGACCAATACAGACACTCCCCTGCTCGTCCCCACGTATAGCAGTGCTTACACCTGTGCCTCCCTGGGAGAGCTGTGAAGACTCCAGGGATCTGGAAAATTCTCGAAAGTTGCGGTTGCCCAAGAGTAGATCTGTTGTGACTGCAGCTCTCGCAATGCAGTGGAGGGAGAAACAGAAGTTTCACAGCTGTAGGAGCAGCCCCGGCACAGCGAGACCTTTCCCTTTTCTCCCTTTCTTGGCTGCTTAGCTGTCTCCGCTCAGCGAGCGTGTTAGTGTCCAGCCGTACGACGGGATCCCCGTGTGCGACTAGAACTAAATAATACCGGTGGAGAATGGCATCTCCGACCGCTGCCTTACCTCCCTTCGTACCTCCTCCCTCCCTCGGGGAGGTTTCCAGCTGGCGTGCCGTGGTGCTGCCTCTGGCTGTTGGTGCCGCTCCTGGCATGGAAGGGGGTGGCCGGCACGGGCTTTACCACGGACTTTGTTCTTCCTCAAGCGTATCGGAGGAATCGTAGTGATGCTCTTACGCTTTCAGTGGTCCCACGCAGATTTCCATCTTTAGGGATCTCTTCTAACGCATGATTAATTAGTACTTTGAGGTCTGTTGCATAATTAAAAAGAGGGTGGGGGTGTGAATAAACCTTTCTTGGCTGTTGTTTTCTGTTAATCTCTGTCATTTTTTGCCCACTGACCCTGGGGGACCGTGAATATGTGGGGATGCTGCTCATCACAGTCTGCATAAACAATGTCCTCGTTAAGAGCTGATCGGCTTAGCAAGGCCCCATGAAGAAGTTAGCTGCCAGAGCCGAGCAGAAGCTGGGACTGTTGCCTCCCTGTGGGCTTTAGCCCCTCCTCATTAAGCAGGTCCGGGCTATTGATTGGGAGCTTGTGTTTGGAAGAGTCTTACTTACTCCATGCATTATCTTGACAGATTGATCAGACCTGATTGAGAACCTCTTAAAGGAACGAACAGCTGTAATGGGAAAGTTGGACTCTGTCATCCGTTAGGATGATTCTGGGAGCGAGAAGAACGAGGCTGACATCTTGGAGCAATTGTATTTACAATTAACATGGCTGAAAACGATTGCCTCTATTGATCCCCCCTTCCTGCAATTACAGCCCCATTGTTTACATTCCAGCACTTCGGTTATAAAAAGGAAATTCAATAATTATTGCATTATTTAAAGTTAAAGTGCCACAGAGTTTGCTGGCTACGCTTGCTGGTTGATTTAACGTTCAGTAAAATCCATGCTGAGCTCTCCATCTTTAGGCTGAGCAATATTTGGCTTTTAATGAGACTTCAAGGGCTGGTGGAGCAAACCCGGTTTGCTGGGTGGCTGTTGGGGTCGTTTATGGGGGAACCCAAAAGCGTTTCAGCACGGCAAGCGCCAGCCTCGTGGCCAGGAGGGAGAGCGCTTGTGGCCCGTAGCCCCTGCCGGGGTGGCACCCCGTGGGGGTCGGCTCCTTTCCTGTGCTGCGAGGGCCGGCAGCTGCTGCTTGGCGCTGCTGAGAATTTTTGTGCCTCGTGCGTTATTGCTGACCTTTTCCCAGGTGCGGCAGGTCTCTGCTCAGCTGCCCTGTGTGTTGCTGCTGGGCTCCTTTTTGAGGGAAGCCCTCGGTCTTGCTTCCTCCGCGCTTTGCGGCGTCGCGGCTGGGGGCTCGTGGCGCGATGGTCGGGGGCTCTGTGCAGCTGCGCGCGGATCTGCTCGGCGGCCCCGCGCCTACCTGCGTAGGGCTGGCAGTGCCTGCGTCAGCCCCGTCCCGGTACTGGGGGTGTCCGCTTAGCGCCAGGCAGGGCTGGAGGGCACGGAAAATACAGACTCAGAAGGGGGCGTGGAGGGCCTGGCCGTTAACTGGGGCTGTTGGTGCTGTTCTGGAAGCCTCTCTGTGGGACTCAGGGACCTGCATCAAGTGTCTCAGCCTCTTTGGCAGGAGAGAGCACAACATTTCCAGCCTTTGGGAAAGGAAAATAAAGATCAGAAACGAAAAAGTAAATCAAAATTCAGATTCGTTGTGCAAAGTCTCCTTGTCCTTGTCTCGTGGTGGTGTTTTGAAGGGCTTGGGGTGGCACTGAGGAAGCTTTAGCTGGAGGTGGGGGGAGTGATGCTCATCATTAGGCTGTTCGAGTTACCACAGGCTAAACTGCAAAGTCTCGTGGGCATGTGAGCCTGAACTCCACAGTCCGCAAGCTGCACGAAGGAGCCGTTACGCAAGGAGCCGGAGGGGCTGGAAGGAGGGAACGGTTTTGTAACGCTACTTCTTCAGAAGCTGTAAACAATCGCAGGACGTTGGTGGAATACGGAAGAGTGTAAGTTCATCTTTTGAACCTGCTGTATGGAGAATCAATTTTTTCCCCCTTTCAGAACATCTGGGCTGGGGGCGGTGGCTGTGAGCGCAGCAGCCCTTTCCAACACGTAGCCAGCATGTGTTCTCGCTGCGTGCCGCGTCCGCCCCGCGTCGCCGTCAGCTCCAGGAAATTCCAGCCGGGGCTGCAGGTGTGAAAGGAGAGCAAGATGGATGGGCCGGCGCTGACTTTTATGGAGTACTTGGAACAGAGCGGGATCAGACAGCTGCATCCACATGACTTTCATTAAAAATTCAGATTCTTCTCTTCCAGGATTGTGTGATTTATCTCATGCAGCAGATCAGAGGCACATGGGGGCCAAGAGACACTTAGGAGGCTTCTGAGGTCTGCCGCAGGGTCTGGTCCCTTTCCCTGGCGACCTCCAGCCTCCCCCCAGCTCTGGTGGAAGGGTCGCATCTCGTTTAGCTCCCCGGGAGCGCGTTGTCACAGTCACAGGCACGGTTCTTGCTGGCATGTGAAGTGTTTCCTTCCAAGCCTGTTACTTATTACCCGTGTCTGACTTCACCCTGAGGAAGAGTCAATCCCTGGGCATCCTTCTGTGCTGAGGATGTGCTCATAGTGCTGGCGTGCCTCCAGCACCTCCTCCCGAACACGGGAGTGTGTGCTGGTGTTGGCTTTCACCGTAACCTTGCGTGGTTCAAAATCTTGCATAGCCTCTGCGGTGCTCCCCTGGTTCTCTGTGCCACCGTGGGCTTAACAGGGGTCCCGCTGTCTCGGGGTCTCGTCACTGGTGCTGGTCAGCCGTAGGTGCTCGCAAGAAGAGTGGTACAAGCCTGCAGTGGTGCTCCTTCCATGGCTTTTGTAACCCTCCGGCAGTTTTTTGGCTCCTTCTACTCAGCTGCATCTGTTAATTCTTTTAAATCGCTAATAATTTTACCCATTCTAACAGAGCAGGCGCCGTGCTGAGTCCAGTGGCAGGAAGAATGTTACATGTGGAAAAAAACCTCCTCCAAAGACTGAAAACTTTTTCTTAAAGAAGCTCTAGCTGCGTGACCTCTGATTTTGTGGCAGGATTGTCCCGTAACGTGAGAGCCAGCTGGAGAAAGAGATCAAAAGTGATTTGGAAGCGGTTTCTCCAGACTGCTTATCAATTACCCGTATAAGCGAAAAGGATGTTTGTGTAAACAAGGGGCCGGTGGGCTCGCTTTGGCTGTCCCCACTAGCGCTCTTGCACAGAGCTCAGATCACTTCTTGCAGGGTCCGGGTCACTGTTGCGCTGGTGATCCCGTTAGCTGGTGGCGAAGGAGGGTTTTCTTTTTGTTAGTGCTGGTTCTCTGTTTGCTGCGTAGAGTTCATGAGATTATTCTCCCCCTTTGGGTTTTGGCCCCCAGGCCTGGTACTGCACCTGCTTTTCCTACCTAGAGGCACCTTGGTTTGTGCAGAAGCCCTTGCGCACCGGAGAGGGTGCAGGAGAGCAGAGACCGCTTGTCGCTGGGGGCGGTTATGGAGTTTCTTTCTTCAGCTTGTTGTCATGTTGAGGTCTGCAGAAGAAGGGGTCCATCCCCAAGCCCGTAGAGAGCTTTCTCACATGCTCTACTGCTTTTTGTACCATCGAGACATCCTGAGGGTGGAGGTGGGATCTCACCACTTGCGGAGGTGGTTGGTCTTACTCTTGCAGACCAAGGGCTTGTGAGATTCCCACTGTTGTCGGTGGGTCCGTCCTGAGCAGCTTTTAGGGCCCTCCAAAGGGGAAGCTTTATACAAGATGAAGTTAACATTGCACAAAAATTGGGCCTTTTTTTCTAATGAATAATAAACGTCACAAGCATGAGGTAATTCAAAGTGGTGATCGCGCCTCCCTAGTGAGCCGGGGTTGCAGTTCAGTGTCCCCCAGAACAGTATCTGACCCACTAAACAGAGCAAACAGGGTTTGGAAAATAACATTGTGCCTTCTGGCGACAGAGCGCTACGGGGAGGATTATCTGTTCATGTTACCGTAGGGATCGGGCTCTTCACACACCGGCTGTAATAAACTTCATACAGAAGAGGTTTTTGAGCAGATATAGATTTAACGTCTTTTAAAATCTAAAAGATGTACAGAAGTTTTTAGACATGAGATTAAGTGGTGAACATTAACCGCGGTAACACCTATAAAGGGATTCAGCGGGAGAGTTCATTAGTAGTGTGATAGCAGCAACATGGATCCTCAGTCCTGGCTGCAAGAGTCTCATCTGCGAAGAGCGTAGTGTGAGTGCGTGGCGTGGGGGTGAGGAGGACTGCCTGCAGTCAGGTAGATTAATGCGTTTGTCACGTTGAATTCCATGATTATTGAAAAATACTGTGGGTGAGGCAGTGTTGGATGGGGAAAAGATAGATGGTAAAATAAACAGCGCGGGGTACGTGAAGGATGGAGAGAAAGGAAGGAGAGAAAAGAACTGAACATAGCGTCATTCCTTACTGTGCTTAAAACTTAGATTTCCACAGTCATACACTGTGAACATTTATTATGCTGTTATTTATTAGAAGAAAACCATTCCAAGCCAGGCGTTAGAGAGCAAGGGCTGCAAAGTCAGTCCGTCAGTGCAGCGTGGGTCAGCTCGTCCCAGCACGGGCGTGCTCGCTTGGGCGGGCACAGGCGCCGGCGTGCGCCCGCAGCCGCTGTACCCCCGTCTCCTGCCCGCGCGCAGGCGCCCCCCTCGCCCCCCTCTCCCGCTCGGGGGCCGGCGGCTGTGCGCGGGTCGCTGCCTGCTGGCCCCCGGTGCTCTGCAGCGCGTGCAAGTGACAGTTCTTCTCTTGCTTATTCAAACTGTCTTCGTGTTCGCACCCTCCCAAAGTGCCGACTTCTTCGAGCCAAACCCAGGAAGGTTTGGCGATACTCCCTAAACCGGCCCAAAAGGCTCATCGGGTGGTCCTGAGGGACAGGGCTGGACCCGTCCTGGCTGCTGGCGCGAGCGCGGCTGCCCGGCGAGTGCAGTTTGGTACGGTGTCACCCCAGAATAGTGTTTTCCTTGTCCGAAGCTAACGGAGAGGCTCCGGGAGCAGCCGGGGCTGGGCTGGCGGCGCCCGCTCTGTGGGGCTGGGCTGGCGGCACAGCAGCAGCTCTCCCCGAGGGCTGTTCCCTGGCCCGGGAGGTTCGTTTGCGTCACGCTCCGGTGCGGCTGTGCCCGGGGGAGACCGCCCTGGGGCTCACGGGGCCGAGCCGCAGTGGACGGCTCTGGCTGTTGAGATGGAATTACGGCCCCTGCAGTGTTTGCAGCGGGTGAGGGACCGGTGTTCCGTAGGGAAGGTCAGTGCTGAAGGTCGGGGGCGGGCAGCGCGGGGGTCGCAGCAAATGGAGGAGATGAGGCCTCTGAGCAGGATCCTCCTGCGCTAATCACTGTGCCGCAGAGCGGGAGCACAGCTTTGCCCAGAGGCCCGAGCGCTTCCCGAATGGAAGACAGGCCGGATTTGGTTTGATTTGTGCGTAGGAATAGGTGTCGTGAGCGGCACGGTGTTGTGCTGCGGTTAGCGTACGTACAGGAACAGCCCGTGTCCCCCTGGGAAGCTCTACTCATGAGCCGTATGGTTTCCATCAGAGCGTTCCTCTGTCTGTTTCTGATTTAAAGTGGAGCTTTGACTAAACCTGATCAATATTTTGCATGCCATGCGTGAAGAACCAGATGTTGGAAGTTTCCTATCGTTGAGAAGGGAGGGGGCGAGCACCCCCCATGACTTGCGGAGATCAATGTTCTCTGACAGAACTTGGTTAGTTTTCCTAGGAACAATATATTCCTTTGATTTTCAACTTGATTTGTCTTCTAACGAGGCTCTGGTTTAATACTTTGAATTTGTTTTCTGTGATACGGATAAATTCTCACAAGGGGAAAACTTAACAGTATGATGGACAATAACTACACTTGTCCAGTGTTTCATCACTTCCAGCAACTCACAGCTAGTACTTGCTCGTCCGTGATGTTGTCTTATTCTGGCCGGCTCCTTTCCTCCGTTGGAAGACTGACATGAATGAGAGGTAGGCGTGCGGTGTCGCGCCGTGTCCGGGGTGGACTTGGTGGTGTTGACACCCTCAGGCCTTGACTCCTCCAGCACGACACGCAGGAGGAGCTGACCCAAGCACAAGGGATGTTTGAACACGCATGGAGCGGAAGCAAAAGAGGAGCAGAAAATAAGACGTGTTTATTAAACTGTTCAAAACAAATGTTTTCCTAAAATCCCCGTTTAAATGAGAGCAGTACAGGCTGCGCCTCTGGTTCCCACAGAGACCATGCCCTTAATATTTCCTTGAACCCGTGACCAGATTTTTCTCTAATTGCTCACTAGGGGTTTCCTCTGCCGTCTCGCAGAAGCTGCTGCTGAGCCTGTTGGCACTTTCTGAGCTTGAACCCGGTGTTTGCAGGACGGGGGCTTCCCCGGTGCGCCTCTCGCCCGACAGGAGAAGGGGCTCACCGAGCGCCTCCTGGAGCCAGGCCCCCCGCCTGCAGACGGGGCGGCAGGGAGGCTTTATCGCGGGGCTCACACCTGAGCAGGGCAGAGCAAGGCTGGCTAAGCCGGGCCGTGCGAGCCAGGCGCGTGGCGCTTGAGACTGGCTTGCTAACCTTAGCTTTTTATGTCTTAAGCCATTTCTCTTTTTCTGGCTCAGGAAGAGGGTAATGCTTTTAAACAATAGAAATGAGAGTAAGAAGTTCTTATGAGGGAAAACAGCAAAAAAATCTTTTGAGGGCACCAGTGGGATTAGTGCCCTAGTGGATTCTTCAAATATTACAGTGAATTTAATTAAATACATTGTGATCCCAAAAGAGGCTAGTCTAATTAGCCAGATCTAGAATACATTTATTCTCTTCCCTCGCCCTTCCAATCAGAAGCCTCAGCATCAGCTCCTATCCTATTTTTAATCATTCCTAGACTCAGAGGGCTCTCCTTCCTCCGTGTTAGCGAAGCACACAGCACCGGGTAATATGTGTCTTTAATCTTATCTTAGCTGTAACTGAGATAATACACGTCAGAATTTTTACCAGAAAGACCTGGCTGCACGTAGGCAATATTTTTGATTGACAAACCTTGAGATCGCATCCAAATCACCTTAGTTTTGTTATGTGCCTTGGGTGTGGCGTGGCGAGGAAGGACTTTCCTGAGAGGACCCAGAAGACAAAAAGAGGTCTTGAGGTTGGGTGGTAGGAGCTGGCACGGATTATCGCTTAGCTGAAATGTAGGTGGGTGGTGGAAACGTCAAATGTCCTTCACTGAGGAGTTTTCCGTGTCATTGGACTTCGGTATTCATTTTTGCTCTACCTGTGATAAGCCCCTGCTGTGGGGACTGGGGAGGTTACTGTGAGCTCTCAGCCCTGCCGCTGCCCAGGCTGAACGGAGAGCGGCCGTGCCGTGGCAGCTGACGTGGCTCTAAGCAGTGAATTCTCCCCTCTGGTTTTATGAACTAATTGTCGCATCTTTGGGATCCATGACATAAAATAGCTCTTCGTTTCCCTAGCGGCATGGACCTCTGTGCCAGACGATTGATAGATTTTGTCAAATAATCAAGGTATAATACTCTCAAATTAGCTATATTGGTGCCGATAGCACAGCTTCAGAGGGCGACAAGATTTTTTTTTTCCAAGTGCTAACCTCTTGCGGTGATACCCAGCTGCATGTTCACCGTTGGCTTTTCAGTCTGGATCGCTGTCAGGGCCGTCTTCCAGGCCAGGCTGCTGCTCTCCTCCAGGTCCGAGGCAGTCAAACCTAGATGCCAGGGAACAGAGCGCTGGATGATGAATAGGATGGCGCACGCTCCGCGCTCCGCTTCCATACGCCGTTTCCAGGACCTCTCGATCTAATGGGTTCATTGTGTTCTCGGATTGCTTTGGTTTTATTCTTCTTAGTTTTCAATAAGAATTTATCAAATTTAATTTTATCTGTTTGACATGAAGTTGGATCCCCTCCCAGGATAAGCTTTAAATACGAAAGAATTAGCCATGCACAGGTCGTGAATAGTTGTTGATGTTGGATCTGCTGTTTTCTTTCGCTGAAGGAGATGATTTTGCCCATCTCGATTTTTGCTTCTGTGCTCATTTCAGTGTGTTATGTTTTCCTTGCGTCTAAGCAGGAGAGTGCACGGTGCCTTGAGAATAAACAGGCTTGATCTTACCGTGTCTTTGTCAAAATGTGGTTTCTTACTTAACTCCCGGGCGGCTTTTAGCAATTTACAGTGGACTAACCCAGGGAGACTGGAGACGATACAGGAAATTCACATCTCTCTACTTTGTTCTTCACAGCACCTTCAGCATCACGAGAGCGGGGTTGAGGGTGAAAGCTGCTATTATCACTGTGTCCTCTGCACCTACTCCACCAAGGCCAAGCTGAACCTCATCCAGCACGTGCGCTCCATGAAGCACCAGCGGAGTGAAAGCCTCCGTAAGCTGCAGCGCCTCCAGAAAGGGCTCCCTGAAGAAGAGGAAGACCTGGGACAGATCTTCACCATCCGCAAGTGTCCAGCTGCCGAGGCCGGTGAGTGCTGCCTCCCTTGCATGAACAGGGTCGGGCTCTTGGCTCCTCTGCGTCACAGGATCTGACTAGCGGCGTCAGACCCTCCGTGCAGTTTTGCGTCCAGTTTCGTGACTTGCTTCTTTCTCTTCCCTGCTGTGGGGATGCCGCTTATCGCTTAACCACTAGTACGTTCTGGGAGCGCCGGCTGCCCCGAGGTAGGACAAGACCTCTGTTGTACCTGCAGCGTCCAGCATAGCTCTGCCTCACGGGGCTCGTGGGTGCTGGCTCTGGAGCAGCAAATGCTTACGCGCGTGCTTCGTTTTGTACTTGTAAGTGGCCCTCTCTGTGCCAGTGGGGCTGAACGCAAGTTTGACGCTCAGAAGTGTGTATGTTTGTTCCAGGTAGTGCCTTAAACTGTGGAATACTGTGTGAGCGTCTAACGATGCCATCACATTTGGAGTGTACTCTGCTTTTTGTAGATATTTTGCAATGCGTCAAGTGATGTCCTGAGTGCCAGTGCAAACCGGTCCCTGCTTCTTCATTGATTTCCAGTATTTCGGCCTCGTCAGATCGTGAGGAGGAGCTGGTTGAGAGGGGTGGGCAGGAGAAGGGGCAAGTCTTTGTCTGCTTTCCATGTCTCCTCTTGACAAGGTGGATAAAGCGAAGGGCTCGCATGGAGCATTTGCTCATACAGAAAGGCCAGATAATAGGAAAGGGATTGAAGCTGTGAGTCTAGCGAGAGAAAACATGCATCAAAGGGGACAGTTAGGCTGGGTGAAACAAAAATTGCATTTTGGTTAATCATTTAAAGGGTTAAGAAGTTTTTTCTGTTAGGAAAAAACAAGATCTCATTAAGTCCTCTTCGAGAGGAGGAGAGCCTGCCCACGTCATCTGGTACATGTGCTGTCAGGGATGTGAGGATGCTGGAGCTGGGGGATGCCAGCGAGAGCCTTCACAACCCTCATCTTGGCTTCAGCCAGGACGTTCCTCCATGGCTGCTGTTGAAAAGACTAAATCGTACAGAAAAGTGCTCAGAGGAACTGGCATTCTGCAATTAATGCACATAGAGACAAGGAAAGTGATCTTAGCTTAAGAGCGTTGAGAAAGGAAAAGCAGCACCAGCTGGAGGATACATGTGGGTCTTAGAAATGTCCCTTGAATTAAGACCGGGTTTGTGTTGCTGTTAGGCATGTTAGCAGCAAGGATCTGAAATACTGGCGGAACACCCGAAAAGTAAAAGAGGAGATTTATTCATTAAGAGTTAAATTCAGTCTCGTGGAAAAAAGTGACCGCTCTGTGAACTTGGCAGCCCAGTGGAGTCGAGGGCATGGAATATGCTTTCCCAAAGGTCACGGTGACAGTGAAAGCGTGCTGTAGCTGCCGCACCATCCCGCAGGGGACAGCAGCTCTTACAGCCGTTCCGCTTCTCTGCGATGCTGTGCTGGAGAAAAACATTCAGGTTTCCAAAGGATGTGTTGACCAGCTGGCTTCTGAGTTTCCGTAAAAGCAAAAAGAACAGAGAGGAGAAACCATCTGTGCCCTTTTGTGATATATAGAACAATCTCAGAAATCTTTGTTTACTTTAGAAATTTTTGTTTACTTTGTCTTTTATTTTAGAAGAAGCCATCTTTCCTTGTACGTCCGCCAGGATTATGATGGTGCAGGTACTGAGAGTGCAGAAGTTGACTAGCTGAGAGGGAAAAGGATTTGTTGACCATTTTAAAAAATGTAATTTTTTTTAACTAAAAGACTTGACAAGTCACCAAAAGGAAATCTCCGTTTTAAAGTATTTTACTTTTTCAAATGGCTGGAAATCATTTCCTTTCAGCTTGTTGGCCCCTCAACAAAAACTGACAGCAAACAAAGCACCAAGAATTTATCATATTTTATTTCAAAGATTAAAAATACAAGTAAGAATAAGACTCTAGAATGAAAAGGAGGGGAACTTCTGATCTGTTTTGCAGGTTGCTTTGACCTGAGATGCTTCATGTCAAACACTCCCCCAGCCCATCGCTGAGCGAGGCTGCCAGGGACGCCTCGCCGGTGCGCTGGCGGCCACAGGCACGAGGCACTGGTCCGGTCTCCCCGCGGTGACGGGAGCTGGATTTGGGTGGGAAGCTGCCGTACCCCCGTGCGGGAGAACGGGGGCTTTCGTCTCCCGTTTATTCTGATGCCGTTACGGTATCAGGATGTCAGCTGGCGTGTAAGCGGGGCGGCCCCTGGCCCCAGGCCAGCGCCTGCGCTGAGCTCCGGGCTGGGCTCAGGACGTATCCTGAGGGACGGCGAGTTGGGATGCCGCGAGCCGGAGCTGGGCAGCCCCGGCGGATGCCGGGGGGTGCCCGGGCTGGTGCCCCCGCTCCCGGGCGTCAGGGCGGGCTGGGGCACCAGCCGGCATGCAGGGCTGTCCTCGTGGCGGGCAAGGGCAGCCCCTCGCAGGGCGCCACGGTCATTCGTTTCCCAGCTTTGGTTTATTCAGTGTAATTTCTTCATGTGTAAAAAGATCTGCCTTGAACAGGCAGGTCCTTCCCTTTTTCTGTGACGTTTAAACTTCCAGTGTTATCAAATGTTGCTGTTATTTATTATTTAGCTGGCTGTTGTTATTCCTCTGTAGTTTTGGGTGTCAGACGTGTAGCAGGGATACGCACGTACCTAGGCTTAAGTTCATGCTTCTGATGCGTATGTTTTTTCTTGGTTTTGAACTTTGCTGCTGTGTGTGGCTGCCAGAGCGGGTCAGGAGAGCCGTGCGCGCTGCTCGGTGAGGTTTCGCCGACGGTCCCTGCCAGCACGGTGCTGCCAGCCCGGGCAGCGCTCTTCCTCCGTGGCAGGCCTGCGCGTGGGGTTTGCAGAGCACTCTCTGCATTTCTTCCTCCTGTATAATACGACGTCTTCTCTGCTGTAACCCCGTTTGGTTTTTACTGTATTTTTCTGAGGGCGAGGTGGCCTTTCCTCACTGCCTTTTGCTGAGGGCCTCTGGTGACAACGGATAACACAAGAAAGTCTTCCCTGTGCTTCAAACACCTTGAGCAGAAAGTGCTTTTCTGATCTGTGACATGTCTCTGTCAGGGGGCCCGAAGGGATAGTGACTTCTCTGCTGTTTGTTCTGATGCTGCTGTTACTCCCTGGTAATCATCGCTGTGATTCCCTCTCCCCTTCTAGTTAATTTCATTTGTTTTGCATTTGGTTTCCCTACAAATACACCCTCGGCTTGCATTTTTTTCCAAAGTGAGTCCCCTTTTGTCATCACTGCTCTTTCTGAGGACTCTTAAAACATTTCAGTCCTCGCAGCTTTTTCTACCTTCTGCAAAACTCCTCCCTAGGAGGGTGGCCCAGCCCTGGCTGCGCAGGGAGGGTGTGGGGTCCCTGTCCTGGGAGATGCTCGAAACCTGATGGGCAAGGGCAAGGATGAGGCCCTGAGCGGGACCTTGACTAGCGCCTGTCTTGTCTCCCTGTAGAACTGCACGTGCTCAGGGCAGGGCTGAGCTGGCAGAAAACCATTCCCTTCTTGTGCTGGTCTGTTTTCTTGCTGGTCTGGCTGGCCAGCTGCTGGTTTGCCTCAGCAGGAGGGTGAAACATCATACCTCTCCTTGCTCTTTGGTCTGGTGTGCTGTGGCCAAGAGCAAACTGGCATGAGGGATCACATTGTAAGGGGTCCCGAGTTTCCAGGGGATGGTGGGGTCCAGCCGGCTGCTGCTGCTTCCAGAGCAGACCCCTGGGCCAGCCGTGACCCAAGGTGACGGGCCAGCACACGGCAGCCACGGTTGCTTCTGCTGCTGCTGGAGACCTTCGTGGCTCTGCTAGAAATGCTGAAAGATCCTTTGTCACCTTTTTCTTTCCCTAACTTCATCCAGTTTGTGCCAATCTCCTCACCCACAGCTTTATATAAAACTGCTGCTTGCAGTTTTATGTTACAGAAAGGTAGCTCAGCCCTCATACCGTAGCCTGGCGTTGAGCGGGACCGCGCAGACCGGGTGAGCGGAGGTGCCCTGTTCCCCTTCCCGCGCCGTCCTGTTTGCTCTGCGGCAGAGAGCAGGTGCCGGGGTTAAACGCCGTGCCTGCCTGTGTACGTGCACTCGCTGCTGTGTGCAAGCATGTGGCGAAAAGCATTGCTGTCTCTGGGGCAGCGCGTAGATATTTGCTTGTGTAGATGCATCTCAATCTGTTGGAAGAGAGTGTCTGATCATACCTTAATTAGTCCTCTAACAATCTACAAAGGTCAGTGCCAATTGCCTGTTCATTTACATTTGTAATCGTGACGGTTCTTGATTGCACATTAGTTGCAACTCATTCCCTCCCGCCCCGCAGAAAACACATGCCGCAGCCTAAGCAACAGCCTTGTAGACACAAGGACCTTTGTCTCTGCTTGTGCCAGCAGCACAGCCTTCACTGAAACTTTTGTGTCTTTTATGGAAGAGAGTTTTAGAAGCTGCACTCCACTTCCAGTAAAGGGATGATGAAGTCGTTGGCAGAGAAATTATATGGACATCAGGCAAGAAATCCAATCCTCCTTGAACTGGATAATTAAAGACAATTAAACTTTTCTGCTTGCTCTGAGAAGTGTGCTAATTATGCAGGAGACAGGGAAGTGGGCCCAGGCTGGACGTTTGGCTGTTTTGTTGATAAGAAAGAATAGAGCTTTGGGGGTGGGGGTTTATCTTCCTCTGTGGGGTATTTTTGGACACCTATTGCTGTCCTATCTGGGCTGCTGCTGCTGCAGATGTCAGCCCCTTGCTGCAGAAGCATCTGTATAGCGTTATCCATAAGCTAATTGATTTTTAATGATGGGGGTTTAGAGGTGAAAAAAAACCAAACCCATAATAAAAACCAAAACGTTCTCAAGATGTAGGGATGGATGCACTTATGACTCATTAGATAATTATAGAAATAAGAGTGAAACAAACTGCACCAAATTTTCATCCTGGCTTTGAAAGCGTTTCCTTCTAGAGGGGATCGAGTACAGGCAGCCCGTTTTATAACTCCGTCAGCGTGCATGGAGTCGCGGCTCCGGAGCGGGACTGCTGCTTTGCCCCAGCGCGTGTTGCACAGGGACCTGCGCAGCCCCTGCTCGCCCTGTTGCATCGCTCTTCGCACGCCATCCGCACGGGTGTGGATGTGTTACGGCCCCAGCTGCTGAGCCTGTTTCTCTTCAGGCAAGTGGTGTTCATAATTAATCTGTTTCCAACCTTACCTGTTTCTCCTGACTCCTCCTGTTTTCCATCTCCGCCTGCTCTCCCGTTCTGCAGCCGTCCTCCCATGGGAGGAGCAGAGGGGTTTCCCCCACCCTTCCCACTGTGTAGGACAGAAGTCCATCAGGTGTCCATCAGGTGTCCGCGTTCCTCACCTGCACCAGAGTCCTGGGCGTCCCTGGCTTGGGGCTGCTGCTTCGCGCAGCTGCGTGGGTCAGGGGCTGCTGCACTCCTCGCGTCAGAAAGTCCTGTTGCTTGCGCTAAGCTTGGCCCGCGCCGCGGTCCCTCAGGCAGAAGCACTTCGTGCTTGGGCTCCGCAGGAGAATGACTAGATCCAGAAGGGTCAGGTGGAGCTGAGGCAAAAGACCACCTAGAGCTTTATGATGCCCAGGAGCTTTATTTTGATCATCCTCTCCAGGAGTCCTGAATTCGTTGACATCCTTGAAGGGAGACAGAGGTTTTAGCAGACGTAAACGCACGGCCAGTTTGCGTGGCCAAGGAGTTGTGTCGGTACGAGCAAGCTGCGCGGTGCCCCGTGGCTGGAGCGGAGGTTCTGGCCCTCGGGCACAAGAGCTGAGCCTGAGACCACCCCGCGTTGTCCAAGGAGGGAGCAGAGCAAGGAAAAGGTGTGCGCCTTTCTCCTCCTTTTCCAAGGCAGTTTGAGTACTGCAGTCTGGAGATAATCTGTGGGGCTGTTGAGAATGCTTTTGAAAAAAAAACAAGAGCAAAAAATGTGGCAAGTGAGCCCAAAAAAGTCAAATGTGTTGATCTTTAGAGTTGTGCTGGAGGCCATTACAGAGCTTTGTGGGATGAATAAGATGACTTGTGGAAAAGTCATGTAATATTTAGTGGGAAATGCTGACCATTTCTCAACTCTGTGAGTCATACTATAGACTATTTTACAAAGCTTTGTATCCTGACTGTGAAAATCTGTAGGAAGGTTAAAAATAAAGTAAAATAATATCTTCTATCCAGTGCGGCTCTAGAATGTTTTTCTTAGCACCATGTACTTCTGGAGAACCTCTTTGTCCTTCTGGAGATGGGAGTGTACCCCTGAGACCAGGCTAAGCCAGCCAGAGATACCGCTCGTAGTTTTTGAAGCATTATTTTGCTGGACACGTACCGCAAGGGGATGCCACGGTCTCCCCGCTGCACCGCAGAGAACCCGTCCCCTGTGGTGGACATACTCTTTCAGCAATGCCGCTAACCTCTGCCAGATCCTTAGCAGCCATCTTCCGCCAGCACACAAAGTCATTGTTGGGGCCCTCGCGTGTGAGGAGTGAGGGCAGGCTCTCTGGAAGCCGTTGCTAAACTCGGTCAAGCGCAGTCAAAAGCCCTTTTGTTTGGGCAGGAAAGGGGCTGGAGCGGGTGTCAGCAGGAGGACCGCTGCCTGCCCGCCTTCCTGTGCCCGGCCTTGCTGGAGCATCCGTGCTGCTCACTCTGCCAGCAAACGGTGAGGGACCACCCGCTCTCCCCGCTCCAGACAGGTTGATTGTAATTACTCAGAGGAATGCTTTTACTGTAAAGCTCTGTTCTGGGAACCCCTTGAAAGCTGCCGGCTCCCCGTGCTCCCTGGGAGGAGGGCATACCCTGCGGCTCCCGCTTTTCCCCTCTCTCTGTCCCCCGGGCAGAGGCGGATGCACTGTCTATCCACATCTTGTGTTTCGGTATTCGACCTGTTGAAGGGTTGCAAACCATAGACTGAAACCAGGATGTGAATTTTTAATGAAACCAAGTATGTAAACAGAACTGAGGTATAGCTGGAGCGGTTGCCAGATGAGAAAACCCCATGTGGTTCAAAAATAGTAGTTACCAAGCTCCGCTTGGCTCTGCCTGTGGTGCTTGCAGACAGCTGGATGCACATATGGTGCTCGCACCTCTGTTTTCACTCTGAGTCATATGAAACACTTTGCTAATGTTCCTCTTTCTTAAAAGCAGTTTTGTAGCCGCACCAGGGATGCGAAGGCATCGCCGTCAGGAGAGGTGATGGTAAATGGGAACGGAAGCAAGTTCCCACGTGATGGGGAGCAGATTTGTTCATGAAACACTCCGGATGTGGTTTGCAGTGCGAAAAGGTTTCTCTTGAGCAGAAGGGAGGCTTGCTGTCAGCCACGTTTGTCAGTTTAAATTTGTGACTTGGAAGTCCCGCAGTGTGCATTATCTTCTCCCCAGAGGTGGAGGCGTTGCTTTCTGAATGCCCCTCTCTCCAGCCCAGGCTCTCCAGTTCCTCCCTTCCCTTGGTGGCCGTGCCCTAGACCTAGGCACTGTGATCAGGCCGACTGTAAAATGAAGTGAAACGACTGGTGGAGAAAGGGGAAGGGGGTCTTCCACAGAGATCTCCTGTGAGGGGATCCGTCCGGTTGTTTTCCCACCTTGAAGAGTGGGTAGCCATGCAAGGCATTTCTCATGCACAGTCATCAAGCATGGACTAATTATTAGTACAATCTGTTACAACTGGGGCATGAGACCCGCCTTTGGAGTGGGTTTTTCGTCATGGCAGGCTCTGTACTTCCAGTGGAACTTTGAGACTTTTGAAATGAAAACGGGTAATGCCAAATGGTATTTCTCCCTGCTCGAAATAACTCAAATTTATTAAGACCTGATGTCCTCCACTTGTCTCAATTAAAGAAAATGTGGTCATTGCTAATGCTGGAGAAACATGCATGTTGCTGTCCTACATCTGATAGAGGTAATGGAGGGTTTCAGAAAGGAATAATTAGTTTGCTTTTGTAAGCCTCTCTCCACTTTTCCAAGGGACTTAATTGCACACAACAATTAAAAACTTCCCAAAGCAGATTATTTGTACAGTGTCTGCAGGAGCACAGCGTACAGAGTTTGTACTGCAGCGTCTACCAAGCAGCCACCGCTCTGGCTCTGCGGGCAGCGCACAGGTTTATCTGGCTGGAACATGTGGCCCTTGCAGAGGGCTAGGGCAGAGCAGCGTGTGAGGTGCACGCTGAGGGATTTGGTGTAAAATTCCCACCTGGTGCAAGCAAGAGTTCCACCGCGATATTCTTGCATGCCATGTCCTCCCATTGCCCCTGCCTCTCGTGGCTGGGGAAGCTCCTCCGGCCTTGCGCTGCTGCCAGTCACCCTCTCCTCCTCAAAACGAGATTCCTTCCTCTGGTGTTCAGCAGCTAACCTCGTTTCACATGCTTCCCTTTGCCATTTCCAGGCTTGTCCTTGATTGACACATTTAATAATCTGCCAACCCAAATGACAATCTGAGCTCCTGTGTGCAAACATCAAATGCTGCCCAGCTTCATTAGTTTCTTGCAGGCTTTTTACCTCTCTCTCGCTCCCTGCAACCCAATATTGTCTTTTCCCAATATGTTATCTGTAGCCCCCTGAAGGCAGCAGCCTGCTCGGTCTTTGTTTCCGAAGTGTTGCATGTAAATCCAGCCAAATCATCGGTAGGTGAATCGCCAAAGAGGTGCCCGGGGCAGGCTGGAGCCGCCCAGCCGCAGCAGGTACCTGAGCAGGGGCTGGGGGCCTGGTCGCACGCACCCAGCCCTGCCGGGGGCTGTTTCCTACAGCCGGGGGTGTGCAGCAGCTTTGCTGGCTGAAGGGGAAATCCGTTTCTGTCGTCTCATCCTCAGACATAGGGAGCAAGACAAGCTATTGTCCTGTTCTGAGAAAACATTCACCCACGGTGCAATAACATACGTGAAATAGCAACAAAGGGGAAAACAGCTCTTGGCGATATGTATGTTAAGCCGATTAAACTTGCAGTTCCCCTTCACTGCAGCATTTCTGATCTCTCTGCCAACCCCACCAAATACCCCCACATGCAGGATTATTGTCTTGTTCTCCAGGATCTCACGTCATGTGTGTTCATTTAAAGCAGGACAGCTTGTTGCTCGTCCCTTTGTTGTTCTGCTGAACCTTGGAATTTTTTCATCTTTTTGTGGACTTGAACAGCTTACGGACCTTTTACCTTTCCAGCCAGCTCCTGATGGGGGCCGTGGTATTTCTGCGCAGGGTCTGCTCTGGAGGGTGTCCAGAGGTTGGGTGCGGAGCCAGCTCTGTCCTTCGTGGCTGGACAGAGAGACAGGTGGAAACTTCTGGTTCTGCTTTAGTTTCATATTGCTTTAATGGTTATCAAAATCCAGCAAACGTCCGTCTCGCAGCCGTGGGTCAGGGTCGCTGTACACAGCTCCTCTGGAAGGCCTGAAGGTGTGAGGAGAGCCACATGCTTTCAGAAACTCAGGGGACTTCTAAGTCCGCCTAAGGGGACTTCTCTGTCCCAGTATGATTCTGTAGCACAGGTTGTGACTGTTCCCTCCTTGCATCCTTTCCCCTGCCCAAATTTTAGAGAACTCTATTCCCGTCCCAGCAGCATCCTTCTGTCTTTGTGCATGTGGGACACCAGGGGACTGTTGAGGTCTGGCCTCACAGAATGCACGGATAAAGTTGGTTCCCCTTTAATATCTGGCAGAGGCATATTTCCTTTGTTATTTATTTTTTGGGGGTTGGTTTTGAGTTGAAAGTAAAAAGCAGTTGTGCCTTAGCTCTGTTTTGACCAACCAGCAGTGAATAGATAATCTCAAAAGGATATGAAAGGTTTAATCATTTTAATTTTGTTTTTATTAATGTTTATCGTGACTTTTTTCATGTGCCCCTGGTAAAGCGGGGGGGTAACAGAAATCTACACAAACCCCCAAGCATTCACTTAATGAAACTCTCTAATGGGAGGCGCCTGGCGGGAAGGAAGTGGTTAGATAGCTGGGCTGGGGAAGGCAGACCAAAGGCATGCTGTAATATCGCTGAAACGTGGCAGGAATCTCATAAACTCCCCATCTAGCTCCAGCAGACACTTGTCACTGGGAGCTCATGGCTTTCATTAAGCAGAAAGAGAGGAAGCTCTGACGGCTGACTTGTTCCAGAATGTTTTTCTTGTTCAGCTGCATCTTAAAGCCCTTTCCACTTAAGAAAAGTGAAGGGGAAAACATCACCAGATGCTGTAGTAAAACACTGGGAAGCTCCTGGTCCCTCTCCTACTCGGCTTTTTTCTCCCCATCAAAACAAACTCCGGAGCCAGACAGAAGCCAGGTTGCCAGCGCGCAGCGCCTCTCCTGAGCTCAAGCAGCTGCTCTTCCCTTTGGGACCGACGAGCTGCATCCCTGTCCCTGCGGCCTCCCCTTGGTGCCGAGTTTGGTCACCAAAAGCTCTGCTGCCGGCGCCAGCTGCGCCTTCTGCTTCTCTTCCCTGTTTCTCTTTTCCCTGCTCTCCCTTCCAGTTTTAGAATAGGGAACTCTTCTCTTGAGGACCTCATCGTGGTTGTGGCAGTGGTGCAGGTTAAATTCAAGGCTGAAGGGCTCTCCCTTTTTGGGGCAAATCAGTAGTCTTGAAGATGTTGCAGGCTGAACAGCAGCAGATACTGCAGCCCTGTCTCAAGATGTGTTGGAGAAGGCTTAGCTGTCCGTGGGAGTGACTCAGGATTCATATTAGCGGCAAATTCAGCTCATGTTTAGAGTCTCATCAGCACAATCGCGCCGCTTACGTCCAAACCTCGCCCTTGCTCAGGTGCTGTGTCTGACGGAGCCCCCGCTTTGACATTCTGGTGCTAATAGGAAAAAGAAACCTTCCAAAAAACTTAGGCATGTGCTCCAGCGACTGTCCCTCCGCTGTCAGTCCTGATTTATGATATTCATCTCCATAGTATTGCATGGTAGCAGCTCTCATCCAGTCTTTCCTACAGGTTTGACTGTTCTAGTGATTGCTGCACTACTGTTTTCTCCCTTTCTACACTACTGGGCTTCAAATGAAATACATCTGGAATGATCATGCCTTCTTCTGCGTTAACAGGTTAATGAATGTAGAGAGCTGCCTTACTTGCATGCTTTTGTTGGTGTATTAGCTCCGAGTCTCTTTCCTGTTCTGCTGTTGACCTGAGCTGAAAGGGGCTGGGGCCCCAGCACGGAGAATTGCCGATACCTCGATACCTTCTGCCTACTAATTGCCCAATAACACATGAGGGGGGCGACAGTGGCAGAAAGAAGAGTTCAGTCCTGTTAAACTGGGCGCAGGCTTTGTGTTCAAATGCAACGAGGATGTTTAACTTGTTTGTAAGTAAACAGTGGAATAGGGTGAGGAGGGGCCGTGAGAGGGAACACTGCCTGCCAGGCTTCATGCTCAAGCGCTTGCCGAGGAGCTGCTGCACGGCAAGGTCCATCACCTGGGCCTGGCAGCTGCTGGTTCCTGGGCGTAGGTACTGGCACAGAACGGGAACTCTGCTTCAAACCGGCTGCCTCGCCGGGCACAACAGAACGAACCTCCAGCCTGGTCCATCAGCGCGGCTCATGCTTCGTGGGTTTTGCCCTGCTCCTCGTGCGGAGGCGCAGCCGTGCCCCGCTGCAGCACCCCGCTGTCCTGCCGGGCACGGCGGCCACGCAGACCTTCCCCAATACGCCACCGGCCCGGCCGTGCGGCCCCAGCCCTGCCAGGAGGAGAGGTGGGAAATGTAAGCAGGACCCCAGCCTGCCGGGTGGTACTTCAGGGTTTGCTGCAGCTGACGGAGCTCCACCCACACTTAATCTTGGTACCCCTGGGGTGGGCAGCCTGGGGTCTCGCCTAACGACTCCTGGAGGGCTTGGGAGTGCGCTGCTCTGCCGGGTCGTCTCCACTTGGTCACAGGGCTCGTCCTTAAGGAGCATCAGACCGTTTCCCTGGGGTGGCGTTTGGCTCGGCCGCGCGCTGGGCCTTGTGTCACGGCAGCACCCCTGGGAGGTGGCGGGGTTTCCAGGGGTCCCTTCCGCGCGGCTCTTTCCTGCCCAACTGCACGTGCCATCAGTAATGAGCCTTGCTGGCCGATTTCTGCCACGGGGGACAAAAATGAAAGTTGTGCCTGAAGCCACGTGCCTTCTCCAGGCTTGTGAGCGTGTTCCTGACTGCTGCTGTTCAGGGTCGGGCGCGGGGCTGACTCTGCCACGCGAACACCAGGAGGGTGATGCGACAGCACCAGTCCTGGCCAAGGACTGCAGTTTCCCTTCTGCAGGAAGCATCAGCAGGGTGCCAGGAGGTGGTGGGCAAGAGCTTGCCAGCTCAGGGGGGCCCAGACCTGCCTCTGAAGGTCTCACCCCGTAGCTGATAACTCATACGGTCCGGTTTGGCTGGATGCTCCTAGGCAGAAATGCCGAGCTTGTTCTCCTTCTACAGTTCCATTGCAGTGTAAGAACAGGGAAAGAGGATGTGGGATGGTTTGTGTTGTCGAGAGGTATATACACAGACTGGATGGAGTCTCCCTCACTGTAGCTGTAATTCCGTATTTTTCCCTTTCTCCTGAAACTGTTTTGCTTTTTATATAAAAAAGTTCTCTTAAAAGGATGCCTGAGCCAGTCTTAACATAGCGCTCTCCCTGGGACTGGCTGAGGCAGTACCAGGCGTCCTAGGCTGTGATAGTGCACCCTGGAGAATCCACACTTTCTGCAAAAGTGGAAACGACGTGGTTTGGATGGATGCAAAGGATGCTTTTATGGAACTGTTTTGTTCCTCACACAGGACATTTACACTGGATTTCTGGTCTCCAGCTCCATCTTTTCATCAGAGAGGAAATTGCAGGACAAGATCCCTTCATACCTCCTCCTGTGGTGTTTTTTCACCGCTGGGTGTAGCAGAATCTGCCTGTGTTTTCTGAGATGGACAGAGTCACACGGGCTTCTTGCTGTCAGGGAGAACTCCTGTCCAGATGTTTAATGCAAATAGTAATGGAAAGGTCACTGCATGAGCCTATGGAGGATGTAAGTCAGGGGCCAGAAGCAACCTCTGGGCCTTCGGTTAGCAAAGACACTAAGAACACATTAGCTTTGTCCTTGATGTTTTAAACATTTTTGACCTACAGATTATAAAAATGTTGCTAATTTGTTTCAGCAGTTCTCAGAGATGTTAAAAAATGGGACTGAAACTCCAGAAATCTGGACAACTTTACAGTTCTGACATGGATCGATAGAACTAAGTTACTTGTCGATTTAGGGTTTCACCCACGGAACAAGAAGAATATCTGCTTACTTTTCAAGGTGGTTGTGAAACTGAATTCCTTGGCACTTGCTATGTGCTTTCCAATCCTTGCAAGAGAGAGGTGGAGTTGCTTCTCATGGTCTTTCTTTCAGGTCTTCAGAGACAGAAAATTGTCCTTCCACGTGCCAAACCGGCAAGGAGAGTACTCTCAGCCATAGCACTTCTGGCTGCAACCAGAGCAGGCTTCTCTCACAACTGGTCAGCCGAATCCGCTCCAAAGAGAGCAAAGCAAGCATGGGAGAGCTTTTCCAGAGCTTACACACTCCGACCTGTAGCATCAGCATGCTAACGTGCCATCCTGTTTGGAAGGTGAATGTGAAGCTGGTTGCTACTGAATGTGCTGATTTTGCGTTGCAGTGTAGGCTTCATTGCCCTGTACAAGAGAACCATTTGTTTATAAAAGCTGATGCAAATCCGCAGGGTCATGTCAGTGCTGGAAGAGAACGTCCTGCACCTTTCCTCCCTTCAGGGAATATCCCTGCAGAGCATCAATTCCTTTCCTGTTTGTTTCTGACTTTTCCCTGTCCTGATTCTCTCATACTTCATTCTGCTGCAGGAGCACATGTCTAATGGTCTTGATCTAACTGGCAGGACTGGAGAAGGAGAGCGTCTGACCTAAACGAAGAAGTGCTTTGAGATCTTTGTTCAGAGGAGGCATTATGAAAACGGGAAGTATTCTCATCCTGCAGCTCATTTGTTCGGATTATAGACTTAATTGCAAGAGATACAGAGCTTGGTTTCTGAAATTGATTTTGTTTTTCTTTAAGAGCCATAGGCAAAATGAGATTGTGTGTGTTATCAGTGGGATGATTTGTGAAACAAGGTTTTACAGCAGCTGGCACAGGGCTAGAAGTAACCTCTGGCCTGACCCACTCCAGCATTTTCACTGCCTTTAAGTGTACTTCGACGTGCACGTCAGGAGAACGCTCTCCTGTGTGCTTGCTAGTGGTCCGGTACTTGCCTGTATTTCTCCAATATACTTGCTTCTTTTTCCTTCCGTAAGGCCTATTGATCCTCTGGTGATGGTGTTAAACTCCTCAGAACTGCCTAAGAAGGAGCTACCACATGCATTTATTTTTTCACTAAAAACTTGAGATTGTTTAATAACTTGTCTGCCAACGCCAATGTCTTGCTCTAGCTGCTTCAGAAGGAAATTTGGGGACCTGTAAACAAATAATAACCTACCTCAAATAAAGGTCTCATCCTTATTCCTACTAAAACTTAGTTCATGCCCTTAAGCAAGAGGGTTTCTATTTTTTCCAAATAGGCAGTTTGCGTTTCTAAGTTGTGCATCTTGATGCCCTTGCCATACATTTTGTTTTGACCTCAATGATTTCTTGAGGCCACGAGTTCCAGAGGTTAATTGGGAGCTGTATGAGAAAGTATTATCCGTATTTGCTTCAAATTTGCATTTTTTTTCCATGTTCATTGACAGTCCTCCAGAGACCGGAGGGCGAGAGGAGCGGTGTTCGTCCAGCTCCCTTGACCCAACCTTCATTTGGATGCTCCTGTCAAAGCCACCTTACTTCTTTTCAGACGAAGCAGCCCTAATCTTCTCCTTTTCTGTGTGGATACCTCTTCCTACCCCTCTTGTCACCCTTTTCATTCATCTGTGGCCGCTTCATTAAATAAATGACAGTGTTTAATTTTTTTGTCCTGTTCCACACGTGTCCTGACGTGTTGTTCCGGTCCCGTACCGGGTGTCGGATGTAGGTTTCCTGGGGCCTGCCTGCAGGGATGTCCTGGCCCTTTCCAAAGCTGGCACGAGGCACCGCGTACATCCCCACGTAACGCCCTCCCTGGTCCTGCGCTGGACCCCAAGCCCTTAAATCTCATCTTTCTTCTGGAATGGTGCGTGCGGGGCCCCCGCGCCGCCCCTGCTATCGCTCACCCCCGGCTCAAAGGGACAGAAAGTGGGGATGGACTGAGCGTGACTTGCAAGCGTTTTTCTTTGCTTTTCTGATTTGCTGGTATTCATGCAGGGCAGACGCTTCTGCTCCTTTTCTGGGAACTACTCTCTCATTTGGTTACCAATTAAGCTGAAGCGTTCTGGCCTTTTCCATCCTCCTTTTTATTGTTATGAAGGGTGAATTAGGGCTTGGTGTTTAGGATTGTTCTCTGGCCTCCGCTGCTACTTTGCTGCCTCCTTTGTGGCAAAACAATGGCATTAATTTTGGCCTTTGCAGGCAGGCAGGCAATCTGGCAGCGCACAGTGCCTGTCCGTTCCACTTCACTTGTGCAGCCACCTCTCCTTTCCACATCACCTACTCACTTTTCTCCTCCTATTCTTTTTTTTTCCTCCCCTTTTGTGCATGCATGTGTGTGTGTGTGGTGTGGAGGATTGCTCGGAGTTTATTTTGTTCCAGTCTGGAAGGGGTTAGAGGTCGCAGCCTGGATGCCGAGCAGAGGGAAGCAGGCATGTGGGCAGCACAGAGTGAGCAGACCTTTCCCTGCTGTGCCTGGTTCCCTGAGCCGGCACCTCGCCAGCCGTCGTGGGTCTGGTTCGGGGAGTGGGAGATGGGTCGTGCACCCCTTACCCTTCACCAGATGGTCGCTATTCCCTGGTCTGAGGCGGCGTGGTGAGAAGGCAGTGGCGTGGGCAGGACGGAGAGCTGCTGGTCAGGGGACGGAGGGATGCCGCAGTGCCCTGTGGCAGCAGGGGCGCAGGTGGGAGCGGCGGAGGGTGCTGGCACAGACCTGTCGTGGACCCCAAGTACATGGCGGGGCTGGAGCGGGGCCGCGGCCGGCGGCAGAGGAGGGAGCCTCCTCTGCTGTGCCCCCAAAAGCAGCAGGAGCCCTGGGCCACCTCAGCTCAGAGAGGTCCCCGCGGGTGGCCGTGGGCTGGGTGCGGGCACCGGGCGCCGTCTGTGCCCTCCCAGCACCCTGCGGGCCCCTGCCCCTGGGCGTCGCTTCCAGCTGGCCTTTGCCTAAAGTCACGAAGGTGGTTGAAGAAGAGGGTGGCTGCCAGGTGTCGGGTGTGCTCGCGCCGGGTCCTGGAGGCACGTGGCCGCTGCTGGCTCTGCTCTTGGATCTCTCTTTTCCCACTGATTGATGGCAAGGGAGGACGTGTGTGCGAGGCCAGGAGCACAGCAGCAGCTCCCCGGGGTCACTGAGCACCTGCTCCCCACCATGCCATCCTCTTCCTCCCAGCTGTGCACTTGGGGAGGACAGGGGACCCCTCGCTTTCCCTGCTTGAGGGGTGGAAGCAATCCCAACCAGCCAGCCCAGACCTCCAGGTGACAACCCCCACCACAAGCGCATGAATAGGTTGTGGTGGTGACTGACTCACCTCCCTGGAGGTTTTTGGTCAGCGTTAAGCCCTCTGTTTACACTTGTGTTACTGTTGTGCCGGCCACTGAGCGTGCCACCCCCTGCCCCACGGCTGCTCAGCGGGTGCAGTCCCCAGGGCTGCGGCGCCAGGGACGGGGCTGGTTTTGGACCATCTTGCCCAAGCAGGCAGCACTGGTGAAAGGGAAGGAAGGAAAAGAGGTTTCACCAGAATCACTAGGATTCTTCTAAAATGGCAGAAATCGGAAAATGCTGAAAAGGCAGGAAACATCCATACATCAAGGATGTGCTATTTGAAAGAAGGCGGTGAGGTTTCGCAGTGTCTGTCGCGGGCATAGAGTGTCAAGCCCTCCAAAACTGGGTACCATTAGAGAGGAAGGATTACGAGGTAGGACAAGGAAGAAAATCTACTTCTAGCCCCAAAAGGTAATGAATACAAAATAACAGGCATGTTAAGCACCCATCAGATGGAAGGCTGCTCCCAAGGGTGCAAGACTCACAAAAGAAAAAGGATGGCCGGATTAAGATCAAATGGAAGAGCACAATGCTTTTCAAAAGTTAAGAAGGATGGTTCTGAAATGAGCAGGGTGATTAGTTCCTGTTTCATTTCTTAAAGCAGGTGGGACGATAGCTCCGTGTGCTCTCAGGGAGCTGCAGTGAGGAGGAGGAGTGCGGTACTGGGGCCAGCGTGCCCACAGGGGAGAAGCTGGGTCTCGCTGGAGAGCTTACGGAGCTGACTAGGGACACGCACAAATCTGACAACGCCTGAGAGTCCGGAATGTGGAGTGGAAGTCCCACGCCCTTAATGCCGGCAGTGCTCCTGTCGAGTTGGGTCACAGCTCACGGGGAAGTGCTGACCCTGTGGCGGTCTGAGGTCTGGATCCCTTTTTTGCTTTCTTTTACATAATGTAAAAAAGACCAGAGGAGTTGGAAGCCGTTGCCCGCAGCCCGTTGTTGTGTCAGGCAGTGCTTTCCCTGGCTCTGCGCAGAGCAGCAGTTCCAGCTCGATACGGCCAGCGAAGTGATGAAAGGAGGGTGTTCTCCACGGCCTGGCCTCCAGCCCCGGCACGCGCCCGAGTGCCTCTCGCTGCCGCTGGGCTCCTGCCGGCGCGCTGGCAGACCTGCTCGCCAGGTCCCGCGGCTGCTTCCAGCCCTTGGGCGAGCTGCTTTGGGCTCAGCCCTTCCTCTCTTCGCTGAGGTGTCTGCACAAGGCGGCTCTGGCGGGCTGGCCCGTGGCCGCCCTTGGACCCCGGCTGAGCCTCCTTCTGGTCTGAAGGAGCGTGGCAGGCGCGGTGGCTGCCTGGCGTCGGGCGAGCCTGCCCGCCGCCGTCCGGGAGGCAGCCGCCGACCGCGCCGACGAAGCGCGCGCACAGTCAACAGTTTCCTTTCTTCTGCACAAATTGGCAAGGACTAACCTTGTCATATCTAGTGCAGCGCTAACGGGCGCCTGCCTCCGAGGGGTAATCATGCAGGCATAAATTCGGAAAGTTGCTAAGCTATGAGCAGTCTTATGAGCATTAAAAGTGTCCTTTTTGCCAGAAAGGTCATTCATAACTTGGCTGCGCCACTGATGTACAGTCAGTGATATTGATTGATTAATGTATAAAAAGCACCAAATCCATTTGCTTCTATGAAAGAGAATAAAGTGCAGTCGACTCTCTCTTTATTTTCACCTCATCCTTTTGTTTGAAGGACGTTTTTTTTTTCTCTTTTTGTTTTGCCAGCTAGGTTTAAGGGGGTTACAAAAAGCCAGTTTCTGCCAAGTAATGCGTTCACAAAGGGAACATTGATTCACATCAGTGTCGCTTGAATTACCCTTAAAGGTTTGCCAAGGAGTTGTTCTTATATTAACCTTCTGTTCATCAAAGACAAAATAAATAAATAAGTCATAAAATCAGCTTCACTGCCCGCGCTGGAGTTGGATGCAAAACAGGAATTTCTTCTCTTAGGAATTTTGTGCACCCAGGTGCACCATCCAGGTGCTGCTGCTCAGCCCCTCTCCCCCATGCTTTAGGCCTTTTCCTTCCCGCAAAGCTGCTTCCCCCTGACCCCCCCCCCCCGGCCAGCCCCGCTTCTCCCCTCTCCCGGTGTGGGTGCTGTCCCTCTTCCCGGGGCAGCGGGACAGGCTCGGGGGCTGCCCCGCGGCACCTCCAGCACCTCTCGGGCGGCACAGGGTGGGAATTCACTCCCGTGCAGAGACCGGTTCTGAGCCGCTCCGCGCGCGCCGCCCGTGAGCCCTGGCCCCGGGCACGGCTGGGCGGGCGCTGGAGCGCTGGTGGGGCCCTGCCGGCACCAGGGCAAGGGTTCAGGCTCGGCGGAGCGTCCCTGTGGCCGCCCGGGTGCCGGGGCCGCGCTCACCCCCAGGACACGGCCTGATGTGCGCGTGCAGTACGTGCTCTGGTCTGGACAAATGTCGATGTTTCCAGGGGAGGGGGATTCCTACAAAGGGGTGGGTGTTTTCTGAAGGATTTTGCATAAATATTCGATTTAATCATTGCAAGCTTAACTGGAACGATTTCTACACAGAAGGATAGCCTTGTGGCAACTCGGGATGTTCTTCCCTGTCTACTTTTGGCATTCTTCTAATTCACCATAAGTCCTAATTGTTTTTCTGGGCTTCTTTGGCCACTGGTAATTAATTATATGTTGTTCTTGTTTCCTTCCGGTTAATTCTGAAGTGGGCGACATGCCTGTGCCCGTGGAGCTTTGTGCGACAGCGTCTCGCCTTCGTATCTCCAGGGTGCGTCTGCACTGTCCGTCCCAAACGCAGTAAGGGTGTTGCAGTTCTCTGTTCCTTTCGGGACGCTGAACGTGAGTCCGAGTGGTTGCTGGTCTCTGCAGCGGGAGCTGTGCTGCTTTTTCTTAGTGGTGTTTAACAAAACTTATGTGTTTTTGCTTGGTCCCTGTTCCAAAACGCATGAAAGACCATTCTGTTTTTCTCCGGATTGGTGTCATTTCTCTCGAGCAGGGAGTTTCCTTGGCTTTGTTCTGCGCGTTGGGCAGCTGTGCACATCACCGTCGTCCATAAACAGAAAGCTCAGCTATCAGCCCCGCTTGGAAACGCCTCTGCGTGAGCTGTCCCCACCTGGCTGTCACGACAGACAGCCTCCCCAGCGTGTGACCGTCGTGACAGCCCCCAGGTTCCGTATGTCGTTTCAGATAACCTGAGCTGCTCGGCCGCGAGCAGCGCAGAAGCCCGTGGCCTCCCTCGACTCCCGGCGCGCCGCTGGAGCAGCGGAGGGACTCAGCTCCCGGGTCCGCAGTCGCGTCAGACCCCGGGTCCTGCCGAGGGCTGTGGAAGCGCAGCGCCGGCGCTGCAGCACGAGGCGCGAGTGCCTGTGCCCACGTGCGGTGGCTGGCGGGGCTGGAGGCGGTGTGGGGTGGTGCTCCGCGCTAGCCCTGGGTAACCGAGGTGCGCCAACCTCCGCCGCGCTGCCCACGTGTTTCAGTTGTGCGCCAACTGCCCGTTGTAAAAGCGATCATCGCTTTTATTTCAGTGTCTCTTGACCGTGGACTAATGACGGTGGTAACCCTGCAAACTCTTGAGGGCGTATGCTTTGGTGGACACCAAAAACGGCAGAGAGAGCCGGAGCGCCATAGGGTGTTCTCCCCACGCACGGATCTCTGTCTCCGTGTTTGCTTGTGTGGTGTAAGTGCTGTGGTGAGCCTCGGACCTTGTGCTGCCGGTGTAACGTCCCCGAGAAGCAAACCCCTCGAACCCCAGCCTGCCGCCCGGCACAGCTGACAGCAGGGGTTGGCACCTTGCATCCCCAGGAAAAGCCTTTTTCCCGTGGCTGCTGCAAAACCCAAAAGGAGAATCATCTTATTTTTTAATCTTTTTCTCAGATTGTGGGAGAACGGCAGAGCGCCGAGGCCCCCTCCCCCTCCGGCGAGGCGGTAGGGATTGGATCAGACGATACAGAGTGAGCATGCTGAGAGTGAATCCATTTTCTCTCCTCCATCTCCCCAGAATAAATTAGAATTTGCCTGATTTAATAAAATGGCTTCATCTCTCTGCCATCTTTTCCATCTCCCATGCGTTTCATCCCCACCCCCACTGCAAAATAATAGATCTCGGCTGTATGGCGTCCTGTTATAGGCTGGCGATTTAACATGTAGGGTACGTATGGAAGCGTCTGCATGCACAGCCTGCGAAAGGGTCCGGCCACTGAAAGTGCACAGAATTTGTCCCTGTATCTCAATTTCCTTATTGTCAACTGTGATAGTTATAATTGCTGTCGAGGTCAGTGTAATTTACTGTCCATCTGTCATTAACGTGACCTCACGGGTGGATGTGACTGCCATGCAGATATTGTTTGGGGACTGGGAGTGGTTAGTGATAGAAATTTTACAGCACAGATTTGCCCCAGCCACTTTTCTCTTTAATTGGCACATATTTGTCTATGCATGGAGTGGAACTGTAGCTCTTTGCCGCAGACTGAGAGGAGGGGTTATTGTTAGAATTTAGATGGTTTCACTACAGCTGAACCTTTTTCTCTCACTTGAATCTGGTGTTTTAATTTCTGTTTCCTAGGTTGATTTTTTCCTTTCCGTTCTGACACTAATTATGCCAGGCGCATTGGGAGCGGTTGCTGCTGAGAGGTACCCAGCTAAGTGTTAAGAAAGGTTTTAAAAACAGACTGAACTCTTTCTTAATGAGGCTCAATCGTGCTCTCCTCCGGGTGGTTTTGTTTTGCTGATCTGTCAGTTTTTCGAGGATTTAATTGCACTTTTTTCATATTAGTCTTTGAAATGGGGCTAAGCAGCTTTCTGTAAAATAAAATATAAAAAAGGAGAGATGTTACTGGCTTCCCTATTTTCTTTCTTTGCTTTCATCACTCTAGGATCATCATCTGCCGCTGACTCCTGGGACCCAACAGTAGTAAAGAACAAAATTTATGAGAGCAGCAAACGAAATGGCAGGCTAGACCACTATGGCGGCTCCAAAATTGTAAACCCTTGCCGGCAATCTTCTTTGCCTCCCTGCTCCTCAGTCTGGCTCCTGTCGTGTCGCTGCTCATGCTAATCCTAGACTTTCCAAACGTTTATTTTGGAGGAAGAAGCAGGAGGCAAAGGAGGGACGAGGAGCGCTGAAGTGGCTTGTCCGGCATAGGTCATTTCCTGCAGAAATGACACAAAAATGATTCAGAACCGAGCACTGCCGTCAAGCTCCGGAACAGTCGGAGGCTCCCAGGGCAGCGGAGGTTGGCAGGGACCTCTGGAGGTCGCCTAGTCCAACCCCCGGCTCAAAGCCGGGCCAGCTACAGCGGTTGGCCAGGACCGGCTCCGCTGGGGTCTGAGTATCTCCCACAGGTGGAGACTCCCAGCCCCGGTGAGCCCGCTCCAGTGCTCAGCCCCTCAAGAGCCGCGAGTCCAGGGGAAGGGGTGCAAAGTAGCTGACGTCAGGACGGGAAGGAGCAGGAGAGAGGAGGCGGATGTATCCGTGATGCTGTTGTCTTTATGGCATACAAAACCATGTTTGAAGCAATCAGCATGGAATTCTTAATTGCTTCACTTACTTCTGCTCTCCTCGTGGGACAGATTGTACAAATGCAGGAGCTGCCAGGACCCTCGCGTTAGCGCGCTGTCCCTGCTGAACGCACTATTTTTAACTAGCGCTTTGTTTTGCAAAGATGCACAAAGCTGCTGCCTTTTTTTTCCCAAGGATGCTAATAAACAGCAGAGGCAGTAAGAGCTTTCTGATCCGCCTGGCAGTGACTCTGCTTTCTTAGCCTGCAATGCATTCTTCCTTCTCTTTGCAGTTACAGTTCCTTGTTTCCACTTTCTCTTCCTTTCTTTTAGCTTTGGTTCTCTCCCTCCGTCTTTCTTTTTTTCATGTTTATCCCTTAAATATTTAAGAGTCTCTTTTCTTTCTTCTAGTCTCAGCCTAACAAAAATCCCATTTTCCTTTCTTCGTTCAGATCTGTGCCTTCCTTCGCCTTTTAGTTTCCAGCACGCCTCTCATGAGGATGTAAAATCCAAGAACCAGATCTTTGAGATTTCAAAATAAAATAAAAGTAAACTCTGCTTTAAAAACACTTTAGCAGGAAAGCCAGGCTAATTGTAAATCAATGAGTCTTAAAATGCAGCATTGATCTCCAGTTAGAAGTTTGAAGGGGAAAGCAGCAATTACTGCACTGAAGGTAGATTTTTTTCTCTTAGTAAGTTCTGGGCAGAAGGAAGGCTCATTAGGGCAGCACTTCGGAATCTGAGTAATTAGTTTAAAAAGTACTTTTGTGGTGTTATTCCCATGGCTAGAAATTATCGGAGTCTTCACAGATTTATAGTTCAGCTCTGATAAGGTTTGATTTATTATTGTGCTTGGCGGGGAAGATCCTTCCGACAAAATCACCTGGGTAAAGATACAGAGCGGGGATTTGTCCGGGAAGGATTGCCGTGGGCACGCAGGGCTACCGCACGCCTGCGGGCCGCGCCGGCGGTGAGCGGAGCTGCCGGCCTGGCAGGCTGCATCGCGCCCCTCGTGCCCCGCCGGCGCTGCCCCCGGCACTGCCGCGGCGGGTGGACAGGCTTCGCGCAGCACAACCGCACCGTGCCCGCAGCAAGCGGCTCCTGCACGTCTCCTGTTCGGGCAGCTGCGGGCGCAGGTTCTGTTTCTTGACTTGCCGCGACTCCTCTGTGGCTGCTCGTCGTCCTCGTGCTTCCCTGCCGCCGTGACCACGTCTCAGGCGGCCCCGTGCCGCTGCGCCCGCAGTCCTGCCCGCCCGGCGTGCAGCCTGCCCGCGGCCCTGCTGCGGGCAGCGCAGGCAGGGTGCTGGGCTGCGCAGGCGGGAGCGTGGGGCGCCGGGGACCCTGCGAGAGATGTGCTGCGGCGCTGTGAGCTGTCGCCCAGCCGTGTCCCCAGAGCCGCAGAGGCTCCGGGACAGCCGGAGCAGGTCAGGGGTGTGTGTGCAGCTGGCCTGAGAGGGGCCGGGAGGTGCAGAACCAGGGAGAGAGGAAAGCCCCCAGCCGGCAGCTACAAGCTCACCGGCTGCCAGGGCGAGTGCCCATGTAAACCCTGGCGGTGAGAAGGCGGTTCGCATGTGCCCTTTTAAAGCTTGTAGGTTTATATTTTTTTCCAAATTCTTTTGTTAGACTTAGCAATTATATCTCTAGATATTCTCATTAACCTTAATTATCTAATCCCTTTTGTGAATATTGCTGAATTCTTGGCCACAGCAACATCCTGTGACAGTGATTTCCACAATCTAATTACCCAGTCTAATTCTATAGAAAAAAGCGTTTGTTTCACCTGCGAGGTCCTGCGGATCCATTAGCCGCTGGGTTTCCTGCCTTTCCAGCTGCACAGGCAGAACCGAGGAGGTCAGCAGCTGGGGAGAGGAACGGAGGTCGGGAGCATTTAGCGGCATGCCGATGTTTCCATCTGGCTGCCGGAACGTTACCAGGCTTACTGCTACAGTGCAAATGCTGCTCCGATGGAAGACAAAACCTACTGCGGCCAGGCAGTTGATGTGGCGGATCTTCGAGCGCCCTGTTATCCTCTCCGGCAGCAAGCTGACATCCAAGTGCATCACCATCCTCCTGGGCTACAGGATCCCATCATGTGGTGGGCACACAGGATATCCCCTGGCCGTCCAGTCGCGTCAGCTGGAAATCAAAGCAGCTGGATGCTGAAATCAGCTACGATCACTACTAGGCATGGCCTCTCACAGGCAGAGAAAAACTAAACCCAAGTACGATGGGGTTTGAGCTTTCCGAACATGTTCTGCTGTTGAAATCTGTTTGGCCAATAGGCCAATGGAAAACAGAGAGTACACAGTCTCTGTACGTCAGAGTAGGGTCTCTTACTCCTTGTGAACATCATTTGCCTCCTCTCCAGTTAACTGGAAGTCCCTTCTTCTTGCTCATAGGAGAAATGGCTCAGAAAATACCTCTGTCATCTTCAGACCACTACCAGTTTTGTGCTCTTTTATCGGGTTGGCCCCTTTGCCACCTTTCTGAGGAAAGCAGGGCTGATCCCTTCAGTTTCCGTCTGGGGGAGGTTTAGGTCCTGCGTTCATCATATGCCTCTCTCCCCCCGCAGACCTGGGCAAGGGGGGGCGTGTTTTCTTACCCCCAGTACTGCGTGTATCATTGCAGCCAAGACTGCCAAACTCATGCAAGAACGTGTAACATCCTCCATCTCTTTCCCAGCGTCAGCTAATTCTGCCCTTGAGCAGCGCAAGTCCTGCTCTCCTTTTCCAGGTTGGGGCTGACAAAACGGACGCAGGCGCCGGCTGGGATGCGGATGCCTGCAGACCCGTGTGACAGGACCGCGTAAAGATGCGGAACGGTCCAGGTTCACTCTGGAAGGTGGGGTAGGGCAGAAATATTAAGGGCTTATTGTTCTCTGACAAAACCGTGCTAATTGTGGGGAACTGACCTTGTAATTTAAATGAATCCATGTGCAGGGAGGCTTTCTGGTGCGGCTCTTGAGCCCCTGTCTGTCCTTCGGGAGCGGGTTCATACTCCTGCCCGTCTTTCTGATGTGTTAAATTGGGGTAGTCGTACAGTCTGACTTCTTAATCTGACACCTCTAGTTGTCCTACTTGCGTAACTCGATAAGTATTTTTACGGAAATGATTTAGTTTGCAGTGACTGTTATAGATCTGATTCTGCAACGGGAGGAAAGGGGAAGGTCTCTGGAGGCAGAAAACCCTTGTGTGGCAGAAAGCCTGCTGGGAAGTCAGCTCAAGAAGAATTAGAAACCCTTTAAATAAATGCTTACTTGACATGACTCTGTCTTCCACAGTCTAACAAGCAGGGAAGCGAATGGCAGCCGCTGGCCAGAAATTGATTGCATTAATTGATATGCCAATAAGAGAGCTTGTTACATCCGCCATTGGTTAGGAGGCCGGCTAACAAGTCCCACTGATCAATGGAACCAATAAAGATTTCATCCATTAATGAGCAACATGGTAATTAATGTTATCCATAAACCAATTAGCCCGGGTAGCTAATGTGCTGGTTAGCACAGTGAGTGGCAGAGCGCGGGTGCGTGCAGACCGGCCATCCGGTGCGAAGAGGGCATCGCCTCTCCGGTGCGACCGTGGCGTTGAGAGACGCAAACTGCTCCCTCTGGGCCTCCGGAGAGGAGGAAAGTTGCGAGGGTGTCTGATGGGATGGGTCCCTTTTCCTGGGAAGGGAACGCATTTGTATAGATTGATGAGGCAATTTCAGTGACTTTCTTTTTGTTTAACCTGTGTGTAGTATGTATGAGGATCTTCCGACATGTTTTCTGGACACGTGCAGGTTTATGCAGCTTGCGTCCAGGTGGCGGAACGCAGCGTGGGGTTCCCTGCTCCGTGCCGCTGGAAAGCTGCTTGCGCGCTCCGCCCAGACCCTGAGCGCTCCCGTCCAGCTTGCGGGAGCCGTTGCGCGCCCGGCTGCCTTACGCTTTCTCCACACCACCTGTATTCATAATTGCGTCAGTGCACAAAACACAGTGCGTATGTTGAAGGCTGTCGTCGAGAACTACTTGCAGCAGGGTTGCCTCGAGCTGCTGACCGCCAGCGGTGTGTCTGCATCGCTGCTGCTGGCGCTGGTGACGTGGCCCCGTCTGCGGCAGCGGAGCGGCGGCGTGAGCGGGGTTCCAGCAGCCGCTGCCAGCAGCTCGGGCGTCCCCTTCGGCGGCCGGGGGGCAGCAGCAGCCTGGGCTGCCTCGTCAGGAAAGGGGCATGACTTGTTATCCGACAAAACTCCTCCGGCCAGGGGTTTTTGAGGGCGGCCCTGCCTGCGGTGCTGCCTTCGGTAGCTCAGAGGTTGCGAGGTGCTGACCTGGGTGCAGGGAAGCACAACACCTGCGACAGGGGGCTGCGGGTGCGAGAGGGGCCTCAGGAGGCTGGGTGGGCGCTGGCCCCTCTCCAGGAGGCAGCGGTGTCCGGGGCGTCCGGAGGGATCTGGGCAGGAGGTGCAGGAGCAGCCTCAGAGGCGCTGGGCAGCATCAGTCCCACTATTCCGCTGTGGAGTTACCTTGCATTGTTAGATATTGACCCTGGGAGACCCCTTGTGGATTCCCTAATTGAAAATTAATACCAGATCAATGCCATGGGCAATTTGCATATTGATCATAAACAACTTCGAAGGCACCAAGTGTGTGTTGGATCAATAGAGCTCTTGAGCAGGCTGCAGTGGGAGAGCATCCCCCCGCGCCGCGCTCTGGGGGAGGTTAATGCTTGGGAAGTTCGGTAACGGCTTTGTGCCGCGGTGGTGGCGGCGGCGGCCACACGGGCGATGCCAGGGCGGGGGCAGCTGGTGCCACACTGGGGTCGTAGCATCACGTTAACAGCCTTTTGCTATGGTTCACTTTGGAAGGGGAACTGGGGGAAAGTGCTTTTGTTTATTTGTTTATTTGAAACCAAACAACCGAAGCCCCAGGGCAGCGGACAGCGGAGCTGCCGTGCCTCGCGGGCACCCGGGCCTGGGGGAGCTCGCAACCGGAGTCGACTCTGTCCCTCCATCCCTCCTCTCCTGTGATGTGCAGCCTGTTGTGCTTATTTTAAATATTGGCTTCCAAAAGCAGGAGTGTTATTTTTCTGGGGACACCAGGAGGAGATCTCATCAGTGATTTTTTTCCCCGGCACCTCTGTCCTATATTTGCTTTTTGAGGGCAATATTTAGATTCCTTCTCTGTCTTCTTGGGACATTCACGGTTATTTCAAAATGGTTTGGGGTTGAAGGGAACAAATATTTCTCATCAACCGCCAATAAAAAAAACCAAAACTTTCATCTGAAAGTACATAAAGCACCCTTGGAAGCCTTTACAGAGGGGCACGCCTGGGCAGCAGAGATGAAGCGCATGGACGGGCGCTGCTTCGTCTGCCCGCTCCTGAGCATGTGTGCCGGTGGTGTAGGGCGGAGGCGATGCCTCAGACCCCGCAGGGAAACGGCGCCTGAATTGGCCATAAACCCGGAGGCGCCCACGGTCCGGGAGCGGAGGGGAGGGCTGGGAACCCGCTTCCCAAAGTTGCCGCTGGCTTTCAGAGCAGCGCCGGCCGCTTGCGCGCAGCCGGCGGCTCCGGGAAGTCGCTGTGCATCTGATTAGCGCATTACGGAGCTTTCATTGACTCGGCTGCGCTGAGCTGATGAACTGAGACTGGGGACAAGCGCTCGTAATTGAGAGAAATAAATTCTTATCACAGGCCTCTGCTGGAGCCGCCACCTGTGCGTGCGCCTTGGTCCAGGTTTCAGGAGCGTTTCGAATCCCAGGAGCACCCGGCACGCCCTCGTTAGCGTTTGAGGAGGCCGAGCACGGAGACTGCAGGCACCGAGGAGCGTCCCAGGGTGACCGAAAGGCTCCATCCTCCCAGCCCACTGGCCATGACCAACCCAGTGCTGCCCAACCGCTTGGCCACAGGCCGGGCAGCTTGTGAGCCAGAGTACCTTCAGCGTCTCCTTAGGGGCTGCTCCGTGCTCTTCCCTTTTCCTTAGTCCTCTGTGTTTGACTCAGGAGTTAAAGCAGCCGTTTAGCATCCCCCATCTTTATCTTAGATTTGATGGCGAGTGAAAGAGCCGTCCCTGATGTGTGACAGGGGACATGGGCATCAGAGGGCAAAGTGTTCTGTCTTGCTGCAAAAAAATTAAGGATTAATATATAGTTTCTTTGAAAAGAAACCCATCTTCTGTTTTAAATGAAAACAAAAGAAAAAGTCCAGGGGTCAGCAGGGCTCTGCAGTTCGGAGGCGGTGTGGGGACATGACGGGTAGCCCTCCCTGCCTGCCACAGAGAAGCCGTGTTCAGCTTTCCTTGGCTGTTAGCAGCCCCCATAATTTTGCCCGTTCCTCTGGGCTCCAGAGCAGGCTGCCTCCGTTAATGCAGCGCCGGTGGTGGGGAGGTGAATGGAAAGGCTTCACTTGACATTCTCTGACCTCCCTGGTACAGCTGAACACCGGAGAGCCAGGGCTGAGATTGCAGTCGCTTTCAATTATTTGAAGGCAAGAGAGGTGGAGAAAAAGGGCCTATTGGCTCCAGGAGGCTGAAATCTTCTGCTGCTGAAAGCTTGTTAGTACAAGGGGAAAAGCAATTACTGACATTCTGCCAGTGCCACTAACCCAAACCCGGGGAAGGGGCAGCTCAGCTCTAGGACGTGGCCATCTCTGCCTTGGTGGGTGTTGTGGGGCTCCTCACGTGTGTCCTCCAGGGCTGTAGAGCTGTGAGTTTTCTGGATCTCTGCTGCCTGTTCCCATCAGCAGGTGCTCGCTGTGCATTCGAGAGCTGGCAGATGTTACCTACTCCCTCTTCTGCTCCAACCCAAACCGTGTGTGGTGTCAGCGCTCTGCCTGTGGCTGAACGGGGGCTGCTGCAGGGGGACAGCAGAGGAGTAAAGGCCTGGAGGGGACGGCTCGCTGGCTGTCGACTGGCAGGGCTGAAAACAAAGCTCTTGCGTTTGAGAGGCGGCCTCGCTGCCGTGGCCTCTGTCCTTCCGCAGAGAGGTGAGACCGCAGCCATCCGCGTCGAGAAGCTTCGGTACGGCAGCTGCCTATCAGGCTGATTTTTATGTCTGGTTAACCCATGGAGGGAGCGCACTTTTGGTGACCAAAGTGTCGAGAACCCCTTAGCTGGCTGGACCAGTGTTGTCTATCTAGGCCTGCTGGGTATATCTGCTCTGTCCTTCTTAGGGGTCCCCGGGGACGCTCCTCAACTCTTTGCTTTAAGCCCCTTGAAAGCCCATGAGGCTCTGCAGAAATGTCTTCGGCAAGCACCAGCTGCATGTCTCCCCTCTGCAGCACAGTTGCACTTTGTCTTCTTCAGCAGAAAGTAGCCCCTTTTGTTGCCTGTTCCCGGTGGCCCGCGCAGCCCTGCTCACTCCCTCCTGCGCTTCCATGACCTGCTCTGCCTCACGGGCAGCAGCACATCCCGGGGTGATACTCTGTTATTTTCTATTATACATATTATTTATGGCCATTTATGATTTCCCACGTTCATACATATTGTTAGTTCCTAGAAATAAGCTCCAGGAGGAGCCCGGCAACACGGCACTGCAGCCGACATTACTGCGATCTAGTCAAGGATGAACTGACCAGACCTCATCCTTCAGACCCGTTTGGACTCGCTCCATGTGTAAACCATCCGCAAAGACGTTTTCTTAGAACAGTTGATCCTTTTTTCCCATTCTTCATAACAAAAATCTTCCCTCACGGGACAAGGAGTGCCAATCTGCCGCGGACCCCCACACCACAGCTGCCAAGCTGCGAGCCGGTCGTGCTCCCCTGCTGCCGCGTCTGCCCCACCAGCCTCCCTTAGCTGTCCTTTGTCTGTGCCGGTACCTTATGGTGCGATGTGTTGCAAGAATATTCTAATTGTCCCTAAACCAGGGCACTATAATTATGGCTTTCCTAAGTTTTTAGCTGTGCTTAAAAGAACTCCAAACATGCTGAGGTTGGGAAATGCTTGGGGAGGGGGAGAAAGAGGGTCAGCAGCACATTAATTAACTTTTCCTTGGAGCAATATCATGGAGAGTGGGAACAGAGTAGGAGTTGTGTATTAAAGAAAAAAACTAACCAGAAAAGGGACATTTTAGTGTTTAAGTATGGTTTATGATGATGTTACAGGGCAGAGTTAAGGTTGTTGGGAGCACTCCTGTGCACATCCAACCCCTAAGGCTAAGCGTGAATTAATTATAGCTCTTTTTTGTTGTAGTTACAGTGTCCTCGAGATGTACCTCGTCCCAGAGTTGCTGAAGTTGGCTCTAACTTCAGCTTGGCTTTAGCGCTGGTTTTGTTTGTGAATCTAAAAAGGTCCTCTGGAGTGAGGTCATTCATACTCAGCACAAAGCACCTCCACTTCGGCCGCCTCGCTCCGCTCACGTTGCCGGCTGAGGGCGTGCGGATGCGTCGCGCCGGCGTGTTTTCTGAAAGGTGACGTTCCTGAAGCGCCTTGGCCCCTCTGGAGGCGCACGCTTGCGCCGGCGCGGTTGCAGCAGGTCACCAAAGGCGCTTCCCCGCGCGGCCGAGCCTGGCCCAGGCGGTGCTGTGCCGCGGAGTTTGCGGGGAGCCTGGGACAGGTCGGCGCCGCTGTCGGCGTCCTGTTGCGCCTCTAAAAACGCACCGTTTTCTGCTTCAGGTGGTTCACTGTGTGTTTTTAGCAGAGGGAAACTGAGCCGGGGCGGGGGCGTCAGCCGGGGAGGAGGTGCAAGGAGGGAGGTGAGCGGGCGGAGAGGAGGCGTGAGGCCATGGAGGACGAGAAGCAGGTGTGGGGCAGGGCTGCCTGTGGGGAGCAGACCACTCCGGAGGGGCGAGCACCCATGAGAACGGCGCAGCGTTGACGTAGCGGCTCTGGGCTGGCTGGGGAGGTGCCAGGGAGAAGCCGTCCCGAGGCTCCCTGGCAGCGCCGGGGGTGTCTGGTCCCAGTAAGGACACCCGCGGGGTGGCCGGTCGTCTGCACCGGGCCAGGGCCCATTCGCAGAACTCGGGCTGGGCGCCCCGACGGCCTTTGCTGCGCTCCTGCCTTGTCCCCTCTGGCACCCCATCTCCTCCAGCCTCTTCCTCCCCGCCGCGCCCCTTGGTCTCCTGACCCGCCTCCTGCGGGGCTCCGCGTCGGAGGCCGCGCTGTCCTCTCCCTGCAGACCTGAAGCTGGAGATGGGTTTTCTTTTGTTTTGCTGTTTGATCTGTGTTTGTGTTTTTGCATGAGTCTCCTTTCCAGCTGATTCCAGTTTGGAGCTAGGTTAAACTGTTCAAAATACTGTTTAAAAGAAAAAAAGAAAGGAACTTGTCAAGATGCATTTGTTAGATCACGTTTAAAATGAAATAGAATTGAAGGTAGTTTTTGTCCAAAGGGGGGGGGGGGGGCTGAAAAGCCGTCAAGCCGCAGGAGAAAGCCCCTCCTTTGTTGTCCTCCTGACATTGAAGTGTAATTTTTCATGGTTATTTGGACTGGAAAATGGGGAGAAAGGGAGAGATGGGCTTGCGATTATTTCCCATAAATGACAACACAATCACATCACGCTCCACTACAAACATGCTCAAGGAATTTGCCTTTTTTTTTACATTTCATGTGTGAAAATAACAGCAACCTTTCTAGTTCTGCTGAAATTCAAGGGGGCAAATCCCCGTTGGGTTCCATTGACTTAAAATTTAGCCCAGTTCACCAAAAAAATGGACAGCCTTGTCACCAGGGACAGGGAGAGGTTGGTGCCGTCTCGGGGAAGAGGTTCTTGGACGCCTGGCTCTTTGCGTGGAGACACCGCATCCTCCCGAGGTGTCTCTAGTGACGGCCTCGGTGCTGCCCAGCCCCTGGGAAGGCGCGTGAGGAGCCGGCACCGTGAGGAGCCCTGGGCACACGTAACGGGCTGCCCGGATCCCCAGCTCCATCTCCCTTTGCCAGATAAGCCCGGCCCTTGGTCAGCAGCTGCGAGGTGGGACCAGCTCGTAGCTGCCTTGCTCGTGCAGAGCCGTTTCCTGAGGATGCTGTTTTCTGTGGGCAAGGCTCTGCCCAGCTTCCCAGGGAGGTGACGGTCTGCAGAGCAGTCGGGGCCTTTCCCGTGCTCGTTCCCTGCACATCTGAGATCCGACCCGCTAAAGCAGATGGGGCTCCTGCGCCCGTAAAGCTGACGGCAGTGTCTGCATGCTGCCGCACAGACAGGCTTCTGCGTTCTGCTTGCTGTCCTACTCCTCTCTTTCTTTAAAAAAAGGCAGTGGCAGGTTTCACCGTCACTGCTTCTACTTTTTTAAGACAGAAGTTGTTTTTTCTTCTAATATCTGGTTTTGATATTGTTAATCTCTTCCCTAGTGCTGCTGCCTTCTTACACCAAAAGCACAAAGCCAAAGGTTTCATGATTTTATCAGTCCTCCCCACCCGCCCCTTGACCGCGGGCACTTCTCAGCCGTGTGGGGCCCAGAAGTTGGGGCCTCTGGCCAGAGCTGGTAAATCAGATAAAGTGACCGGATGCAAAAATAATAACCGTATTAGTAAAAGCATTCATATTTAAGAAGAAAAGATGATAATGCCTGGCAGAGGGTCACCTCATTTCTGCTGAGAAAGAAGCTTGTCTGGGAGATAACCAGAGAAATGGATGCTGTCATAGGATTTTCAGATCTGTTCAGGGAAACGGCAAAAATTCCCAAATTTTTTCTTTGGAGCTGGAGGCAGAAAATAGAAGCTAGAAGCTCACAAACAGTTCTTTTGCTCTTGAATTTCTTGTTTTATTTTTCTGAATGCTTGCCTCTGTAGTTAACTGCACAAAAGCCAGATAAACTTCCCCTGCCTCGAGCAGATAGGCAACTGAGGATGGCTTTATCAGCTGGGGGCACATTCACAGTCAGCATTTTCTTTTTTGTCAATGAAAGCAGCAGCACAGATGTGCTCTGACCACGCTCTGAAACGGGGCCACCTCGGAAATAAGTGTCATTAATCCAAGATACGTGTAAGATTGTTATTGTTTTTCTGCAGCCGTTTGTCAGATGATAGGACTCCCCACCAGCCTTTCCATCAGGGATGGAGCTCCACAGCATTCCTCTTGTAACCTGTGCCTGGTGCTTTCTTTTCACTGCTTGAAGTCCTGCTTTTCTTTCAGGAAAATGATAGGAATAAACAAGTTTACATAGATTAATCCAGTTAGGAGCTAGCACAGAGTGTATTTATGCATGTATATGCATCCTGAATCTGAGCTGCAAGGGCGGCGACTGCCTGGTAGCCAAGGTTACCTTAGGAGACGTGCCCAGATGAGCTGGAGCTGGGCGAGAAATACAAGATGGCAAAAAACCCTCTGAAAATGGATTTACCTACATTTCCATGTGGATGGATTGTCTCATCTTCAAATGCAAATCATCAGCAGGTCAGGGAGAGGTGGAAAACATATTTTTTTTGTTGGGCTGCTCACAAACAAACAGTGGGATTGTTTCCAGGGTGTTGCTCTGCGTCCTGACCCTTGCCAGCTTCTCTTCTTCCACAGAACTGTTCCAAGGCTGTGTTCTCACTCAGGTTTCAGCGAGTTGAAGGGCAGGCAGTGGCGGGGTTTGCCATCGCTCCGTGCCATTGTGGGCCACCGACAGCTTCGGCAGCGCACGTGGCTGCTCACCTGCAGCCGTGTGCGCTAAACACGTCTCCTGGCAGAGCGAGTGTTTACAGATGCGAGCGGGGGAGAAAAAAACAAAAGGCAAGCCGCTGTTTGCTCCTCTGGCTTGGGAAGCTTTGCGTGCCCTGAACAAGAACCGTGCTGCTCGCTGGCTGTGGGACTGGAGCCCAGCAGCACTCGCGACCACCGCCGAGAGTTCAGAGACCCCACAGCCTTTTGAGCCGCCCGGTGGGAGCGGGGATGTAGACGTGCGCTGCTGCTGCAGCAGAGGTTTGGCTGCGGCCGGGGGTAGTGCCCTGCCTCCGGCAGCGGCTTCTGCGGGGCGCCCGGGAAGGGCGCCTGCCCTGCGCCGGGGGGAGGCGCCGCCTCGCGCGTGGAGCTGCAGCAGCCGCAGGTCGGCCAGGCGCCGGGGGAGCGGGCGTCCTCCCGCGCCAGGGCGCCCGCTGCTCTCACACCTCCTTCCCGGGCTCTGCGTTTGCTCCGTCCCCACGGCCGAGCGCGCCCGGCCCATGGGCATGGTGCAAGGTGGGACCACCCTCCCCCTGCCTCTCTCCCGTCGGGGTGCGCAGGGGGTGAGCCACCCTTTCTGAGCCACCATCGTAAACCCATGTGGGTGTAGTTTTGGGGACAACTGAGCAAAAGCCGCTGTTAGGACAAGCAGCACCAGGCCATGCCCAGTGGCCCTGGCACAGCTCGGGGGCAGGTGAGCTCCTCGGGGGCTTGCCGGGCTCCGGGAGGGTGTCGGGCCCCCGTGGAGCACCTGAAGCTCTTCCTGCCTCCGTAAGGACCCAGGCCACAGCACATCTCCTCCCAGGACCCCAGGACCTCGCATTTAAACTAGTTTAAAGCAGTTGAACTTCTGAAACACGCTGGGCGGTGTGACCCCGGCGTCGGCGGGGGAAGCTGCCCCTCGGCAGCTGGCAGCTTGCGGGGAGCCGGCGCGGCGGTGCCGGCACGCGTGTCTGTGCATGTGCAGCCGTGCAGCTGACTGCACCCGGGCCATCGCTGTCACCTCTCCTGACAGTGTCAGCTTGCAGAAGTCAGCCAGGTCTCAATCCTGTCTTTCTACAGCCTTTTTTGGCTACTTATCCTGAAAAGGGGAGCATTAGGGATTCTTTTTGTTTCAAAGGAGAGGCCCTGTGTACAATTAAAACTTGTTTCTGGTAAACCTCATTCCAGGAAAGATGAGCTTTTAACAAAAGGCTTTTGACAGCTGCAGGGTATTTCATTTTTTTAATGCCGAATGAAAAATCAATACATTTTTCTAGGTTATACATATTCAGAACAGGCTTGATATTTCCATTATAATGGAAAATGGGTGTCTGCACATCTCGCCTGTCAGGGCTGCACCACCGCATTTTCCAAGCCACTGCTAAATATTTCAAACCTGATTTGATTGTGGTTCATGACAGCTAATGTTTCTCAGCTCTTGAGCCTGCCGGAGGGTGGGGAGGCAAGCGCACGCTCTTTCTCTCCCATCCGCCACCCTTGAAATGCCCCTTATCCCTTCGGATAAGAGATCTGGGTTCATTAAGGAACCTCCAGCTGAGAGGAGGAGAGGTGAGAGGTCTTGCGCGGTTCACGTGGGCCTGGATCCAGTCGAGGTTTGCCGACTTCTCCAACCCGCAAACTTTCTGGGTTTTGAGAGGGGCAGGAATGCAGCGATGTGGTCCTGTGCGACGGCGTGTGGGCACTCGGGCACGTTTCCAGTGAGTAACTGAGGCGGAGATTCCCTGAAATCTGCAGATGTCAGACACTCATGATTTTCCAGACTCCCCCCCCCACTGCACCCTGTGAATGTTTTAATTTTAAATTAAAAGGAAATGCCAAGGTCTAAAATGATTTATTCATGAAGAAAAGACTCTTCCTAGGATTTTGCGTGGGGCAGATTGCATTCGGTGGAAGAGCAGGCACCTTGGGCTGCAGGTGCCCCGCAGTTACGCTTGCTCACTCTTGGTATTGATCTGAACCCCAGCAGTTGGGAAATTCCTTTAAGAAAATTTATTAATAAAGCATCACGGCCTCGTGGGTGGCTCTCCGGCACAGCGACCCGTGGGCAGGCCGTGTCGTTTGTGTTTCGGTGGGACACGACCCCCTCCATGCGAATCCCACAGCAACAGCTCTTGCACCTGCCCTGGCGAGCTCCCCGCAGAGGGTGAAGCCCACCCGCCCTTCGCGAGCTCATAGACCCTGCGTAGGTGGAGTTTCTGGAAACCAACGGCACCAGTCTAGCACCTCCATCCTCTGGGTGTGGGCTGCAGTAGCCTCTCTGCCCTTCCAGAGCCCATTACTGAGGTTCCCAGGTCGGGAGTCAACCCCCATCGCCCCTTACAGGACATCCTCTGTGGCACATCTCCACGCCTCTGGGTTCAGCGCCCCGCCACGCTCTCCCAAAGCCCTGGGCAGAGTCCTTGGCCCGCAGGGACGCCCAGCATACTGCTGAGATACTGCAGGGACTTCTCGCTGCCCTGACTGGGACGCTTCTGAGGATGTACGGTTTTAAGCTGAGTACCTTTTTAACTACAAAACGACTGGTGGCGTTTTTATCAATCGCCTTAAGGAAACCACAGTAAGCCGAGAGGGGGATGAGTCCTAACAAACGGCGCGTACGGCCTCGGGGAGGTATGGTCAGACAGAAACAAAAGGGTCACGGTGGTTTGGAAATAAATTCCCTACATCTTGCTGACCCTCATCCAGCCTTCGGGAGCTGGTCGCACGAGGTCGTCTTCACACTCAGCTGCGGGTCTGTCCTGCGGGGCTCTGCGGATGTCGAGTGAAAGACAGCGGTCAGCTCCGCCCGAGCGCAGCGTGGGAACAACGTGACGCCAGCCTTCGCAGGCAATTAAAGTGGAAGATCAAGAGCTCCTTGTTGTGTGTGCAGCGGATCGAGGAGAAAAGCAGACCTTTCCCTACCAGAGGTGATGCTGCCCTTGTCCTCTCGGAAGGACGGCCCAAAGAAACGCAGGCGGGTGGATGGTTGGGTGCCATTCGCGCGTGCCTTTGCTACCCAGGCCTGCCGTCACGCCCTGGAGCTGCCACCGCGGCTCAGCAGCCGCAGAGCTGTCACCGGCGAGCTTGGGTGCAGACCTTTCGGGAACAGGAGCTCTGCTGCGTTTTATTTTCAGTGTTGGAGGATCTCATTGTTAGAAGCTGGGTCAGATCACATGCTCGTGCCCTGCGTGCAGCCTGTTGGAGGCTGGTTCCCAGCAGTTCAAAGCCCTCTGCAGTGCATGCAGCAGCTGAGTGGTATGGCTGAGCACGCCCTCCCGACCATCCCTGGGGTCAGCCGGAGCACCGAGGCAAGCTAGGCTGAGCCTAGTGAGCAGAGTCGCATCCGCCCTTCCAAAAAACTCTGCTGGGAGAGGATCGCGAGGAAGCCAGGAGTTAACGCTTCCCCTTCCCCGAGTGTCCGCGCCAGGCGGCTGCGTCCCAAGGTCCGTGGGTGCAGGGAGCTCCCAGGGCGTGCCGGGGAGAGGAGCAGGACCATTGCCCTCGGCAAAGGCCCCGGGAGCGAGGAGCCAAGTAAGGACGGTACCAGGGGCTTTCCCAGCTGATTTGAAGCCTCCTTGGGCAGATGCGTCTTGTTCTCCGCTCCCTTCCCATGCTGCCTTAAAAAAACATTCTTCAGAAAAAAATCAGCCCAGACTAGCGGGGGGAGGAGAGGGTTTGAAGCACGCATATGCTTTTTGCAGCCCGCCTGCCCAGCACAGCGGCGTTTGAGCCAAGGAGGCAGATCTTGGCCTCAGAGAGAAGCCGTTTCCAGGGCCGAGGCTCGGTGGGTGCTTGGTGCAAGGGTCTGCAGGGGCTCTCCCGGGCTGGCGGTGGGACGGGCTGCGCCTGCGAGCAGCTGCAGGCGCGGCGGGGCAGGAGGATTTGCTGTTTGTAGCCTTGTTTTTTAATCATTTTCTACCGTTATTGGTATTCATAGCTCACATTTTTCCGGTTACTGTCAGCCTGGGCTTTCATCCATTTTAAAGAGCTATTTTTTCCCTTGTTGATGATGATGATGGTATAAAGACAGATGGTGTAACTGCTTATGAATGTCCTATTTTATTCCCCTCGAACCAGACAGTGCACTTGAAGACGTGTATTATTTCCACATGCTCAGGTTAGAGCCCAGACAGCGTCTGAGCCGGGCAGCCAGCTCGCCCTTCCTCTTCCTCCCATGCCGATGCTGACACCTCCGGGTAGCCGCCGGGAGTGCCGGCACGCCGGCCACCCTTTGTTGTTCACCCAGCCTGGGCTGGGGGGTCTGGTGGGGTCAGGGGCCAGCGCCTGCTCCCGAGCCCAGCAGCCATGGGGGCTGCCCGTGGGGGGAGGCCATGGGGCTGCCATGGGGGCCATGGGCAGGCCATGGGGGCCATCGGGAGCAGCCGTGGGGGTCCATGGGGGGCAGCCGTGGGGGCTATGGGGGTGGGGCCATGGCGGGGGGGCCACGGCCAGCCCCCCGCCCGCCTCTGCCAGCACAGGCTGGCCAGAGGGCCCGGGCAGTCGGCGCCGAGGCAGAGCGAGCTGGGTGTCCAGAGAGAGGTTAACATGAAGACTTGAAGAAAATAACAGAAACCCCATAATGAAGGGGTTTGATAAAACCGGCTGAAGCCTGCTAGGTGTCTCACCTGCACGGCAGCGTTTTGAAGGCAGCAAGGTGGTTTGAGGGCTGGGGGCGGTTTGTTGGTTTTTCCCCCAGGGTGGGGGAAAAAATCAGAATTTTGATTCTGATTTGATTCTGAAGCGTGGATCCAGCTGGGGAGTTCACAGCCTTTCTCTCCAGCAATCTTGACCGCTCGTCTCACAAGGCAGACTGCTCATCTCACCCCTGCGTCAGTAATTTGTGTCTTCCCACATGTTAGGTGCCCTTGCCTAGCGATACCACCCATCACACCTCTTACTCTGGGGTCCTGTTTTCCCAGGCGAAGACCACTGGGATCCCTGCAGCTCTCAAGGGTTTCCAGCTTTTGAAAGAGTGAGAGATGGGTAGAGAATAAATCACAGTGCTTCCACTTAATATCAGTGCTGATCTCTGGATGCTTTTACAAGTTCCTCCCTGATTTAAGTTGTCACATTCTCAAAGGGCACTGCTGAGTATCTGCAGTCTCCTAATATATATTTTTAATCCTGATTTCTATCCCTGTCTTTGTTAGGGGGAGGATGGGGGGGGTGGTGCTTTAACTGGTTAGGTAGTTCAGATAAAACCTCAGGATAGCCTAGGATTTACCGTGGCCAGATAATGCAAGTTAAAATTATGAACTATCCTGCCTAAAAGAGGATATAATGGCTTAAAAGTATCCTTCCTTCCCAGTGATGTAGCCCCCGTCAATTATACGGGGGCTGTCGAGCTGCACACGCTGTACATAAATACCCAAGATACTAGATGATAACGCAGCTGTTACACCCTGGTGTAAGAGGTCTGGCAGCCGCAGCTGTCTTGCTCCCAGGGTCCCACCTGACGAGGGTGCCCCTGCGTGGAGCCGCACCGCGCCGTGTCGACACGCTCCGTGCCGCCGGCCTCGGCACGCCGGTGCTTTGGTTAACAGGTGGGGCAGTGGCGCTTTGTGTTTTGTTCTGAGCTTTCAGCGCTTCGCTTCACTGAGTATTCTTTATCCTACATGCTTTTGCACCTGTGTGATACTGCCTGTGTGCTCAGGCTCTTCCTGCGACTGGGATGAAAATAAGACACCCAGCAGCTTCCTCCCGTGCCTCGTGTCAGGGCCACGTCCACAGAAGACGGTGTGCTCCTTCCTTTGTCTGAGCAGGAGGGAGTGGCGGTGTCTGTGCGGTGAGCTTGGGGGTCTCGGTGACCAGGGTCAGTACTGCGCGGTGCCATTGAGTCTGAAGAGCTTGAGATGAGGATGAGGAAGAAGGCTGAGGCTGAAGGCACTGGAGGCTCCAGTCAGTCCCTGGCACTTCTCTAATCCATGGCATGGTTGGGTAGAACCTTCTCATACCAGGCAAATGTTTTACTGTACGTTACACTGCAGGGGACATCAGTAGTTGTAAGTGGTAGAAGTAGGTGAGAGTCTTCATTTCATCTTCATCTCTCACTTTTCTCCTCTGTGGTTTCTCTCTTGACCAGCTAGCAGGTAGTCGTTGGGAGAACACCGGGTGATGCTGATGCCTGCCGCTCAACGCTTGTGCTTCGGGGTTGGCTGATGCTCAGTGGCAGTTCCTTGCTCTTCTGTTTTGACTTTCATTTTCATGTTACACTTTCTGCTTCTCTTGTTCCAGAAGAATCCATTGAAGATGCGGAAGGGCCCAATGAAACAGCCGGTGATGCTGAAGAGCCTGCCAAGGAGCAAGAGGGTGGAGGGGACAAGGACCAGAGTAAATGGACAGGTGGGTTTTGGTTCCTCTTTTCCTTTAAATCCAGGACAGGGAAGTGGGAGGTTGCAAAGCAGCGGCCTGCAAAACTCTTTCCTTAAATGACCATGCCATGCAGCACTGTCAGCGTGACCTGTCATCCTCTGTGGAGTCTTCACGCGTGTTTCGTGACACAGTAGTGTATTTTGAGCCGTGGTCGGTCATGCGTCCCCACTCCCAGCCCCAGGCTCGCACTGGGGCAGTGGGTCAGAGCTCCCCTGGGCACATGATGCTGGACCTGACCTGGCAGTGGGAATCAGCAGCTGGGAGGGGAGGAGGGAGAAGGGGACTGCCCCTTCTGGCAGCAGCCAGCACTTAGGGTGGATTAGGCATATCATGAAACCCCACCCTATGTTGTTAAGTCTTGAGAGACTGTTAGCCTGCTTTTTGATCGTGGTCCTGGCTCTGGTAGCAAGATGTTGACACAGAAAGGCAGAGCAGAGAGGCAGACCCTGTGCTTGTGCTCTGTTAACTGCCGGAGCTGTGACATCCTGAAACTGAGACTGCAGATGCGCAACGATACTTACGTTGTTGCAGTGGAATCTGAAAGGTTTCTCTCTGCAAAATCCTTAGATGGATTAATTATGAAGGTATTAGGTTATACTCTGTCTTTCCCAGAAGATGGTTGCTATCTTGCAGAGGTGAGTGGGAGGAATCTTTTAAATATTCCTTGCCTTTGAGCAGAAAACAGCTGCAAGATTGTCCTCCTCTGGAGAGGGCCGCCCTCCTCAGCTGGCACTTGCTGACCACTTCAGTGTACGTGTGGAAACGGAGGTGCTGGGGGTGGTTCTCATTTTCCTTGACCCAGGACGGAGCGGTTCTGACTCCCCGTTTCTTTTCTGCATGGTAGCCCGGTCAGTTTGCAGACTTGGGGTTGCTTGGTACGATGCCTCTCTCCGTCTGCACAGAGACCCTTCTTCCAGACAGCCTTCTCCTGCCGCGTTTGTGGTTGCCTCTTAGTGAGCCACAGCCGAAGAGATATTTTGGCTTACACAGTCTTCAGAAGGGTGAAATGTGGTCTTTCGCCTCAATAGTGAGTTTTAATCTCAGCCATTTGAAGATGTGGCCCAACTGGCGAAGAAAGCAAGCTGTGCTTTAATGCTTGTGGAAGCTCACGTTGTCAGCCTAGACTGCACTCACCGAGGTTGCTCTGTATGTTGTTCCCCATCACAGACCCATTCTTTAACCCAGAGATGCAGATTTTGCTTGGCTGTAGGTGTTTTTTAGTCCCCTGTTGCATGGGACTTTGTGATCCTAAGCAAAAGCACACTACATTAAGTGTCACTGAAAGATGTAAGTACTGTATATTTACTAAATCTCTTAAAGGGTAAGCAGGGCCTTTTGTCCAGACCTGAAGCACTTACAAAAGCTGATCTATGAGAAAAGATTATTTTTATATGTTAAAACATGTAAGGAAAAATTAAGAACCTACTTTTTAAACCCTTTACTAGCCAGAAACTCTAAGTTTGTGTGGCTTTATTTCTTCACCCTGCCGGTGAAATTCCTAACCCGTTTTTGGTGTCTGTCAGTCAAACAGCAGATAAGAAATGGACAGCTTCTTTGAGTCGTCAAAGGGGAACGCAGAGGATGTATGTAAGCCCCCAGAGCTCTGGACAAGCCTTGTCCAGAGCCACTGCAAGGCTGAAAAGTACAGCCTCAGCAAGATGTATACACGTGCTGTTGTTGAATTCAGGTCCTGCTTTCAAACGTGTAACAACAATACCCCTGAACTTTAAAGCAAAAAAAATGTTATCCACTATTTACATACCGTGGACATGCAAAACAGGTACCACGCCTCGGCCTTGTATTGTTCCTGCTTCCAAGCTCCCTTGAGGAACAGGGCTATGTTGCCATGTCCTTCTGGACCTCAGACGTGGAAAGGAACGGAAACTAGGTGAGGTTATTCATGACAACCACAGAAGAGCAGTGTCTGCGTGTACAGGAATATCAAAACTCCACGGTACAAACTGAGGCGTAACCGGGGAGGGGAACGGGCAGTATCAAGAAAACACTTGCTGTTAAGAGAAGACTGCAAGAAGAGAGCTGGTCTGCAGCTCAGCCCAGTGGGGAGGCTATCAACCACGATGTCAAGAAAGCTGAAGAGCATAAAGCCTTCTTTGCGTTCATCTTCACTAAACAGACGGACTGCGTGAGAGCCCGGAGCAGCGTGTGTCAGCGGCGCTGGGGGAGAGCTCGTCCTCCAACTGAGAAGGAACAGGCTGCAAAGTGCCCCGTTCAGCTAAACCTTGGCGCATCCGTGACCTGCTGCTTCATACCCGGGTGTTATGAGAAAGGGACTGACGCACCCTCAGAGCCGTCAGCCGCCGCCTCTTGCGAATTTGCAGAAAACGGGGGAGGTGCCGCGCGGGGACAGCCATGGTGCTTATCTTTGGCTAGAGGAGTCGCTGGGGACCGGCACACCTGCCAGCTCCGTGTGCCCCAGGTTTCCCTGGGAATTGACCAAACAACTGTTTGTCAGTACTGACGGGAATACAATGAGATGAGTAGCAGGCGACACGGATTTGTCAAGAGCAAATCATGGCAACACGACCCAATTTCCTTCTGTGTGAAGAAGGTCTTGTTTGCAGTCGGTGTCTCATATCTTCTCCTTAGGAAGACTTTTGACGCTGCTTTTCAGGACAGTCTCAAAACAAAGCTCAAGCATTATGATGTAGGTGAAAATATTCTGGAACGGGTGCATTTCTGCAGTGCTGGAAAGCTTCCTGTGGAAGATTGTGTCCCTTTCTGAGCTCAAGAAAGTTGAGGAGCAATTTCAGAAAGCCCAAACAGCGCGAACGACCTGGAAGAGAGCATGGTCTGCCTAGTGTCTGCTGTGAGGAGAAAATGGGATGAGTGGACTTAGTTCACCCAAAGAGAGAAGACCAAAGGAGAGGACAAGATAAGTCTTGTTGTGCGTAAAATGCTTCTGAAAGGAAGGAAATAATTTGTTCTCCATGTTCAGGCTATAGACAACAAGAAGTAATGGGCTTAAATTGAAGGGAGGAAGACTGAGGTTAGATAATAAATAAAAAAATCTATCTCCTGGTACAGCCTGTAAAGCAGTGGAGTAGATTTTCTGGGAAGGTTCCTCAGAGATCTTTCCAGAAGATTAGACAAGCTGCTGTCAGGAATGAAGATGGCACAGTTTATCCTGCTTTGGATGGACCATCTGACCTTCGGAGGTGCCTCTGAGCCCTGCCATTCTGTGAAAGCAGGAGATAGGTAAGAAAGAAGTGCAGGCTCAAAGCCAATAAATAGTGTGTTGAAGTAAAGGTTGATAGACCTGTTTTCTGTTCATCATGCTGCAGTCTGATCGTTACGTTCCTTAGCAATTTACTCGTCTTTTGTGCCTCAGTTTCTTAACTGCGCACTGGGTGATTATTTCTTCCACTTTCTTAAAGATTTGTGAGACCTCTAACGAAATGTCGAGTATGTCTGCCGAGCTCCCTCCGCACAGACGCGCGAGTGATGAGTCAGGGTTGTTTGACGGCTCCACGGTACGCGCATCCACGTGGCAGGCTGCACCGGTGCCGGTGTTAGCGCTGAAAGGAAAAACCTCTCCGCTTTCATTGTAAATTTGACAAAATGTCTCAGCTGCAAAGTGAATTTATCGATTTGGGGATTTTATTTATTTTAAAACAGAATAATTTTAAGCAGAAACATTTCTTTAGGTAATACTTTTCATTAAAGTATACATGTGGAAAACGCCATCCCAAAGAAGGATTCGTTTTACCTTGATTTTCTCATACATCTTTGTGGCTCCTAAAAGGTTTCTGGAAAGCGGCAGTGCCGCCTGCTTTCGGCAACGCTTGCGCTGCCTGCGTTCCCTCAGCTCCCAGCCGGCAGCGGTGCTTCGCAGGCACTAACGCTGTTGTGTGACCCCTGAAATACTGCGTGGAGAGAAAAGGGCTGGCGTTCCCTGTCTGGTGATGGGACCTCTTCGCTTCCTCCTCCTCTCCCGGGCAGCGGGACTGAGCAGCTCCCAGGCGCCGTTCGGTGCAGCCCCTCGCACCGCAGCTGCCTCTGCCCTGCCTGCTTCCCTCGTTCTGCTCCAGAGCCTTCCACCTCCGGCCGGAGAAGAGAGATGCTCTTTGCCTGATGGTTGAGCTTTAGAAATTATCTCATCATGACTAACGTGAGATTTATCGCAAGCAAAGCAGCAAGGAGGAAAGAAATCATGGCTATTCACGACTCCATTTTTAAGGCAGAATGTAAATGATTAATATTTGACGCATTGGTTTCCAGCTAAAGCCTGAATCAGACCAGGGTAGATCAGTCCGAGACTTTTGAGTTACGGGGTGGGGCTTATATGCATTTTCTGACTAGAGAGAAGCACTTCGTCTGCAGTGACCCAGCTATGAAAGAGACTTTCTTAATGCACTGTTAGTTGTATAGATATAGAATATCAGATTTTTTTTTCCACAAAAACAAGAAACAAACTCTACTTAAAATATAGATTGAAATGAAATATTTCTAGAGGACTAGCCTGAAGGGCTTTTATTTTTTTTAATGATTTTTTTTTTTTTAAATCCATGATGCTCACCTAACACAGAGCAATTAGTGCAATGGAGCATCCCTGATTCGAATCCGTGGTAGATTGCTATTAAAGGAGGTATTAATGGGCTGCCGAGAGCTGGGAAATTGTTGCAGAAAAGTGTGTTTATGGAGTATGGTGCTGGCAGGCATGATTTCAATCGGATTTGACATGTTTAACATAAATGTATACTGCACAGCTTCTGCAGTTTATGAATAATTCCTACAGGCCCACTGCCTTTCTAATTACTGAAATTGAAAAAAACAGGTCAGGCACATCCTGACGGAAATCTATTACTGCCCCTCCCCCCACTGCCGCTTTTTTCTGGTTTTTTTTTTAATATATGGCATTTGTTGAGCACTTAATGGCTGGGATGTTCTGTGGACCAGAGTAAAGATGAGGGCGAGGGTGGGCTGGAAGGAAGGGCACGGGGGTTGAGACCCAGGCTCTCAACCCCGCTTCTGTGTGAAGGCAGCCTAGGAGAGGGGATGGGAAGGCTTTTCGAAGCACAGAAGGCTCCGGGCGCCAGCTCAAGCCCAGGAAGGGCCGGGCCGGGTGCCTCCGTGCCGCAGCCCGCCAGGGAGGCCGGGCTCAGAGCGGGGCGCCCGCCCGGCTGCCGAGCAGCGTCCGCAGGTGCCGCCTTTCTGGTCTCTGCGGGGCGACGGGGAGGCGATGGCGCGGCGGTGGCTCTGCCAGGGCCCCGAAGGCCCGTCGGCCCTTCCCCGGGACAGGCCGTGGCCTCCTCCCCGGGCTGTGTGCGCTGGCTGGAGCCGGCCGGCCGCGGGCACTGCTGCGAGCCGCGGCCCCGGAGCATCCCCGGCCAGCCCCAGCGCCGCGCCCTGGCCCGGCTCTGCCAGGCTCGCCCGTTCCTGGCCCGCTCTGCTCCAGCAGGGCTGTTGAGCCCAGCCGTGTGCACAGCTTCATCATTTTTCTGACTCTTTCTTGAGCTTTCTTCTCCTGTTTATACATAGTGAAGTATGGCTACTTAAAAAATAAGAAGCAGCAAAATTACCCTGGCCCAAGTGGAACAATTTTTGACTTTGAGCTGGGACAAACGGTCCTGCACGGCCCCAAACCGGAGCCAGCCCTCCCTGCCTGCACGGCTCCATGCCAGCTCTCGGCCGCCTTGCCAGTTGCTGGTCTTGAAAGCACGTGCATGTCATGTTCACCACAGTACAACCAGTCCCTCCCTCCCCGGCAGTGCTAACACACGCTAAACCCGCCCGTGCGGCCGCCGCCGCGTTCCAGGACGCCCGGGCGCGCAGAGGGGCCGTCCCGGCGGCACTGCGGGGTGACGTGCTTCGCTGCTCTCCGAAGCTGCTGTGCGGCAGCAGAGCCTGTCCCCGGCGGCTGCTTTGCTGTTTTCAGATACTTTTCACGCAGTGGTCTTCGGCGAGTGGGTCTCTGCCGACCCCTCCACTCGCTGCGTTTGCCCTTTCCTCACCGGCAGTGTCTGCTCGCCAGGTAGCTGCGTGCTGCCCAGCACTGGTGGTGATCCCTTCTTGCTGGTTTTAAGGAGTTAGCAGAATTACTGGCTTTTAGACCATCTTCCAAGCTCAACACATTGTTTTAATAAATCAGTTGATATGGACTGTCATGGTAGGTTAGTTGAAATATTTATACAATTGAATAGGAGAGCAGTATTCACACAGATTGACAGCTGGCTCAAGAACCATATGAAATAGGTAAATATAGAAGATTGTTGCTTGTTTCTTTTCGCTTTGTAATTAAAAAAACCCTGATTTTCCATGGTTCTAAAGCTATAATCTTAGACACCATTGCTGGAAGAAAAAGTGCAGTGCTTTAGGGTACCACTCTACAAACGTGGGTCGTGCTGGGCACAAGATGGGATGATTTTCTACATACCCCATCGTCCCTTCTGCCCGGCACAGGTCTGCATTTAACTCAGAGGGGCAAAGAGGGAGCTGTTGCCTCCAGGGCATTGAAGCCTAAGCTTCAGTCCAGGCCATTTCTTTCGGGTTCGTTTGCTGGAGTGTTTTGCTGCTCGTGTGCCAAGGTCAGCTACTGCTGCAGTCGCGGCCACGTCCGTGTCCATGAGCACCCGGACCCTCATCCCAGCGTGCCGTCACGGCAGGGCCGCCTGCGGCCGCGCTGCCCACCAGCTCTCCTGCTCCCTGGGTCAGGGTTGGGATTCTCATAACCTTTGGGGCTGATCCGTAACCGCGCCGCTGCTCCGGTACCTCTCGCCCAGCCCGCACGGGTCGTTGTCTCTCCCCCGGCACCTTCGCTCTTGGCTCGGAGCGCGGCACCGCGTTAGGGCGCTGCGCAGGGAGCAGTGCGACTCCCGGCAGCTCCCAGGGCCTCCTCCGGGAGCCGACAGGAGATGCGCTGATCCGCCGAGCCATGGGGGAGATCTGTGGTGCTCGTGACAGCGAGCAAAGCGCTGCCTCCACGTGCTCCTTGTGCTGCCTGGCATCTCTCCGCAACGTTTTCTGGGTGCCCTGTGCTCGTACAGAGCGTGGCTGAAAAGTCTGGTCATGGCTGGGGCTTCTGGGTACTGTAATATGAATATTTAATAGTAATTCAGTTGTTCATACTCACTGCAGGCTGGAAGGTATGACACAGCATTAGAAAAACAAATTATTTTAGTATTTTCAGGGGCACATTGTTGAAAGGCAGCAATAAAGGTCTGGGTAGAAAAGCGTGCTTGCAAATCTCTGTGTATTTACTTCTATCATGCGATCATGTTATTTATCAAATACAGAGTTGAAAAAAATACTATAGAGCAACAGGCGATATACAGGCCTGTTAGTATGGCTACAACGTCCTATTAGAGCAAATGGTACCTTCAGGGAATAAGGAACATAAACAGACGGTGTTTCAGAAGAAAACATTCGACCATATATTATTAAGACACGAGGCAACAAACGGGCAGCGCTGTAGCAGCGTTGCACGCCCAGGTGCCCTTTCGGGGCAGCCTGAGCGGGGCTCTGGCTGCTTTTGTGTCACCGCAGCCTCTCGACGGGGTAACCTTCTCAGTTATTCCGGCTGTTTTTGTACAAACTGTGTGTTTCTGCGGGATAGCAACTGTCTGCCCGGGAGGCTGAGACGGAAACTTTGTGCGCTGTTACTCTGAGCTGCCGTTAACGGAACCGCGCAGGTGGGTCTGGGCCCCAGGGCCTGGCCTTGCCCGTCCCCTGTGGCGAAGGCTATGTGAGCATGAAAACGGATCAAACGGTTCATTCCCATCTCAGGATTTCAGGAGGAAAACTGCCGCCGTTTTAAGGATGCTCTTCTAGGAGACCTGTGCAGGGGTGACAGCAGCCATCGAGGGCTTTCCCAGCCGCAGGGCTGTGCAGGCACGGCAGGCAGGTCGGTCTGGTCCAGGGGCTCGTGATGCTGAGTAATTGCTCCAAGAAAACATCAGGGGAGGTTTGAGGAGGGAGGCACCACCAAATAGGGAATTTTATTTTCCATCAGGCAGTGAAAACACAGTTCCCTGGTCCCACAGAAAACTTTTTCCCAGGCCAGCTGCTGAACTTAGTAGGAAGGGATTTTTTTTCAGTAGGCTGGGGGCAGGGAGGGTGTTGTTTTGAAATCAATGGAGATAGCAGAAACCCCACTGTAAATTTCTAGGGCAAGTGGCAAGCTGGTTTACGGAATGCAGGGAGATGAGAACCTCTGGCTTACGGAAAGCAGCATGAATTAATAATCATTTAATTGGCTTCTCCATTATGTTGCTGGGTTGGGAGATGGAAGTTTAGATGAAGGGGCTGTCAGTGGTACTTTAGCTGAAAGAATCTGATGGCTGGGAGGCGGGGTGGCGACTCCCTCCCCACCAGGATGGAGAGCAGGCAGCTTTGGGGACCCTTGCCCATTTTGCCTCTGGACCTAGCAAAGGAAGGGATCCCCGCTTCCAAGGAAGCGTCCCATCTCACCTCTGAAATAACGCCTGGGAGGATTTCTCCTCCTCCTCTGAAAAGCATAAGCTGCCAAGGAAGAGCGAGAAGACAAGCAGGTCTCCGAGAAGTGCTGTGGCGGGTCAGCACGGCTGCAGCAGCAGCACCGCCCCATTGCACTGGGCTTTCAGGTACATTTGTTGAGAAACGCCCATTTTTCTGTAAGTTTGGCAAATCTGAACTAAATCCATTTAAAGAGTCAAAATAATAAAAATACTAATGGATACACAGTCATGCATCCTAATTTAAACCCAGATTCCTTCTTCATTTCTGCAAGACCCCTACCTCTAGAGTGTGGTCTTGGACGTGGTTAGGGCGCAGGCGTTGTGCTCCGCTTTCGCTGGTGCTGCGGTGCCGGTCGGGGCCGAGGCCCTGTTGACATTTTTGGCCGAGGACATTTTGCCCTATCCACTCTGCGCAGACGTGAAGGTCCTTGCCGGAGAGCTCTGCAGGCAGGCGCCGAGCTGCGCGTCCTCGTTTTCTCCAGGCAGAAGAGAGTTCTTAATTCCTCTGATCTGTGATGTGGACTGAATGTGTCACTTCGTGTGTTTGGCTGTTTATCAACAGTAAACTTGGGTCTTGGTGTTAAATTCCCACTTGAGCTGTCAACGCGAAAAATAATACTTAGAACAAATATTCAGTACGCATTTTTCAAACTCTGCAACAAACCAGTTATTCTGGGGTCTGGACAACCATTAATAATTCTGGGTTTGAAGGATTAAAGTTATGGGTTGGATCACGTGCATTTAATAAAATTGGGCATTTTAGAGCTGGTAAGTAAAAGTGAACTTTAATTACCTTTTACTTTTCCCTAATTCTAAGCAGGCTGCTTTCCAGTAGAAAGGAAATAAGAAAATATGCTGTTTTGACCCCAGAGGTTACAGCTAGCGTTCCGCAGCCACGGGGTAGTTGGCAGGTGGGTTGCTGAATTTAGTCACTGCATCTGAAAACGCCACATGGGTGAGCTGCTAGAAGTGGTGCACAGTGAAGTCGGTGGCGGAGGGTGAGGACCTGGGGCTCCCCGCGCCTCGTGCCTCGCTGTGCCAGTGCAGATCCCACCACCTGCGGGGTTGCCACGGGTTTTGTAAGCATCCAGAGCTCACCTGCGCTTATTAATGCAATTCTGTAGGTATTTCGTGATTCTCACTCTGTTGCCAAAACTGAAAGCCTTGTCATCCTTTATCTGGAAAGGTGACCCATATACGTGAGCAGAGGTTTCTCCAGTCGTCCCTTCTCCTCCCTCGCATCCCCAGCCCCCCTTGCAGGCTGGCAGTGCCGGTATGGCTCTTGGCAGTGCTTGTCGGTAGCTTTGCAGAGCAGATGACATCCAAAGGTTTGAAGCGGCAGTTGTCCGATACAGAGCCCGGAGAGACCCTGCTTGGGCCACGCAGGAGGCCCAGTCGCCGTCCGGGGCAGAGGAGAATAAGGGGACCCGAAGTTGTGGCTGGTGTTGTCGTCCCAGCCCGGTGCAGGGCTGGAGCAGAGCTCGCATGGCTGCGTGACCGTGCTGGCAGACCTGGGGTCTGCGGATGCTGGTCCTGATGTCTGACTGCCTGATTGGGGCTGACACTTCAATGTCCGAGGTCACACTGAGGAGTGGACAGTGTCAACAGCAATTAGTCTCCTTTATTGGGCCACTCACATCACACAAGGCTCGGGCAGGGCACTTTAAGGCAGGGTGGTCCTCCGCCTGCCACGGTGCTGGCTCTTGGTGGTGGTCTCTGCCTCCCCAAACCCACCAGGAGGGACCACAGGTGGGTCCAGGGTGGTACCATGTTTCTCATGCTCCAAGCACATTTTATTACTAGGAAGTAAGAAAGGCCAGCTTTGGTCCTGCAGACATCTTTAATGGCTTTCCAGTTCTGAACCCCAGGGAGAGTCTTGGGTTCAGCCAGGGGATCGGCCGGGGCAGCAGCCCGTCGTTCTGCACAGGGGGCAGAGCAGGATCTGCGTTGGTGCACTCGGCAGACTTGGTTTACACAAAGAAGCTCTAGGTTTGGATGTTTTAATGGGGTTGGCAGCACAGTGGGGTCCTGTGGTTTTGGTTTCAGATAATACTGGACTTACATCCATGCATGGAGGCTGTGTAACCAGCCAGGGCTGGAATAGCAGGCGTGCGGCAGGGCAGTGCTATGGGGAAGGAAATCGCCTCTAAGGCGGCTTTGGTGTGGCCAAGTCTACCAGGAGAAATTTAGTAGCACCAGAGCTCTTCTGATCCCTGCCTCCCTCTGGCAGTGTTGTAATCTGTTTGCAAACACCTGTTTTCCCTCTCTTGGAAGTTATTTTGCCTCTATTTAGCTGAATGCTTAGAGGTGGGGTCTGGCAGGGAAGGCAGTTAGAAATGGGGATTGTATTTCATACTGTGATGTGGTACCTTTCGAAATACCGCTCGTGTCAGTGAATGGAAGGATCTTTGAGAAGGAAGCATTTTACCTGGGTCTTACTCTGGCGGCATCTTCTGAAACAAGGAGCGGATACCAGCAGGTTCACAAAGAGAATAAGAGACAAGGGGAAGAGTATGGGGGCACCGGTCTAAGAATGCTACAGTGCCTTGTTAATCGGCAGCCGATCCATCATATTAAATATCCAGCTGTCATATATTACCTTTCAAGTGAAAATGAATAACTCCCATTAAGGGCGAAATGGGTTTGAAGTCGATTCGAGACAGATTAAAGTACTGTTATGAATGTGTGTTCGGGGAGGAGGAGACGGGGGCTGTGTATAATATACTTGTCCTTACAGTTTTTAAATAATAGATGTCCCACAAATTTATGTACTGCAGGCTGCCAGGGTTCGGGGGAGGGGTAAAGGTCAGGGATGCGCTTCTCGGAGTGCCTCAACTTGCAGCGTGTTTTGCTGTTGACTTCTGGGCGCATTTGCCGCCTTCTGTTTTGCTGAAATAAAGTTGCCTTTCGTCGGCTTGGTACAGCGTGAGATTGCCCGGGTCCCGTCCCAGCACTGGCTGCAGGCTGGTCCTGCTGGTGGCCTGCCACCGTGGCTTTGGTGGGACCATTTGCTGGGAAGTACCCCGGATGCTGTTCCCCGAGGTGCCGTCCTGGCAGCGTGCTGCAGCGTCCAGCACAGCATGCAAGTCAGCTGGGTTGCAGCTTCCAGCGTCTCGAGGCAAGCGTGTTCCAGAGTGTTCGTATGCAGAGTGTGAGTTCTGCTTTGTTGAGTCAGTCCAATGCTCGTGGAGACGAGACACTGGTCTTCATGTCTGACAAAGCATTTGTGTGTCCTACGTACACGGGACAAGACTCTCCTGCACCTAACAGGTTGTAAGCAGCCCTCAGAAATAGCTGAGATTTCTCTGCTTCTAACTATAAACGACACAGTTCCCGTACTGTGGAAGACAATCAAGAATAAACTCTTTTTTTGGCCAGGTGTGCGTTGTAGGACATAAGTTAGTCCAGAAACTCATCATCCTCCAACGTCTTGGTATGTGTTACAAGAAACAGTTGCAAAGTAAATGGGAATACTGACTTTGTCCAACTTAAGCCTCTTTGACCACGTCCTGATACCAGTCTCTTTTTGTTGCAGCACCAGCCAGCCAGGCAGAGAAGGAGCTGACAGAGCCTCCAGCATCCTCTAAACGAATCTCATTTCCCAGCAGCTCTGAGTCGCCTCTCTCCTTTAAATGGTCAAAAACTTCAGAGGAGAACAAATCAGAGCAGGTAAGGAAGAAGAACCCAGCTTTTTGTGCATCTGCAAGCAGGTAATTTGTTTCATATGTGCCAAAAGCAAAGAACAAAATAGGAGAAAGGATGAAAGGCGATAACTGGTGGTAGGAGAAGGCATCAAATTATTAGAGTCTAGCTGTAAGGAAAGAGGAAGGCAGCAGCTGTAACAATTGCATGATTCATTTGTCTTGCTCTGCAGATGTATCAGTGTCCATATTGCAAGTACAGTAACACAGACGTGAATCGGCTGCGGGTGCATGCCATGACCCAGCACTCAGTGCAGCCCATGCTCCGCTGCCCACTCTGCCAGGACATGCTGAACAACAAGATCCATTTGCAGCTGCACCTCACCCATCTGCACAGCGTGTCACCTGACTGCGTCGAGAAACTCATCATGACGGTAAGTGGCTGCGTAGTCAAGCATGTCTGCTGCCGTCCTGGCAAAGACGAAGAGTAAAGGGGTGGCCTGGCCTGCGTGGGCTACCTTTGCTGTGGTGGGCAGCTCCTTCAGCTGTCAGGGCTCTGTCATTTAGGTTTTTCCCACCCCTGCATGCTTTGTCTGCAGAGACTATCTGGTCCGTGCTCGAGCAGTGTGGCCCGTGTTGAGTAATTTCCCTGTGAAGAGATTAGAATAAATACGATTTCCTTTAACCACCGAGGTCATTGCATGGGATCACATTTTGCACAGAAGCTTCTGGGAGATGCAGTAGCTGATGTGCTGTGCTGCTCCTGACGCAGAGAGAAAGTGCTCGTGTGTTGGTGAGCACTTCCCAAGAAGGACAGACAGGGTGATTAAGGTAACATTGCAGGAAATTAGATATCAGGTTTCTGCTTAAAATATGATTTTAAGAACCAGTAGAGTAACTTCCCTTGGCGGTCTCATGTCGTGGAGAGGAGACAGTCCTGTTGTTCTGCCCATGGTCTGCGCTTCGTTCACTTAATGAGGATCATTGTTGTGGTTGTACAAGCTGGGTCTGTTACTTCAGCGAGGAGTTGCTGCATCCAGAATTACAAGGCTTTTGGTGTGCAACAATTCCCTTTTTTCAGAGCAACCTGAACACGCAAGGGATACTGTGCCATTGGCCCGACGGAGGTGGAACCTTATGGGACTGTTGAATACTAGAGCTACTGTTTCACGTGCTGTTTTTAAGATGTTTTGAAATTAAGTATAGGCAGTTAAAATTCTCTGAAGTAGGAAGTTAGCCACTGAGGTGTGGAGTGAAAGTTCGCGAGATAAAGTCAACTCTCTTCACGTAGAGCTCAAAACTTGTAACAACTCCGCTTCTCAAGCCGTTCGTCAAACGTCATCGTGCCTGTGTATGGGTTGTGATTGCTGTTACAATATTCTGATGGGGAGCAGGAACTTCAGATGGCAGACTGTGGTTCAGCACACGCGTGTTTGCACCGGGCTCTTGTTCGGTCCTGCATCCTAGCATGGGAATCCTCCTCCAACACATCTCCAAGGGCTCAAAATTCGTCTAACTCGACAGCTAGTGCTTGGTGAGAAGTAGCAAACTAACAGCGCAGTGTTCAGCTTCTCATTTGTAAGATCTGGGTTTGTGCTCTGGCATGCTTCACCCCAGAGCTGCTGTCCCAGAGTCTCTCTGCTGCCGGTGTGCGCACGGCCGTGTGTGCAGCTGCCAGACCTCTGTGGCAGGACTTGTACGTGCTGCCTCGGCACAGAAATGCTCCTAAAGGCTCACCCCACTCTCCAGCGCTCAGGCTCTTGCTTCACTAAATCACATTTTGAGTCCCAGGATCGTTCCTTCAGAATTCCCTTTTCATAGGTTTCACATGCGTGCGCCTTTCCATTTGCTAGTGTCGGTTTAAGATACAGGGAGAATTAATAAGGCACATATTCAAAAACCCTTCTAAATCACAAATGGGATGTATTGTCAGATTTCTACACTGTTATTTCTTTGCTATAATCTTCAAGGCAAGGTTGTGTCTACATTGAAGAACTTGTCGCCAAGTATTTAAAGTGTTTATTTTGATTCCTGTCAGTTCTTTCTCTTTGTGATCTTTTTTCTTGCACTCCATTTCTGCTTGTTTTCTCCCTTCTTTGCCGATTCCCGACAATGGAGGCGATTAATACTGTGTTTGTCGTAATACTCATGTTCTTTGTCAACTCCCCTCCCGTGACATCATCTGAGCAAGCACATGCAGCCTTGCCCAGCTTTTCCTTTGCAGTTCTCTCGTCTTCTCTTTCTGTCACCCTTCCAGTCCTCTTCTGGCCCCTTCTCCAATGCCTTTATGCTTTTTCTCTTCCCCCGTTGCTTTACCAGCTACCTGTCCTCTCATTTTTCTGCCCTCTCTCTTGGCCCCGTCGGGCTCCGCGGGAGCTGAAGGTGCGTCCTGCGCCCCGGCAGGCTGCAAAGGCTCGCGGTCGCCACTGTTGCAGCCCTGCTCCTGACCACCCGCGAGAACCACATCTGCCCCAAGTAGGCACCGCACTGTTAGACCCATTAAAAATCCAGCCAGGCTGACAGGTCCCAGCACTCTCTGAACAACAAAACATAGAGAGGCAGGGAAGAAAGAGCACCAGCAGGCCGCTAAGGCTGCGAAGCTGGCCATGCCCGCAGGCTCTAGCACGGCGTAGCTCTGCTCTGCCCGACCGCTCGTGCATCTGGGTCAAAGAGCTGTCCCGGCACAAAGTCCTCGGACTCTGCGACCTGCATCCGCCTGATTGATGGTGCTTAAGTGTGTAAATACCTTCTGAGGACTTGAACGAATCTTGTTAGCGGCTAACTGAATTGGTGGAAGACATTTTGACCCTAGAAGAGCAGTGATCAGAAGCTGAGCCCCATTCTTACACCAGCAAGCGTAACCAGTTTGCGAAGGGCATCTGTTGCGCTGATGTGAAATGGTTCATTCCTGAGCTGGGCTCCGGGCAGAGCGCGCAGTCTGGGACAGGCGTGGTTGGGCTGGTCCATCCTCTCGGCCTGAGTGGGTGGACGTCCTCCAAGATACAGGGAGACTGGCACAAGCCGCTCGCCAAGGAGCTCGGGGACACCCCGCAGAGGACGTGGCCAGAGCACCTGCAGTCCTGGGGAGGACAGTGCCCTTAGGCGCGCACAGCCGCTGTGCTGGAGCTGGGGCTCATCCTGCTGCTGCAGAGCGCAGGACGCCTGCTGAGAACCGTGGAGACGGGCTTAGCCATGAACCTCATCCTCTTGCTTCTCTCTGGTTTTTCCAGCTTGCCATTTCCACTGGCGCTGGGCAGCTTTTCCTTTGGTACCCAGAGATGTCTGGGGAGGAAGGTTGGAAGATTGCCTCTTCTGCTTCGAGTCAAGTAGCACACGGGTCAAAAGGTGGTTCTTTTTTTGCTTTCAATGACAGATGTTTTGAGAAACGGTATGACTTATGCATCAAACGTTCCTAATTTTGCTCATTCTAGCTAAGATTCCCGTCTCAGTCTGACGCGTGAATCGGGTCTTGGTGCCACCACGAGGGAATTGCAGTCCAGTAAATGGGAGCCAGGTCCCTTTCGACACAGTGTCTTTGCGCTCGTCGTTTGGAGGAGGCTCCAGTTAATAATACCTTATCAGACGCCTTTCAGGAACCTGCAGTGTCTAATATGTCTGTTGCCATAGTAACGGCTGCTTGCCTGTGCTCAGCATCGCAGCGCTGGCTGTTTCGTGCCCCCTCCTTTCCATATCAGCGAGCAGCCGGGCTGGCTGTCCCATGGGACGCCCGGGGCCTCCCCGCTGGCCCAGGCGCGGGGATGGCGACCGCCGGGGCTGCAGCCACGGGCCGAGGGAGAGGAGCACACGCCGTGTCCCCACGCAGCGTGGGAGCCAGGGGAGCCGCCGTGGGGCAGGGGCTCCCGCCACCCCCAGCCCCTATCGCCTGTGGCTTCGCTTCCATGGGGCTGGTGAACGAATGTGTCCAAGTTCATTTTACGTGGCATTCCAGCCCCTCTAAGCGGGTCTCATCGCCATCTTTCCACATAAGAGCCTCTTTGCTAATCTTGGGCCTGCGCCGCTTCAGCAGAGAGCCCCTTAATGAGGGTGAAGTGCAGTTTGCCTGCACAGTCGATTGACAAGACTGATGGGCTCAAGCCGGGAGAAGGGATGGCTTCCCAAGAGCCTCCAGGAGCGGGGAGCGCTCCCTCCTCCCGCAGCCGGCTTTATCCCTCTGCACATTCCTCTCCCGTCGCTTCTGTTGTCAGTTTTCTCTTCCTCGGTTTAGGGCGTCTTCCCAGTGCTTCTGGCTGTCTTTCCACTTCTTTCTTTTCTCCCTTGCGCTAGGAGTAATTCTTGCCTGTCCCTGCCATCCTCACTTCTCCCTCTTGCTCTCTTTACATTTTTTCCTTCTTTCCTATTGTCTTTTCTTATTGCTCTCTCCCTTCTGCTGTCATTCAATTTTTCTCTCTCCCTCCTTCTCGCCCCCTCTCACTCCCCCCTTTCCCTCTCACTCTGTGTCTCATTCTCCATCTCGGATGAAGGTAATGAAAATAATCGGGCTTCATTAATTCTGAGCCCTGTGAGATGATAGCCATTTGGAGCCATGTTTGCCAATTAGATGGTCTAAATTAGAAGTGACCTTGGTATACTGCCATCGCTTTGCCTCTCTGAGTCTAATGAAGCTTTTCACTCCAGCACCCTCTCTCTCTCTTTGTAATGGAAATTACCTCCTTTGTCTGGTTCGGGAACCTTGCATTGCATGTGTATTTCCCCCTGGTTGCATGGACATAGGGATAGTAATGTATCTCCTCAGACCCTTTCTAGAGATTTTCTTTTCAAAGGCACGCGATTTCAGCGTTTTGGGGCATTTATGGAGGAACTGCATAGACTGTCCACACGTGCGGTCACTGGGTCCGGAGGAAAGTCAGAGCAGACGGATCCAGTGCACAAGGGTTGCTGGCTATTCACGCTATCCAAGATTAATTTTTTGGACGTGCCAAGAATACACTTGTGTCACGCTGCCGGGGCCAGCGCGGGAGGGCTGTTGCAGCTCTGAGCCTCCGGCCCGTGCTGATAAGCAGCTCTGCAGTTCATCATCTGAAAAATCTGGCAGGTCCGGTAGTGGCAGGAGCCACGCTCGTCACTGCTGCAGGTTGTCACCGGTGAGGAGTGGACCCACAGGTGGTTCTCCGGGCCGGTGGCAGGTCTGTAGGTGTCAGGGTGTGTGCGATCTGCTGAGGATACTCGTGGGGTGGAAGTCGGGAGACGCGGCGCGTCAGCCCTTGGGTTTTCCGTAACAGTCACTCACCGCATCACATCGTCTGTAGAAATGGCCCTTGAACTGGGGTGCCCGCACACGTCAGTGGATCTCGTCCTCGTAGAGAAATTTTATCTGCTTACGGGGCTCTGAATTTCGTGTGAAAGGGTGGGTGCTTGGAAGCAGAGAGGCTTGTCCCAACAACCTTCCGTCTTCTAAGGCAGATCCTGATCCACCTATTGGATCCGAATGCCGGGCTGTCAGGAAGAGCGGGTAGGAGCGAAGTGCGATCCTTCCCCACCTCCCGGATTCACTGGGACAGAAGGGTCAAGAGTGACGCAGCTCGAGGGGGCCGTTTGCCGCCTGCGTGACCACGTTGCTCTGGAGAGCAGCCCGGGGAGCCCCGGGCGTCGGGGCAGCGGGGGACGGGCGCGCTCGGGGCTGGGCGCAGAGGTGGGTCTGGTGTTGCAGGGAGCGGCGTTTCCCAGCGGCCGGCTTGGCTGGTGGCTGTGGGCCAGAAGGTCGCGCTGCAGCTGCGAGGGGGATACGTTCAATGTCAGACAGAGCAAAGCGCGTTACGTACCGAAGAAGGAATGGGCGAAGGCAAATCACATTTGTCGGGCTTACATCTGTAGGGTTGTTTTTTTAATAACGGTTCAAATTGACTGACTTGTTGCCATTGTGAAACAGCTGGTGTTGAAGAGGCATTTAAACAGGGAGACAGACGTGCTGAGCAGAGCTGAGGATGGATGCCAGGATTACGTGCCAGGTATTGCCTGCTCAGGTGAGAGGGAGGTAGAGAGTATTTAACAACCACACACGCTAACACAGGCTGTGCTCAAGATAAACGTGTTCCTCTCTATCACCAGAACAGTTAATGCCGTTTAAATACACCTGAAGTACAAAATGCTGTGTCGTGGAGCGCTGCTCCTTGTTCATCTGTCAGGTGGCCATGGCCTACTAAACCTTCCTGCCCGCTATTTGTTTATATTTAAAGCAGCTGCTACGTGTGAGGCATTTTCTGCACGTACAAGGAAATGGTATATCCCCAGACGGGTTTGCAGTATAAAAGGACAAACAGCTCAGAATTAGCAGTCTGGAATTCAGTGTAAATGCAAAATTATTTGAGATGTGCAGTCTGTTTTCACTATTTTCATCTTTGCTAACTGCTCAGGGTTAGTCCGTGGGGATGAAGCAACAGAGTAGTCCTGCCCTGGAAAATGGCGTAGGAAACGGGCAGCACTTTCCCGAGAAGCCTGAATGGTGCTAAACAGGTAGAGGAATAAACCAGGTCTGGCTGAAGCAAGACCAGCGCCTCGTTTTCAAGGTTTTGCTTCCCAGGGCCAGCCCTGTGTGGCTGTCGGGACTGCCTGCAGCTGCCCTACGTCCATATCCAGAATTTTGTTTCCTGCACTTTTCTCCAAGCTTTTTTCTGTTTGCCTTTTGGGATTTCGTGCCTGTAACAATTTAATGTACCACAGCCTTTTTTTCCTACCCCCCCTCCCCTTTTTTTTCTTTATTGTGGAGGGAGAGGCAGCAGTAGGGTGAGAACTGTGGTTATGGAGATGCAGGTAGATAAAGGTAATTACTTAAACACATATAGGGCAGGACTTATTGGTTTGGAGACCCAGATTAAGATGCAGAGGAGCATGTGAGGTTGATGATTATATTTCGGGGAGAGTTAATTGACGGAAGGTGAAGGCAGACAAAGAACCGCTGCTTACTGCCTTCTTGAATCCCAATCAGGAATTATGATTAAAGACGCGGCGAGACAACAGAGGCCTGATGAATTGGTGTCTTTTTTTTTTCTTTTTTGCCGTCATTCACACTTGATTGACTTCAACCTTTCAAGTGCAAAAGTCTCTCTTTTCCATTATTATTCATAGCCATCTGAGTTTTTCTAATTAAAGTGTATGAAAACAATTACTGATCCGTCGTTCTGAGTGTGGTAGTGGGGATGGCTGCCTTACTGTAATGCGTATAAAAAGCCCACAGTTTTCTATAATGATGTGCAGCTGAGGTGTTAGATAATTTTATTCTTTTTCTACTCTGTTGGGGTTTTTTTTAATTTCTCATGATTTATTTTTCATAATTCCTAAAGATCCTAGGAGAGCGCTCTCCCTGCTGATAAAGCTGAGGGGGACGGCTCCTTCTTGCCTTCCCTCCTTGGTGTCCCTGCTCATCCCCCTCCTCCGAGCCCAGCTACGGGGAATTAACCAGTGACCTTTCACGTCTCCTGACCCACCACCCACAGCCATCAGATGTTCCCGCGTAGAGTAAAAGGTGGAATGAATTCGGTGTGCTCAGCTTCCCTCCTGGTGATTTATCAGTGTCGGCTGCCTTTCCTGCAGACGTCTGTGGGACCCGGCGCTCACCGCCACGCACCGGCCGTCCCGCTGAAGGGTGGGGGCTCGGCATCCCTCCCCGGTGCGGTGCAGGTATCTGCAGCCACCCGTACGCGAACAATTGTTTCTGAAGTTTTTCATGGACTGTTTTTGCTTCCATTCACTTAGTGAAGCCAACGTCTAGTCTGTGTTTGCTTGGATTTGACATGTGTGTAGATAAGGAAGATCTCATGTCCTGCACATGGGTTTACCTTCAGCTGCACTGCAGATTTGCTAATCCCATGCGATTCAGTCAGAGCCTTGTGGTCCTTGACTCTGCAGAAAGCAAGGTACACTGCATGCAGATAGCAGCCTCACTCACTCTTTTCTGAAATCCAAGGTTCAAATGCCCTCTTGGTAACTGACAGAAGGATGGAGAGACTTGTTTTGCCAGGAAACATACATGTCTGGGAGTGTTTATTTATGCCTCGCTTTCCCAGCAGGCAGAGGCTGGGAGCAGAAGCACCACAAGCATTGCAAGCCCGTGGTGGCTTCTGTTCCTTCACGTACCATGGCCCTGGTGAAGGGGAAATGCTCCCTGAGTGTCAGCGGGGTGAAGCATGCAGCTACTCAGAGCTGTAGAGGTGTCTTTGCTTGCCACAGGCACCTAACCAGTGCCGGCAGCCGTGTGCTGGAATACGGCACGGATGGTGATGGCCATGGGGGTCTGTGCTCCCAGTTGCTGCTCTGGGAAGAAGGGCTGTGGGGCAGCTTTTCAGGTGGTGTGAGATACTGACTCTGGACGTTCGGAAGGGCGTTCATTACCCTACATCTGATGCCAACCACATGCAGGTTGCTAGTGAGGTCGTTTGTATGTTCTGTGCGTGACCGGATACACCCAAAGAAACAGTTTTCCAGAAAAAAAGATGAGCGTATGCATGTGACTCTGAAAGAGCATCTCCAGTTGAAGCAAGCAAGCTCTCCGGCTCTTCAAAAATGTTGGTGTTCAAGCACTGTAGTGGTTATGATGGTGCAGGGTCTAGACAACATGTGAAGAGAGGCGAAGGGAACACATTGGTCAGAGCAAGGAAAGGGTTACCAAAAGCTTTTCATTTTGCAGACAATTTGTTGTCTTTTTAGTCTTTCCTTATTCATCCCTTCCTTTGTCACCTCTCTCCTTATTTGTACTTTGCTTTCTCATGCCCCTCCTTCTCCTGCATCGATACACTTTGAAAACAGTGCTGCAATGCTCCCTAGTTCAAGATTACAGTGTACTTTACGAGGTATGATTTAATTAGGGGCCTTATTATGTTTTCAGCAGCTTAAGGTGGGCCTTTCAACTTACCTACCTAATTGGTTGCACAAGAAGTTTCACAGCCCATGACAAAACATTGTCAGTGATCAAAGTCTGAATTCTACATAAAGGAAAAATATTAATAATAAGATTATTCTTCAAGTGTGCACTGCTAATTATGTCCAGAATGTAACTGTAGAAACACTTTTGACTGATGTGAGCTTTGTCTAATAAACATGAGTCTTCAGTGAGCTCTGAAAAGTGACGCCTCTGACTTTACAATACTGGTGTCTAATTTTGCCGCTGAAGATGTTTAAAATATTTTCCTGTGTTTTTCTTCTTCCCACATCCTTCCCTCCTTGTCTCCAGGTGACAACACCTGAGGTGATGATGCCCAGCAGCATGTTTCTCCCAGCAGCCACTCCAGAGAAAGATGGGAACTCTGCTGCAGAGGAGCTGGGGAAGCAGCCTGGTGAGTGCGGGTCAATGAGGGCCACGGGTCCCACCACTCCCCCAGCCCCCAGCACCTGGCATGGACTGTGCCTGGGGCCATCTCCCTTCATCTGTGCCACAACCAGGCTGGTGCCCCGGGTGTCCCCAAGGCAGGGCAGCTCAGAGCTGAGGAGCGGTGATGAGGAGTGCCGCCGCCACCATGGCGATTCACGTGGAAGTGATGTTGAGCCCGTGCAAAGGAGAAGACCAGAAAAGCAGGGGTGGTAGAGGGCTGAGGCAATTGGTAGAGAAATGCCAAAGGTTGCAGCTGCTGGCCACAGACTGTGCTACCACTTCTGCTGCACCTGCTCTGCTGCTGCCGTAGCTCAAGTACAGATGCTGGGCACATAGCTTGGGGAGCTTTGAGCTGCTGCGGTCCCTATCTGCCCCCAGTCTCCTCAGCCTTTGTCATTGCCATGCTATGTTACGAAGGCATGGCTGTAAATCCGTGGCTACTTAGTCCTGGCTTTGACATGTGATGGGAGAGCATCCCAGGAACGTCATTCTGCACGGGCAGAAGTGTCTGATGTCAAACCTCGCAGGGAAGCAATGCTGGTCTTCCTTCTGTGCCCTCCTGGGAGGTCCATAAGGAATATGGGAATTAAGATAGCCATCGTTTCCTTTCAGGCAGACGGCCCCAAGGCAGTGATGCTGGTGGGGCAGCACTAGCACAGCCAGAGTAACTAATGCTGCCCTGGGCAACGGGATACCTTTTTTTGGCCTCTACCCATATCACGCTGTCTTTTCCATCAGCACTGTGCTCGTAGACCCTGGAAAAGTGGCAGTGCTTGTTCCTTCTCCCATCCTCCCTCAAACAGCACCCTTTGAGCTGCTGCCAGCAGGACCTGAATTTCATTCCTGTTGTTTCTAGCCTTGATAGGACCAGGACTAAATACTACGTGCAGTTTGATGAACCTTCTTACTGGAAAATAGGCAGGACATCAAAGAAAAACAGCAAAGACAGACAGGTGGCTGATGGCCTTCACTTAAAAGGAAGAATTAAAGGTGCTAAATGCACTAAGGGAACGTCTGTGTGTGAATAATTTCCAGATATTCAAAGTGGGCAAGAAAGTAAATTGTGTAGGTTTATGCAATGGGCCGTGATGAGGGTAATGGGCTGGTATTAAAATAAATGAATGAAGATAGAGGAGAAATGTTAGAAATACCTATCATCTTGCAGAGAAAAAAACACAGGAATATTAGGGACAAAAAGAGGGTGTTGGTCTGCCCTTGTGCGCTGGTGTAATTTTCAGGTTTGCTCTAATTTTGTTTTCACAGAGATCTCTGAGGACTCAGGAAAGAGTCTGTTGCCATCGGAAGGTGCAGAGCACAGCGGAGATCCCAAGCCCGTTCCGGCTGATCAGAGCACTGCCAGGGAGGACTCCGGCTTCCTCTGCTGGAAGAAGGGCTGCAACCAGGTGTTCAAGAGCTCAGCAGCCCTGCAGACACACTTCAATGAAGTTCATGCGAAGCGGCCTCAACTGCCGGTATCCGATCGCCACGTCTACAAGTACCGTTGTAACCAGTGCAGCCTGGCATTCAAAACCATTGAGAAGCTGCAGCTCCATTCCCAGTACCACGTCATTCGGGCGGCCACGATGTGCTGCCTCTGCCAGCGCAGCTTCCGAACCTTCCAGGCCCTGAAGAAGCACCTGGAAACCAGCCACCTGGAGCTGAGCGAGGCCGACATTCAGCAGCTGTATGGTGGTCTCTTGGTCAACGGGGACCTCCTCGCTATGGGTGATCCTTCTCTTGCAGAAGACCACACTATAATAGTCGAGGAAGATAAGGAGGAGGAGAGCGACTTGGAAGATAAGCAGAGCCCAACAGGTAGCGATTCAGGGTCGGTGCAAGAGGACTCTGGCTCAGAACCAAAAAGGGCCTTACCCTTCAGGAAGGGCCCTAACTTCACTATGGAGAAATTCCTAGATCCGTCTCGCCCTTACAAGTGCACAGTCTGCAAGGAGTCTTTCACACAAAAGAACATTCTCCTGGTCCATTACAATTCAGTTTCTCATCTGCATAAACTGAAAAGAGCCCTCCAAGAGTCTGCTACTGGGCAGCCAGAACCTACCAGCAGCCCAGACAACAAACCTTTCAAGTGTAACACCTGCAACGTGGCCTACAGTCAGAGCTCGACCTTGGAGATCCACATGAGGTCTGTCCTGCACCAAACCAAGGCTCGCGCTGCCAAGCTGGAGGCGGCGGGGGGCAGCAGCAGTAGTAACGGAGCTGGCAACAGCAGCAGCAGCAGTCTCTCTTTGGGTTCATCCACACCAAGCCCAGTGAGCGCTAGCAACAGTAATACTTTTACAACCACCAACACAAGTAATTCAGGCACAACTCCCATTCCCAGCCTGCTCAACCAGGTATCCAACGACAGTGTGGGAATTCCTCCTTTAGGTAACCCTGTAAGCACTAATATCACCTCCCCTTCGGAGCCCAAAGAGGTAAACCGAAAGAAGCTGGCAGACATGATTGCATCCAGGCAGCAGCAGCAGCAGCAGCAGCAGCAGCAGCAGCAACAGCAGCAGCAGCAGCAAGCTCAAACCTTGGCACAGGCACAGGCCCAAGTCCAGGCCCATCTGCAACAAGAACTGCAGCAGCAAGCTGCTCTCCTGCAGTCCCAGCTGTTCAACCCAGCACTTTTGCCGCACTTTCCGATGACCACTGAGACCCTTCTGCAGCTTCAGCAGCAGCAGCATCTTTTGTTTCCTTTCTACATCCCCAGTGCCGAGTTCCAGCTCAATCCAGAAGTTAGTTTGCCTGTCACCAGTGGCGCGTTGACATTGACTGGTACGGGTCCAAGTTTGCTGGAGGACCTGAAGGCTCAAGTTCAGCTCCCTCAACAGAGCCATCCACAGCTCTTACAGCAGCAGCAAGGTCAGCTGTCCTTGTCACAACCTCACTCCGTCCTTATACAGCAGAGCCAGCACCCCGAGAAGAAGAATAAATCTGTAGTGAAGGAGAAAGAAAAAGAAACCCCACGGGAAAGGGAAGGTGCAGAGAGGGGAGACAATAATGTAGCATCTAAGGAGTCTCTGCCTGATAACTTAAAGCCCAAAGAGAAGAAGGACTTTGTACCAGGCAGTAGTTCAGAGCCCTCCTTACTGCCTCCACGTATTGCCTCTGATGCAAGAGGAAATGCCACAAAAGCCTTGCTGGAAAACTTTGGCTTTGAGCTTGTCATTCAGTATAATGAGAACAAGCAGAAGGTGCAGAAGAAAAATGGGAAGACAGAGCAAGGTGAGAACTTGGAAAAGCTTGAGTGTGACACATGCGGCAAGTTCTTTTCAAACATCCTCATCCTGAAGAGCCACCAAGAGCATGTTCACCAACATTACTTTCCCTTCAAGCAGTTAGAGAGATTTGCCAAACAGTACAGAGAACACTACGACAAACTGTACCCGCTACGGCCTCAGACCCCAGAGCCACCGCCACCACCTCCACCGCCCCCACCTCCGCTCCCTCCAGCACCTCCTCAGCCGGCTTCTACTCCTACCATTCCGACTTCTGCCCCACCGATTACCTCTCCTACAATCACACCAGCCCAGCCGTCTGTGCCACTCACCCAGCTCTCCATGCCAATGGAGCTTCCCATCTTTTCACCACTTATGATGCAAACCATGCCACTACAAACTTTACCGGCTCAGCTGCCACCCCAGCTTGGTCCCGTAGACCCTCTGCCTGCTGACTTGGCCCAGTTGTACCAGCACCAGCTCAACCCTAGCCTTCTCCAGCAACAGCAGAACAAGAGGCCACGGACACGGATCACCGACGACCAACTCAGAGTCCTTCGGCAGTATTTTGATATTAACAATTCCCCAAGTGAGGAACAGATCAAAGAGATGGCGGACAAATCTGGATTGCCCCAGAAAGTGATCAAGCACTGGTTCAGAAACACCCTTTTCAAAGAACGCCAGCGCAACAAGGATTCACCGTACAACTTCAGTAACCCTCCCATTACCAGCCTGGAAGAACTGAAGATAGACTCACGGCCTCCTTCTCCAGAACCTCAAAAGCAGGAATACTGGGGAAGCAAGCGGTCCTCCCGGACACGCTTTACTGATTACCAACTCAGAGTCCTGCAGGACTTCTTTGATGCCAATGCTTATCCAAAGGATGATGAATTTGAGCAGCTTTCTAACTTGCTGAACCTCCCAACGCGTGTTATAGTGGTGTGGTTCCAGAATGCCCGTCAAAAAGCTAGGAAAAACTATGAGAATCAGGGAGAAGGCAAAGACGGGGAACGGCGGGAGCTTACAAATGACAGGTATATTAGAACAAGCAACTTGAACTACCAATGCAAAAAGTGCAGTCTAGTCTTTCAGCGCATTTTTGATCTCATTAAACACCAGAAAAAGCTTTGTTACAAAGATGAGGATGAGGATGGACAGGATGATAGCCAGAATGAAGACTCTATGGATGCAATGGAGCTCTTGACTCCAACCAGTTCCTCCTGCAGCACACCAATGCCCTCGCAAGCTTACAGCACACCAACGTCTTCAGCCAATGCAACCTCCTCAGCTTTTCTGCAGCTCACAGCAGAGGCAGATGATTCCTCCACCTATAGTTCTAAAGTAGAAGCTACAGATGAGAAACCAAAGCAGTCTGAACCTCCAAGTACACAGCAAAACCAAACTCAAGAGAAGCAAGTGCAACCAAAGCAAGAGTCTCAGCAGCAACAGGACCAAGGAGAACAAAAGACAAGTTCAGCACACCAAAAGATTTCACAGTTATCCTCCCCCTCTTCATTGCAACAGCCACCTCCCCCTCCTCAGCCCCCTCAGTGCTCCTTGTCACAGTCAAGCCCAAGTCCATCTCAGCTCTCACATCTCTCCCTCAAACCCATTCACACATCCACCCCTCAACAGCTGGCAAACCTACCTCCTCAGCTAATCCCATACCAGTGTGACCAGTGTAAGCTGGCATTTCCTTCCTTTGAGCATTGGCAGGAGCATCAGCAGCTTCATTTTCTGAGCGCGCAGAACCAGTTTATCCACCCCCCATTCCTGGACAGAACGCTGGATATGCCGTTCATGCTTTTTGACCCCAGTAATCCACTGCTTGCGAGCCAGCTGCTATCTGGGACGTTACCACAGATTCCAGCAAGCTCAGCCACTTCACCATCAACTCCAACATCCACAATGAACACACTGAAGAGAAAGCTGGAGGAAAAGGCCAGTGCAAGCCCTGGAGAAAATGACAGTGGGACTGGAGGAGAAGAACCACAAAGGGATAAACGTCTAAGGACAACCATTACCCCAGAGCAGCTGGAAATTCTTTATCAGAAATACTTGCTTGACTCCAACCCAACACGGAAAATGTTGGATCACATTGCACATGAAGTGGGCTTGAAGAAACGCGTAGTGCAAGTTTGGTTTCAGAACACCCGTGCACGGGAAAGGAAGGGGCAGTTCAGAGCAGTAGGGCCCGCCCAAGCCCACCGACGGTGTCCCTTCTGCCGAGCTCTCTTTAAAGCAAAGACAGCCCTTGAAGCGCATATCCGATCCCGTCACTGGCATGAGGCCAAGAGAGCTGGATACAACCTGACGTTGTCTGCTATGCTCTTAGATTGTGATGGGGGACTCCAAATGAAGGGAGACATCTTTGATGGAGCAAGCTTTTCCCACATGCCACCAACTAGCAGTGATGGACAGAGCGTTCCTCTCTCCCCAGTGAACAAGAGCATGGAACTGTCACCTCGAACTCTGCTGAGTCCCTCCTCCATTAAGGTGGAAGGGATAGAAGACTTCGAGAGTCCCTCCATGTCCTCGGTCAATCTGAGCTTTGACCAAACAAAGCTGGACAATGATGACTGCTCTTCTGTCAACACTGCAATCACAGACACTACAACAGGAGATGAAGGGAACGCAGACAACGATAGTGCAACAGGGATTGCAACCGAAACCAAATCCGCATCGGGACCCAGTGAAGGTCTGACAAAAGCTGCCATGATTGCAATGTCTGAATATGAAGATCGGCTGTCTTCTGGCCTGGTCAGCCCAGCTCCCAGCTTTTACAGCAAAGAGTACGATAATGAAGGTACTGTGGACTATAGTGAAACATCCAGCCTTGCAGACCCCTGCTCACCCAGCCCTGGTGCAAGTGGTTCAGCCAGCAAGTCTGGAGAGAGCGGGGACCGGCCCGGACAGAAACGCTTTCGCACTCAGATGACTAATCTCCAGCTAAAAGTTCTTAAGTCATGCTTTAATGACTACAGGACACCTACCATGCTGGAGTGTGAGGTCCTGGGCAATGACATTGGACTGCCAAAGAGAGTTGTTCAGGTCTGGTTCCAGAATGCTAGGGCAAAGGAGAAGAAGTCCAAACTCAGCATGGCCAAGCATTTTGGTATAAACCAAACAAGTTACGAGGGACCCAAAACAGAGTGCACTTTGTGTGGCATCAAGTACAGCGCTCGACTGTCTGTACGTGACCATATCTTCTCTCAACAGCATATCTCCAAAGTTAAAGAAACCATTGGAAGCCAGTTGGATAAGGAAAAGGAGTATTTTGACCCAGCTACTGTACGTCAGTTGATGGCTCAGCAGGAGCTGGACCGGATCAAAAAAGCCAATGAGGTTCTTGGTCTGGCAGCTCAACAGCAGGGCATGTTTGATAACACCCCTCTGCAAGCTCTTAACCTTCCTGCTGCATACCCAGCACTACAGGGCATCCCTCCAGTCTTGCTCCCAGGCCTCAACAGCCCATCCTTACCAGGCTTCACTCCATCCAACACAGGTAGGTATCGATATTATCACGCTGCTCGGAGACACAGCTTAACTTGACACATCTTCAGCACAAGCAGATGTTCCCTTGAGAATGACTGATAATAGGGTACCCAGCCCGTTAGTCACGCATGTTTACTTGACAGTGAATAAGCAATAGGTATTTTATCTTTAATTCCTGAACTCGGGTTTTCTGGCAAAGCCTGAAATAGAGGAAGATCGGGACATGCTGCGTATCTCTGTTCCATTAGCACAGGCTAAAGATTCTGAAGCACCTTCAAGGAAATGGAAAATAGAGGATTTATCAGACAGGAGAGGAAAAGAACTAATGTGCTGGATGCATTGGCCATTATTCCTTTCCTTTTGTTATTAAATTCAGTGTATGTAGTGCCATCCCAAGTTGTCGATAATTCTGAACTGTTTCTAGGGAAAAGTGTGACGCGCCTGGTAGCACTGGTGACAGAAACCTGGTCATCTTTATGTATCGTCCTTATGGGGACCGCCAGGACAAACCCTGATGCAGCTGTGGGTGGTTTTTAAGCAATGGCTGGGCACAACCTTGAAAGCACCTTCTCAACAAACAACTGTGTAGTCAGGGGACAAATCTACTTTGTATTTTAATAAGATTTTTCTTAACAATGCTACATAAAAATGAAATTTGGCATAGTCCTTTGGGTGGCCAAATCGCAGATATTGGGTTTTGTTTTTTGAGGATGCTTCTTTCCCTGTATGTGGTGGATGAGTGGAAGGTATAAGTTGTGTAGCAAACAAGGCAGTGGAAGATACTGCTCAGTAGGCTGGCAGTGACCTAGAAAACTTGATCCAAGGGCCTTATTTCACCCCTGCTTCATCCATGGCATCCCAGAGACATGCCTGTGTCTGAATTGCCACTGAGGACGGAGTAACTGATGTTCTCTAAGAGACTTGCTTTCACTTGGCAGACTTCTCTGTTTACTGCTGATGATCTCTCTTCAAGCTGACTTTCACCAGGGCTGCTCTGCATTTACAGGGGTATCCCAAGAACTGATTCCAGTGTCTTGTCTCAGCAACAGGCCGAGTCTGTCTGAGGCCGGAGAGCCCGTGGCACCGTAACACCTGGTACAGTTACACCATATGCCACTGTGCACCTTTTCTACACTGTGGCAATACGGGTCTACCGCTATTAGACAGTGTCCAGGAACAAAAGCTTTCTCTCATTGTACTGAACTAATTGGCTAATGATGAGTTGTGATCCATGGTGCGACGCCTAAATAGGATCTGAGCATCTTCCTGGATTCTTAATTGGAAACCGGAGTGCTATCAGTCTCCAAAAAGACTTTCTGATGCTTTTATTCAGCAGGCTGACTCTGAAGTTCCTTTTTCAACGGATTAAAAAACTCAGTGCAGGTGCTGCCAGGTAACATGGGTGTACCGTGTTAATAAAATTGACATCATCTTTTGTCATCCGGGAGGTAAATCTTTGGATAAGCAAATCAAAGCCTTAGACAAAAGGGTAGTAGCTGGTGTGAGCAGCTGTATGGAACTTGAACAGCTCATCTGAGATTGGCGGCGGGGACTGGCTGCAGAGCTGCTCAGTGTGAATCACGTCGCCAGCGCCTGAAGTTTGTGTGTGGTTGCAGTGACATTGGGTATGACACCCTTAGAGAGAGCACTAGAGACCCCTGTCTCAGAACAGGCATCTTCCTCTCCCCTCGGAAGTGGCGGTGTTCACCTTTTCTCCGTTACTGCTTGTCTCTGAAGTTTCTTCCATTGAAAAATGAAAAAGAGTTGAATCTCACTATATTTGTTGGGTTCTGGCCTTTCCAAAGATTATCCACTCTCTTGGAGTCAAGATCCCTGTTTCCATGAGGGCTTATGGGGAGATTACTTGTAGCATGGTTGCTGATGTCCGTGTCAGGAGGTCCTATCAGAGAGCAAGAGAAGATCAGCGTAAATTTTTCTGGAATCTGGAAAAGCTTCCTGCTGGGAGTTAGGGCCTCTGGAAGGCTTTTTTGCATAGTTACAGAACTCTTCCCGTGACCCCCAAAGCAAAAGTAAAATCGTTCTTGACTATAGTTGGTCATTGTGATTAAACCATTTTTAAAAACAGTTGCTGTCAGAAATTCTTCTGTTCAGGGCTGCTGTCCATTCCAGCTCCTTGAATCTAGTCCTAGCTTCACGCCTGCAGGGCATCTTTGCACGCCAGGACGTTTTCATGCAATACGTCTGTTCTTAGCAAAGGTCTCGTTTCAGAGGCCAGACTAGGCCAAGAGGATCTCTTTGGCAAATTATATTGTCAGCCTATCACAGGCAGCTCTGTGCTGTTTACTTAGTACCCCGAATTTATAACAATATCTAAAATTACTTTTTTGCACTTCAATCTATATTGTTGCTTTTATTTTCCTCCAAAGGCCGGTATGTGTCCTGGGGAGATGGGGCTACATACTATGAATGTTAAAAGCAATCAGTGACTGCCTAGACAGGACCAAGCTATTTAGAAAGTCAAACAGACTATTTGTGGCCTTTAGATAAAGCTCCAAAGGTCAGGCCATCTCAGCTCAAAGCCTGTCGAAGCAGATAAGGCCGTGCATCCAGGAATGTTATGAATTAGCCGCTGCTCCCGCGCTTGAACCTCTCAGGGACTGTTCAACTAGGGAACATCAGTTTCAATGGCATCTATCCATAATATGCCCTTATCTGAAATCTATAAGGCTGCTGCGTGGGGGCTCACTTCATACCCCTCGTACCTTCACAAATCACTATTGTCTCGATAGCGCGTCAGGAGCAGGTGCAGGCTTCAGAAGGGCTTTGCATCAGCCATCACGGAGTTCTCCCGGCTCTCGGCCGCCCTCCTGCAGGGCTCCTGCGGCAGGCCGGCCCCTGCAGAGCCACGGCGGCGCTGCCTCCCGCCCTCCGCTCGCCAGGCCGGCGCTGGCGCAGGTTTCCGCTGTCCGTGGAGGGCTGCAGCGCCGCGGGCAAAAGCGCTCTTCATGGCGGGGCGCAGCGCGGGCCGGTTTTGGAGAGCGCTGTGCTCCCCTCACCTGCCAGCTACGGCTCAGAGCACGGTGCTGCAAGAAAGCGGTTCCTGCGCTGTCTGTCAAGGGCTATGGATTCCTTCAGGGCTACCCCAGCTTCGCAGGGCATGGCTAAGCGACAGGCTCTTGTAACACAACCGTGCAGGCAGCGGTCTGGGGCTTGGCGTCCAGAAGGCTGAGGAGCACGTGTCTCTTCGCACAGACTTCACGTCTGGAGCTCCCTCCGTCAGCCTCTGCCCCAGGGCCTGCCGTACGCTCTGGCCAACGGCCTGGGTATCGGACTGCCTGCTGGCGGCAGGGATGAGGTGGCTGAGGACGCCTACACTGGTTCCTCGGGATCGATTATGATGATTCAAGACCTCACCAGCATAACAGGGGCAGCTGCAGCTCAGAGCGAGCTGTTGGCCCCAGCCCCTAGCGGTGTTTGGGTCCCCTTTCTACTCCCTTCACAAGGCAAAGTTGCTCTGTAGCAGCTGTATTTTTCTGCCAGGAATCACTGCCTGCCCTGGGCACTGCAGTTTCCCTGCGGGCATGCTTCCTCTTGGAGAAGACTTTAAGCTGCCACCATGCCCCAGATCATCCCCAAAAGGGGCAGTTTCTCCTCTCCTGTCCCACTGGATGCATCGCAGAACGTGTACAACCTAAAATAGAAGTTAACCGTGCCTTTATGGCTGACTCCTAAATCTGCGACCGTTCACACTCAGACCGCCTCTGAGCAGTGACCGCCACAGCTGCAAGGACTCGGGCTTTGCTAATGCAAGGTTTTGTGGCAGGGCTGGATCCTGCAACAGGTTCCCGTCTCCAGAGCCACAAAGCATACGGGGCTGTGGTGGTGGCAGAATGTTAGAGCTTTGCTTCATTTTTATTCTCCCCAAATGGCACTGAGGGACTTCCCAAGCAAAACGTTCCTTTTTAGGAGCACGTTCGCCAACTGCGGTGGACGTTATAACGGGTGTGACTCCAGGAGCCACACTCCTCGTGCCCCCAAGTACTGTCAGCTGCGAGAGCAGAAATTGGCAGCGGGGGACCGTGTTGTTACTGGTTACTCCAGCTGTTGGGAAGATGGGCAGACTTCACATTCCACCATTAATCCACCTCCTTTGTGAGGAAGCATCACGATGCTTTTAATTCCACCCAAAACATGCCATTCTTGCCCTGGGGGGATGTCTGAATACCGCATAAACTCTGAAATTACTCAGAAGCTGCGCACCCAAAGCCTCTTACATTGGAAGGAAGGGAAGGGTTGCATCAGAGGTTTGTGGACTCGTGAACATCAGCCTAATAAGGACAAAATAACTTAGATTTAGCCTCTTCAGTCCTCTTCAGCTGCCATGGCCAGAGCTTTCTAATCTGTGGAGATTTTAACAAGATTGGGAGTATGTAGCGTTACGGCTGTTTGTTGTAGCGCTTTCCTTCTGCTGGAGTCCTTCGGCCAAAAGACCAGTTAGCGCAGACGTAGGAAAAGCGCCTGTCCCTGACATCGGCTGTTAATCGTTCGGGAATTTCAGAGGGGTCAGTGAAACAACAGCTATGCCGAGCGTCCCGGGTGGGTGTCCTCGGCAGAGCCACCACGTTTGGTGCTGCCGGGCAGCGTGGCCGAGCCGGCCACGAGTGACGGGGGCTGACAAGGCACGTCCCCACGGCACGGGGCCTCGGGGAGTGGGGCGAGGAGCGCTGGTCCCAGAGGAAGCGGGAGCGGTGGACGGGCTCTCCGACCCACGCTGCTGCGGCGCGGCAGCTCGGGCTGCCCTGGTGCAGAGGCGATGGGGGCGCAGGGGCGGTTGCGGGGTGGCCTGGGGTCACCCCGCCTTTTGTTTTCTGCCTACCTGGTGCCGAGTGACTCCTCACCTCTCTCTCCTCCCTCTTGCAGCTTTAACTTCTCCCAAACCCAACCTGATGGGCCTGCCCAGCACAAGCGTCCCTTCGCCCGGCCTCCCCACCTCTGGATTACCAAATAAGCAGCCCCCGGCTGCGCTGAGCTCGCCGACCCCGGCACAAGCCACGGCGGCCGTGGCCCCGCAGCAGCCGCCGGCAACAACCCCACAGCCGCAGCCGCAGCCGCAGCAGCCGCCCCCGCCGCAGCGCAAGGAGAAGGAGAGCGAGAAGGCAAAAGAGAAGGAGAAGGCACCCAAGGGGAAGGGGGACCCCCTGCCAGGGCCCAAGAAGGAGAAGGGGGAGGCACCGGCGGGCGCCCTCTCGGCCCCACTGCCTGCCATGGAGTACGCAGTGGAGCCCACCCAGCTCCAGGCGCTGCAGGCCGCCCTGAATTCGGACCCCACCACCTTGCTGACGAGCCAGTTCCTTCCCTACTTCGTCCCCGGCTTTTCCCCCTACTACGCCCCGCAGATCCCTGGCGCCCTGCAGAGCGGGTACCTGCAGCCCATGTACGGGATGGAGGGGCTCTTCCCCTACAGCCCCGCGCTGTCGCAGGCGCTGCTGGGGCTGTCCCCCGGCTCCCTGCTGCAGCAGTACCAGCAATACCAGCAGAGTCTGCAGGAGGCATTGCAGCAGCAGCAGCAGCGGCAGGCGCAGCAGCAGCAGCAGCAGCAGCAGCAGCAGCAGCAGCAGCAGCAGAAAGCGCAGCAGCCCAAAGGAAGCCAAACCCCCGTCCCCGCGGGGGCTGCCACCCCGGACAAAGACCCTGCCAAAGAACCCCCCAAGCAAGAAGAGCAGAAGAACGCACCCCGCGAGGTGTCCCCCCTCCTGCCCAAACCCCAAGAAGAGCCCGAAGCGGAAGGCAAGGGCGCGGACTCCCTCTGCGACCCCTTCATCGTCCCCAAGGTGCAGTACAAGCTGGTTTGCCGCAAGTGCCAGGCGGGCTTCGGCGACCAGGAGGCGGCCAGCGACCACCTGAAGTCCCTCTGCTTCTTCGGCCAGTCCATGGCGAACCTGCAAGAGATGGTGCTTCACGTGCCCACCGGCAGCGGCCAGGGCAGCGGCTCGTACCAGTGCGTGGCGTGCGAGAGCACGGTGTGTGGGGACGAAGCCCTCAGTCAGCATCTCGAGTCAGCCCCGCACAAACACCGAACAATCACAAGAGCAGCAAGAAACGCCAAAGAGCACCCCAGTCTATTACCTCACTCTGCCTGCCCCCCCGACCCCAGCACCGCATCTACCTCGCAGTCGGCCGCTCACTCAAACGACAGCCCCCCGCCCCCCCGGCCCCCCCCGGCTTCCCCCCACGCCTCCAGAAAGCCCTGGCCCCCGGCGGCCCCCCGCGCCCCGCCGGGGAAGCCGCCGCCGCCGCCTTTCCCTCCTCTCTCCTCATCTTCAACGGTTACCTCAAGTTCATGCAGCACCTCAGGGGTTCAGCCCTCGATGCCAACAGACGACTATTCGGAGGAGTCTGACACGGATCTTAGCCAAAAGTCAGATGGACCGGCGAGCCCGGCGGAGGGGCCCCGGGACCCCGGCTGCCCTAAGGACAGTGGTCTAGCTAGCGTAGGAATGGACACCTTCAGATTGTAAGCTTTGAAGATGAACAATGAAAATGAATTTAAATAAAAAAGTTAATAACAAACCAATTTCAAAAATAGACTAACTGCAATTCCAAAGCTTCTAACCAAAAAAAGAAAAAAGAAAAAAGAAAAAGCGTGGGTTGTTTTCCCATATAACGATGCCGGTGGGTTTTACATTTCTTTTTTCCTTTCCTTTTAATAAAATAAAACTTAAAAAAGAAAAAAAAAAATCTGTTACATTTGTCCTTTCGAAGGTACTGTTGGTCTGGGAGACGAAAGCCCGTGCTGCCTCCTTACTGTCTTCGGAGCTTGAGCCCCTTGTATATTGCCCCTTTTCAATAATGCCCCACGTCGATAGCACAGCAGAGGCCGGCATGCACTGTATGGGAAAGCAGCCCACCTTGTTACAGTTTTAAATTTCTTGCTATCTTAGCATTCAGATACCAATGGCTTGCTAAAAGAAAAAAGAAATGTAATGTCTTTTTATTCTCAGGTCAATCGCTCACACTTTGTTCTGTTTTCAGAATCATTGTTTTATATATATATATATAATTTCTTTCGTTTGTTTTGGGGTTTTTGTTTTGTTTCGTTTCATTTTCGTTCCAGAAAAGGATTTTTTTTTCTTTATTTTCTTTCTTTTTTTTTTTTTTTTTTGTTAATTTAAAATGGGCAGAAAGTATTCAAGAGAAAAACAATGTGAACTGCTTTAGCTTTTCGGGGATTTTAAGGGTAGCTTTTCTGCTGAAGCCAATTTCAAGGGGAAAAGTTAAGCACTCCCACTTTTCAGAAAAAAAAAAAAAACCCACACAAAGAGTGTTGAAGACTCGGAGCTTAAAAAAAATAAGTTTTAAAACAACTGACTTTCTGTATTTATGATAGATATGACCATTTTTGGTGTTGAGTAGATTGTTGCATTGGAAATGAACTGAAGCAGTATGGTAGATTTAAAAGAAAAAAACCCTTTTGTGTACATTTAGCTTTTGTATGGTCCAGCTGACGGCTTCTCATTTGATGTTGTCTTGTTCATTCCTAGCCAGATAGATTGCAATCCATTGACTCGCCTAAGCTTTTCTCCCCTTTGTACCTTTACTCCCCATTCCCCCATCCTGTAATCTTCCACTTATGGTCGCTACCTTCATTTCTTAGAGGGTGGTTGCATAATTATTTTATAAAAACTAAAGAAAGAAGTTCAAAGGGTTTTGGGGGGTCAGTAGGATCCCTTGCAGAATATTTTTTGTTGGGGGTTTGAAACTTTTTAAGGCGTATACATACGATTTACCTATGTCTGTTACCCTTGTGCACTTATCTCTTTCTTATTTTCCATTTTTCCTCTTTTTTTTTTCTTCTTGCCCTCTTCTTTTCCTCATTTTGTAAATGCTTCAAAGACTCTGTTCCTAAACTATAAGCATTTGTTTCTGTTTGTGTAATTAGGCTGCACTCTGTTCCTTCTTTTAAAAAAAAGTTTTTGTTACATTTTTTTTTTCTCTAAAGAAAATTTCATGCTTTAAATAAAATCCAAAGACATACCCTTTCACCACTGGTGCAGAATGAGCAAAAAGGATTCTTTTTACTTGAGAATTTGTTTCTGATTTAAACAAACAAGTCTAAGTTTAAATAAAGAATAAAAAAAGTACCCAGGTTGTTATCTGTGCTTCTTCTGCAAGCAGAGAGACAACTCTTAGCGAAAACCCAGCGCACCAAAAGGCAGGTTTCTCTTTCCAAGTGGTCCCCGTGTAGCCGCGTGCGGGCAGGCGAGGCGCCCGCCCGGCCCCGGCGTCCCGCCCCGCTCCGCGCCCCTGCTTGTGGGGGCCCGCGGGCGCCGCACCCGCCTCTTCGGGTGCGGGCTGCCAAAGGAGAGCTTTGTGCTGCTGAAGTGTAGGCGTTGGAGACAACTAGATGCTTGCTGTTCCACTTCCGTAGCCAAATGTCAACAGAAACAATCTCCTTCCCCCCCCCCACCCCCGGCCCCGTTTCCTCTGCCCCGAAAGTGCGAGAGCCTTCTCCCCATCATCTTCATCCTCCTCCTGCTTCAAAAGGGAACTTCGAAGACTGTGAACGCAGGTTCCTCCCGCCGCCTCTGGGCTTCTTCTCCCCGTGCTGAAGCCGCTCGTCGACTCTGCGAGACTGGAGCATTCGAGACGAACGTGGGGTTCATTTTCTAGCGGGATGCTTTTATTTTTATGGATTTTTGTTTTTAGTTCGATGAAAGACTAGATCCTGAACTGTTGTACATATTTCTAACTAGGCTAATGCACAGTGCAAATTCCTTTTTTAATTGTTTTTTAAGTAGACGATACTAAAGCGAGTACCACCTGATATTCCTGCCAGTACCCAGCTGTAGCATAAGGTGTCAAAAACGGAAACAAGTACACAAAAAGCGTTTGCTGTTTTAACAAACTGTTTTCTTTTAACAAAAGTTCTTGTATTTCTCCCCGTGTTTGAGATGAACATTTTTTAAATTCTAAAGTTGTACAGTTTTTGTTTTCCATTATTTTATCTTGTTTGTAATTCTATGAAATATATATATATATATTTTTTGCCATTTAACTGTTGTATGTTACTCTGTCTGTATCATATAGAAATTTTTTTGTTTGTTTTGTTTTTGATTCTCTATGTGATACAAGTTAACAATTTAACACTAGCTTTATCTGTCAAATTCCGCAAGGTCTCTTTTGGAAATCCTTTTGTTTTGTCTCGTTTATGTTTCGGTTTTTTAATTATATTGCTTGGTCATAGTGCAATTTCTCTCTCCTTCTTCCCCCTCCTCCTTCCCACCCACTAAAAGGTTTTATAAATTCATTTCCTTGTATTTTTTCTAAACGTTTCTAGAGACTTTCAGTGCGAGGTTGCCTCCTCCCCTCGCCGCCCGGCTGCCCCGGGGCCAGCGCTGGGACCCGCGCCCCGGCCACCCGTCCCCGCCGGCGGCGCTGGGCTGGGCTGGACCCCCGGCCCACCGGGACCCCCGGCCTCGCGCCCCACAGCCCGCCCGGCCGCCCCGGGGCGCTGCGGGAGCGACGTGGCGCTGGGGAGCCCCCGAGCGAGCCCCGAGCCCACGCGTGGCCTTTCTAACGAGCGTCAGAGCGGGGCCGGGCACGAGGAAAAGATTTTAAACTTGGCATTGAGCAGGTTTCTGTTTTATTTTTAATAAAAAGCTTTTTTAAGTGGTGAAGATGGCCAAAGTTTCATACAATTGAGAATAAAGAGGCGTAAGGGGTGTGTCGGGGCCGCCCACGCCTGGGGGCAGGCGAGGGAGGCGAGGGAGGCGCTGACACAAGCCAGCGCTCGCTGGTCGTGGAAATATATTTTGCTTTAAAAAAAAAAAATAATAATAATAATGAAACTTTTAAATAGAAGCAGAAATTGGGTTGGTTGGTCGGTCGGTCGGTTGGTTTGTCGGCGCTGAGATACTGCCCACTGTGAAACACAAAGCTTTGACTATTTTTTTTTCCGTTCTTATTTTGGGGGGCGAGTTTGGGTAGAACAGAAAGCATAAATGAGGTGAAGAGGGATATGAACAGCCTTTGCAATGTACAAAAAATAGAGCAAGTGAAACCAAAAATGATGTTCTTGGTGTTTTTCTATAATGTAGTCTTGTTAGCTTTTTTTTGTTACTGTAACAATGCTGATCTCGAACTGTACCAAAATACATGGAGACTAACAGAAACAGAAACCACATGGAACTTTCAAATCTTTAAAAAATTTGTCACAAAAGACTTTGTTGTCATAGTTGAGTTGACTGTAGATGGTAATTGAATATACTCCTTTGGAAATATTTCATCACGTATGTTTCCTGCTCATTGTGATACATTAAAAAAAAAAAAATGAGCAAAAGCTCTCGTCTCCGATGTCCCCGCTTGTGCGGTGCAGGGTCTGTCGGGGTGGGTGCGTGCCGTGCGGCTCGGCCCGGCTCGGCGGGACGCGCGCGTCCGCCCGGGCGGCTGCGTCCCCCGCGCCCTCGCGCACCGCCGGCGCACGCGTGTCCGCAGCCCCCCGCCCCACGCGCGGGCTCCGGGCGCCCGCCGGCGTGAGAGCGCCCGGGACGATGCTGCGAATTGGCGTTGCAGTGGAAGTAATGAGCCAAACAGCGCAATTCGTAGTGTGGCTTCGGGATGCGTTGTGTATGAAAAAGACATTATAACTGCATTTAATTTTACTAAATGATTGTGTAAGAAGCCTGGGCGCACTGCTGTAATTAATGGCTAAAGGGGAAGCATGATGATGCCTTCACGGGTTGAGGTCCTCTTCAAACCTGTGGACTAGAAGCGAACTAAAACCGCCATCTGTTTTCTTCTACTAATCAAACCAAAAGGAGACGAAGGTAAGCAAGGTAAGTGGCTGACTCGCTGCTCTTCCCTTTGCTTGCAGTGCCTCTTGAGCAGGGAGGAAAACCCGATGAACTGCTGAGTGTTAAATACACAATTCTCCTACCAAAAATTGCCCCTTGCAGCAGAAACTGCTTGAAATTCATTAATAAGAACCACATCCAAAAGAGAGCCCCGGGGGCTACCATTCATCTGTAATTTATAACTGCAGCAATAAATAATTTAAAAAAAATAAAAAAAAACAACGCAACATTGCAGGTGGGACGAGCGGTCTGTTTAGTATGGGGGTCCTTGGCCGCTCTGCCGCCTCCCTGACAGCGAGGGGCGTCCTCTCCCTCCCCGGGGGGCGGAGGCCGGAGCTCCGCAGAGCCGCCCAGCCGGAGCAGAGGTCGCGGGGAGGAAAGCTGGCAGCGAGCAAGGGCGCGGGAGCGTTCGTTAATTAATCGGGTCAGGCCGTTCACTTGCAGACCCGCAGGTTCAATAATCGGGTTGCTGGTGCACCTTCATGAGGGGGAAAAAAGGAAAAACCAACACTCGTACTGATACAAAAATACATGAATTATGAAATAAAGTGGGTCAAAGTTGCCAAGCCCCCGATGACTCCCGGTGCTCGGCGCAACCCCGCCAGGCCCGCCAGGCCCTGGCCCTCGTGCGCAGCCCTGAAAGAGGCGCTCCTGCTCCGGAGGGCAAGGGCAGGTGCACCCGAGCGCACGCTCAGCTCAGCGCCCCAACCCCCCATGGGCCAGGCTGCCCAGGCCCGTCCCAGGCGCCGCTCTTCTGGCGTGAGCCTAAGCAGGTGGGGATCTGGATTGCCTCTTAGCTGGTTTGGTTGGTTTTTTTTAATGGTGGTGGTGGGGGGAATCATTCTGCTTTTCCTACGGGCGGACGGGACTGTGGCAGTAACAGGGTCACTGGCGCGGCCCTCCCACCAGTGTTTGCACTATGCCGCGTTAATGACTTCAGTGTTGTTGTTAGACCTGCAGTTTTGTAAGTTTATTATGTAACGTTGCTATTTATTCCTGGGTTGAATTCCAGTTTAAAACAGCTACGCTTGAGAAAGCACCTCTCTAATGCTCAGAAAGGTGTAAATGGCTTCTAGTAGCTGCACAAGCTGCAAACTAAAACCCTCTGCGAGAGCCTCTCTGTTCAGAGCAGTGCATCAGCGGAAATTGTGCAAACCTCTGACAGAAATAAAAAGGTTTTTCCATGCTGTGATTCTGGTAAGAGGAGACTGGGAGTGATTTTTAATAACCTTGCATTGCCATCACCTAAAAGACAAGGAAGAGCTTCATCTCCTACTAGTACACTTTTACAGACCAAAAATTGCAAATTTATAAAAATAGAGCAGCATTCAGGTGTGCATTATAGAGGGTAACCTTGCCGATGGATCTGGAACAGAGCTCCCGGCTGGAGGGTGCCCCTGCCCTCGGGTGCAGCCCGCGTGCTGCCGTCATCGTTGCGGCAGGAGCAGGGGCTCAGCTGCCCCAGGGAGGTGGCCCGGGCAGTCCCCGCGTTGCAGCCTGGCGTGCAGGGCCACAGGTCAGCCAGCATGCGCTGACGCCAAGGGAGGAAACGCCGCTGGCCTCCACGTCGTCCCCAGCTGGCTTTTCCGCAGAGGATCCTGCCCAGGTGCGCAGCAGCCCGCCGGCAGCCCGGGCGCAGGGCCGGCGTGGGCACGGGTGCGGAGGCCAGGCGCCCGTGCAAGCCACGTCCCGGCCGGCGGGCAGGGCCCTGCGGCGCTGGGAGGCTGCAGGCAGGCGATGCCTTCGGGAGACGCTCTCCGTCCTGCACCCACTCGCAGTGCACAGCGGCTGCAGGCGGGTCTGTGCAGGGGCTGAGCCGCAGCTGGAATAGATGATCGTTGCCGGTCCCTTCCAACTGAAATCTATTCCATTCTGTTCTAGTCTGCCCTGTTCTAGTCACCCCACACCTGGGCTGCCCAGCCAGGGAGCCCTTCGCCCCCACACCCCCCCTGCAGGCAGCACAGACGGCTCCAGGGGGGCCTGGGGGAGGAGACAGGCATGGCAGTGCCACCGCGCAGCCCAGATGCACAGGTCCGTGCTACCGAGGGTCCCTTTCCCCACCAGCAGCCATGGGTACCAGCTTCCCTCCCTCGCTGCCAGCCCAACGCTGTGGCCAGTGCTGCCAGACCCCCACCACAGGCCCTGGCATCCAGGTGAGGCATCAAGGACTCATTTTTCAATGCCACCAAGTGACAGACGAGCTGATTCGTAAAGGTGTCCGGGGCACGAAGCGGCAGATCACTGGGACTAAAACAAGGCCAAAAGAAACCCCAAAACCTTGGCAGCTGCCAACTTCCAGTACGACCAGTTTTGCTGTGCGCTGCAGGACACCTCCCTGCTGTGGCCACGTTTGCTGCAGGAGACCTGCTGCAGCACAGGGCAAGTTCAGTCCATGAGGTGGCTGGTCCTGCAGCCCCCCCCACGGTCACAGGAGCTCATGGGGAGCTCGGGCCGGGCACAGACCCCCTCTGCTGAGAGCAGCAGCTGCAGCCATGTCTCTGCTGAACAGAGCAGGGTCCCATGTTAATGTCTTTGCTAAATGACATCTGAAGTCTGCTAAGAGAGCCAACTTCTCTAATGCAGACAGATGCTCTCAGAAACTGCCACCAGGCTCAGGCTGTGCCAGCAGTGGTGAAGGGTTAACTCCATCAGTGCTTAAACTACAAATGTGGAGCCCATTCTCTCCTCCAAGCTCGTTAACAATGTACACCTGATGATCTAAAGCACTAGAGAGTCATTTTAATTAACGCTCTGCCAGAGGGGATGTGGTGAAGACACTGATTTCACTCCAATGACTTTCTATTTTGGTATATTGCAGATTCGGTGCATTAGTTCCCCAGGCTGATGTGGTGAGCTAATCCAACTACGGCCGCGTGGGCACTGCCTCCGCTCGGCTCCGCAGGCGGCAGCTCAGCGCTGGCACCATCCGCGGGTCGAGGACGCGGCTCCTCGGCAGGGCAGCGCGGGGCTGGCTCCGGCAGCTCCTCTCCTGGCAGGACCGGGCTGGTCCTCCCCTACTCACCGGCGGGGCGCAGGTGGCAGCGGGTTGCGGCACCGCAGAAACAACAGACAAAGCCCTGCGGCCACGGGGGCCCTTCCACGCGCCCGCCGGGGCCAGGAGCAGGGCCGCTGGGCTGGGGGCACCCCTCCATGCCTGCCGTCCCACCCCGCCGAGGCAGCCACAGCCGCCCCAAGGGAAGGCGCCAGCCCGAGCTGCGGAGGAGCTGCAGCCGACGGTGCTCCGGGTCTCCCGCGGCCTCTGCGGTGATGGAAGAGAGACTTCACACTGCGCCCCAGAGAAAAGATAGCGGTACCTATAAATGGTATTGTGCTGTTGGTTAGATGGTAGCATGATGTTACTTAATTAATGTTTTAATACCCTAGGCATCTTCTGTGCCGTATAATTCATATCGATTCAGCTGTGAGCATGTTCAGTTAAAAAGACTCTCTTTCCTAAGCAAACTTTCAATTATATTGAATTGTCACAGCGAAAAAGGGCCTTTTCTCAGCATGGGGGAGGGGATTCGCTGCCAAACCGCCGCCGGCCGGGCCAGGCACACACGTGCGCGCACATACACAAGAACGGAGCCCACACCCTCCTGCCCTGGTGCTTCCAGCCTCCCCGAGTCACTGGTGCCGACCCCAGAGATGCCGCACTGCTGGGTGTCACCATCCCCAGTCCATGGGGTTTCCAGGCAGAGCAGCCTGTCCCCTCCAGGTGCTGCTGGGCTGCGCTGGTGGATGCTGGCCCCAGCCCCGTGCCACCGCCTGCTGCCAGCCCAGGGTGCCTGGGCGCACGCACTGTGAGAAGCAGCTCTCGCAGCCCCTCGGCAGGGCTGGCCGGGCGCTTGCTGCAGGCAGCAGCCAGTTGCCCCGTGGCGGGGGCTTGTCCTCACCACGCGCAGGGGAGGGCTGCAGACCCCCGGCTGCCCACCATGCATCACGAGGATGAGGGGCTACAGGTCGCTGGGGGCCTTGGTGCTCCCCAGCCAGCCGGCGCTGCTCCAGCCAGCCCACTGCTGTGGCAGGCAGCAGGGCAGGGATTGAAGGATGGGCTGGAGCTTCTGAGAGTTTAAGTTGTGGCTTTGGGGGATCGCTGGTGTTTTTCTGAACTTTTGCTGGTTTGGTCTCTGTGTCCCATTTTGCAGGGCCCTGCATGCCTGGGGCAGGTGGGCTTCCTGGGGACGGTGTCCCCACTTGCTTCCCTCCTTTCCCACAGGTTTCCAAGAGCACCCTTCAACCTGTTCATGTCTTCAGAGGTGGCGGGTCTCGGCTGAAAGTGGGTCGGTGGCAGGGTAAACCCTGCCATGGCACTGGCGGGTTAAGCACACCAGGGGTTGGCAGGAGGTTAAAGCCAAATCAGAATTGACAGAGAATTATTAGCAAGGCAGACACAAGGAAAAGCCCCCCCACTTCCTCCCGTAATCAGGTTAATGTGTGCGTGGAATGCCGAGTGTTTTGGCAAAGCAGTGCCTTTTCTTTTTTAAGCAGAAATTCACTTTCCATTATGTGAAGCTGTATCCCTCCTGCTCCAGCAGCACCTTTGATCAGCGCACGTGGCGGGGGAGAAGGACATGGGACTTGACCAGCCTCACCGCGCGTCCCTTGGCCCTGCTGTGCCCCAGCGAGCGGCAGCTGGAAGGGGTCCCCCCCGTGCCCGTGGCGAGGGAGGGCGCAGGGGACAGACCCCTTCCCCTGGGGCACCCCAATCCCCCAGCACAGTCACAAACCTCGCAGCAATGGGCACACAAGCTGAGCGTCATCAGGCGGATGCGGGCGCTGGCAGGGGGACAGTGGTGTCCCACACAGGAGCCGTGGGACATTAGGGGCCTCGCCCCAACCTTGCAGGGCTTTGTGGTGCTGGGATTCAGCTCTGGGCACGCAGGCAGCCTCTGGAAGGAATCCTGCAAAGGTCTTCTGTGCCAAGGCAGGTTCACCACGCCAGGGCAGGGGGGCTGTGCCAGGGCTGGGGTGGGCTGTGCAACGTGGATGCCGTGCTCAGGGCCAGGTGGCAGTGGGGTTCACTGACACCGCAGGGACTCGTGGTCAGGCCCCAGCTGTGCCTGGGACCCTGCCATGGCAAACAGGACTCCTGGCCGAGTAGCCAGGAACTGCACCACGGACCCACCACCCTCAATAGCACCATGCATGGCAGCACCAGCCCTGAGTGCAGCTCCGGAGCCAGGGATGAGCGTTTGCTCTGCACCTTCGGTGATAGCAGTGAAGGTCATGGCTGAGGGCAGCTCATCCCCTCTCGCCACACCGGTGAGCCCTGCCTGTCTGCGTCCTGCTGCAGTGCTCCCAGGGGCATGGCTCCATCACAGCTGGGTCAGGACCTGCCATGCTGGACCAGGGCGCGCTGGCCCGGCAGCACGGGAGCATGGCTGTGCACGAGGCTGGGTGGCACGAACATCATAGCCCAGCCTTGCTGGGGACCCGCATGTCCCTCCCCTGTGCTGGCTGCCTCCCAGGGTTGCTCTGCTTCTTTGGGCTCCTCCTGCTTTCCAATGGCACCGAGAACAGGGTCCCACAGCAGCCTAGCTGCAAGTTTTTCCACAGTCGCAGTGGCACAGAAGTGTCCCTGGCACAAACCCAGCAGGTTCCAGCAGCCTGCCCACCCAGACTGTGCAAGGCAAAGCAGATCTCAGTGCTCTGCTCCCAGGAAAGCACATGCCCTTCTCAGAGGAATGTGGCTGCAAGGTGGAAGTCTCCTGCGTCCGCATGCTGCCCGCCAGTGCGCTCTGAAGCCCAGGATCTGGCTCCGTACACTCGGCAGTGGTGGCTCTGTGCCTGTGCTGTCGCACCCTGCCCTGCAGGGCCATGGGGAGGGTCAGCAGAGCCAAAGCAGCCCTGGCACATCGGCTGCAGCGATACGTCTGCTCCTCTCCGGGATGGGTCGGGAGAGCAGCTCGGCACATGGCCACCCCTGCCAGCACCACAGAGCTGCACTCATCAGCCTCTGAGGAAGCAGTGCAGGGAGGTGCTGGCAAAAATTTTAAGGGTATATGTTTGCTTTCAGCAACAGAAGAGCACCTTGATGTTCTGGAAGGTTAAAATGTGTCTGCAAGCAGAGAGCCATGGCACATCAACTCAGCCATGTGCGTCGTGGCAGCAGGAAGCTGCCAGCTTTGTCACCAGCCCCTACCACAGCGCTGCAGCCCTTGGGGCCATCCCTCGTCCCCCAGCCCCACTGAGCCTGCCGCCGCCAGGACGGATGGACATGAAGGCTGCTCCCCACACAGGCTATCCTTCTCCTAGTGAGGCTTTATTAAAGATTTCTGACCTTTTTTTTTCTTTTTTTTTAAATAATGAGGCAAAGATAAAAATTCTGTATTTTCATTACTCCCTATTTTCACAGCCCGCTGAACAAAAACACAAAGCGCTTCTCCTGCTGCCCCTTGCTCCCTGGCCCTGCCTCTTTCTCCCATGGAGTTCAAATTAAAGAAAGGCGAAAATTGAAGCTGTTGTACGCAAGGCGATTGCAACATGCATATTTGATTTTTATGATGGATCTAAATTGCTGAATAAGGCCGTGGAACAAAGGGAGACTGCGGCTTCCTGCCCATCACAGACAGCCAGCCACTGCAGAACAAAAGCGCCAGCCATTAGGGGCTCAGCAGGGAGACACATTATATAAATGACTTTGTTTCTCTGCCCCTTCCCCCCCACGGGGTGCTCTGGACGGGGCTGGGGGGCTCCTGATTTGCACATCCCGGGGAGAGCGTGCGGCTGGCGCAGCACGGCTGCGGGGTGCCATGCTGCCCCAGCACACGCGGCGGCCCTGCCAGGGACGGAGGGCCCAACACATCCCACCCGGCTCCTGCCGCCAGCGCGGTGCCGGTGAGCCGGCCTCGCCGGGGCTGCCGGGGCCCTGCTGCGGCCAGGCTGCACCCTGCGGGTCAAAGCAGCCAGGGCTGGGCAGGGGCTGCTCCGCAGAGACCCCTCAGCAGCCGCAACCCTCGCAGGCACGTGGTACCTTGGTGCGGGGCCAAGGCTCTGCCGTCCGCTCCCTTGGTGCCGTGTGGCGATGGGGAACAAGGAGAGGCAGGGCTGCGCCCCTCGCCCTGCTGCCCTCCCGCGCAGCCGCCGCACCACTGCGAGTCCCTGGGTGCCGGTGCTGCTGGTGGCGGGTCCCTGAGTGCCGGTGCTGCCAGTGGTGGGTCCCTGGGTGCCAGTGCTGCCGGTGGCCTTGGTCCCTCGGTGCCAGTGCTGGCCAGCAGCCCTGGGCACACTAAGGGCCACACAGAGCTGTGGGAACTGTAGCTTCATTGGTCCTGGGCTCACCTGGGCAGCGGGACAGCTGTGCCAGCAGCTCGACTTCCATCACACCATGGTGGCCCTGCTGCCATGGGGGACACCCCTCAGGCATTTGGTGGCACATGACTTAATAATGCCTTTTGCAGCCCAGCCCGCAGCGCTGCACGGCAAGTGGCACTCAGGCGACCATGCGAGGACACCTGGGAAGTGCCAGGCAAGACTGCCTTGATAGTCCCACGGGCGTCCTCGCTGTGGGACGCTGTGGGGTGCTGGGCGCTGTGCTGCCCAGCGCGGTGCGCCGGCCGGAGGAGGCGAGGCTGCGCCTGGCGGGCAGGAGGGTTTGCACCCAGCTGGGGAGCTGCTGCTCTGATCTCGCGCTTGCAGAAACCTCCTTTTGTGTTTAGCAAAAGGCATTCGTTACGGAGGCTTCAGGCGGAAGGTCTATGATTCCTCAGTCTGCAGCGGAAGGTACTTGACAAAGGCAGGATCTGGTTAGGATCAGACTGGGTTGGGGAACAGATTCCCTGCTGGTTCCTCAAAGCCACTGCAGAGAAGAGCTGGGTTTGCGGCAGCAGTGCCGCAGGGCTGCATGCAGCTCTCCACGGACACAGGGTCTCTGCATGGGTGGGCGCTGTGTCCTGGCCTGATGTGCTCTGGTGGTCCAGGGACAACCCTCAGCGATGTGCTGGAGTGACGGGCATCACCAAGAAACACCCGTGTCCCCAGCACAGCTGCCAGCTGTCCACAGCCCGTAATGCCGCAGGGGCATGACGGGGCACAAGGCTGCCTTCCTGCCTGTCCTACCCCAGGCGTGAGCCCAGGGATGCCCTAGGACAATCCCAGCTACAGACTGCATGTCATGGCCACCAGCCTGTGGCTCTGCTTGAGCCAAGGTGGATCCAAGGGGTTGCTGTGAATGGCTCCCTGAGCCCTGCGGGCACAGCAGAGGCTGGCCCGTGTCGTGCTGGTGTCCGGGAGGGCTTGGGAACCAGCACTGTCCCACTGCAGGGAAAGAGCTTGGGGCTGGGCTGGCACTGGCCTCTGTCTTGCTGCATGATGTGCTCTGGCTGTGCTATGGGGTGCCGGAGGGCTGCTTGAACTCATCAACTCCTGCTGCAGATGTGACATACTGCTGGAGAAAAGAAAACAACCGCCCAGACTAAAAACATGCTTTCCTCCTCTAATGCATCCCCCAGGTCCTCTGCCCGTCATCTCCCCCTCTGCGCTGCACCAGGGAATTGCATGCTTCAGTAAGAGTGTCCTAATGGATTTCCCCTACCCCCACCCTGTGCTTTCGAGAGTGGGAAGGAAGGGACGCCTGCCACCATGCACGCTGCCTCTGGCTGTGCAGGGCAGCCGGCACTGCTGGAGCTGCTGCCACGGCGGTGGGCACAAAGAGCCCACCGCAGCCCCCGGCGTCCCGCCCCGCACAGCACTGCTCTCCATCGGCTGCTGCGGGCGGATGCGGCCGGAGAGGCTCGTGCCTCGGGTCTGCTGGGACAGCATTGGCGAGACCTGCAGCAAGGGAACACGGGCGGCCTAGGGAAGCTGTCCCAAGTAAAATCCTGGGTCGGCTGGGGAGGAAGTGGGAACATCACTGCCCAGAGGAGTGCGGCTGCAGGGAGCTCTGCTTAGAGTCTGGGAGAAAGCTGGGAGCGGCCTGAGAGCCAGAGGGATGTGTTTAGCTCTTTAAAGTTTGATTTTCATGACCTTTTTTGCTGCTGGCTGCTGCTCCCGCAGTGCCACTCCCAGCACTGGGTCAGGTTGTGCTTTCCCTGCTAAGGAGCTAAACTGAGATGCTGTGTGTAAGAAATGGGAAGTGACAAGATATGACCAAAGCATTGGAAATCAATCCAAACTAAATGTGCTTCTTAACTATAAGTGAACAGTTGAAAACAATCCTCTTTTATAGCCATGGAGATAAATACTCTGTTTTTATTAGGAAAAAATTGCTTTGGACTGAATAAAGTTGTTTGATTAACAAGTCAAAGCAGATGGTTTATTGATGTTTCAGAAAGGAGTTTACAAGGTCTAGTGAAAAAAGAGACCCAGCTCTGAATTAACAAATTACCCTGGTATATGGGACATTGACAGTTCACTGCTAATAGATTTATGGGCTTCTGCTGGGTGTTTCGTCCCCATTTGGTTTATTATGATAAAATATTGGGGCAGGGGTAACCTATAGCCTCATTGCAATATACTGTATCGACCCCTGACCCCAGGAACCTGACAGCAAACCTATATATTAGATTTTTAATTTGTCTTAATCTAACAGGATTGGCTTCCGTGCTGTAATTATTTTCCAAAGGCAATTGTGTGAGTGTGTGAGTGTGTGTGAGAGATGCAGGTGAAGGTGGATCACTTTGTCTCTTGCACTGGACATAGAGTTAAACTGCTGAAGACCTAAGAGATCACAGTAGGAATGATGCAGGAGCATCAATGTCCCATGAAGCAGGACATGACATTGAGAAATAATAAAATTCTCAGGGGCTGTAAATCACTCTCATTAAAAAAATTTACCATGAGGCCCTAGCAACATCTGGAAATATGCACAGATCTTGACTGGAAATGCAGGGACTTGAATAAATCCTGCACCAGAGCTGCTCCTTCTTCTGAAAGTTATTGCAATCGCTTTGCGCCCGCATGCCTGCGGCCACGGCTTTCCACCGGACAGCAGCGTCCTGCAGGCAGCCAGAGGGACCGGTAACCAATGCAGGCAGCTTTGCATCTGTGTTTGAGTGGTTGAGATGTCAAGTCCGATATTTCAGGATTAAAATGCAGAAATTGCATGCTTCTGTGTCGGAGTAGCCGTGTATTAGCTAACAGTTTAGGCATGTGCACTGTCATCTTTCATACTTTGGGGCTAACACTCTGGCTCTAATTATAGGCCAGTCTCAGTGCTCAGAGCAGTTGAATCAGGCCGGCTGTAGGTCCAGCAGTGCTCATTCCTGTGCCTAAGCCCAGGTGACAACCACTGACTCCCAAGAATATGTTCAGGTTTCAAACACCCTCAGCCCAGAGTAACGTGCAGTTAATCGCATGCTACGTCAAAATGTCGGTAGTGAGGAGCAGGGAGACAGTTTCCAAACTCTCCTCCATTTGCTGAAGCAATTACTTCTGAGGACCTTATGTGAAACCTTTACTTGCTCCTCTTCTTTGTTAATTTGCATGCAGCACTTCTGGTGCCAGAGTGTGCTTACCTGAGCTGCCCTCTGTGACGGCTGCTCATGCGGATGAGACAATTAAGGGATGCTGTAGCAAATTTTTGTGCCCAAACAGGGTAGCGGTGGTGCCCAGACTCAGGACCAGAGACACCATGCAAGAGCATGCCCTGGTTTGTGCCTGTTCCCCGTGCTGTGCCCACAAGGCCTGGGGGAGCAGCAGGGCTGACAAGGGGCCCCTAGAAAGAGCCGGGAGGGGAGCGCCGGGGGGAACGCTCCAGAGTCAGGGGCTGTGTTAATTCTCCCCTACCCCCAGCCCTGCTAAGCAATATCTGCATGCATCCGAAGATGACATGGTGATGAATGGGGGACAAATGCGTCTTTTATTGCTTCCACTGCACATATGCGTTTTCTCTCTCTCTCTTTTTTTTAAAGGGACTGTCGGACCGCTGGATACAGGAATTCATATGATTTGTTCTGCAGCCATTTCTCCTTTCTCTCCTGTAATAGGATCTGCAGAAATAATTTAAAGAGCTGAAGGTAATTTAGTGTCTTCTTTACCTCTCTCCCCATACTTCCTATGAGTTCACCAGGTACCCTCTAGATGAACTAATCCTACTGTAAAATATTATTTTTAGGCTTTATTCATCTAATTTATTAACTGTCTGCAGCTTTATTTACCAGGTTCTGGATTAACTCTGAGACCAGTTACTATTCAGAGCTGCTGCTTGCTACACTGCTGTCTTTCATTCTGTTTATCTTTTCTTTGTAGAGGAGGGGCTCGAACATATACAAACTGTCCTGAGGTTTAGCAGATATTCCAGGGAATTGCAGGGCTGTATCTCATCTTCTCTAGTGATTAGTTACTGTCTCACACCTCATAGGAATCACAGCAAACTTTCTTCTACATGCCACTTCTCCCCAGGAAGCAGAAGGAAAATGAAAAGATCATTTTAATAGTTGACATTACAACTTTTAATCTCACCCAAAATGCAGGACTGCTGAAGGGGATGGAGTTGCTCTGATCTACATCAGCTGAGAGCTGGCCCCAAGCACCCGCCCACAATCGTGGCCAGACCCAGCTGACTCTGGGTGGTGGGTTTGGGGCTGTCAGGCTGGATCTTGGTGGAAGAGCTGTAGTGCTGCTGTATGAGCCAGCTGGGGAAGGCAGCAGTATTTCTCCATCCCTTATGAAGGGGTTTGCAATGTTCTAGGGGCTTTTTGGGTGCTCAGGAAAGCTGAGAGTATGGCTGGGGACAAACAGGTAAGTGGTTAGAAGAAGGAAATGGTGTGGAGTCCTTCAAAATAACAATGAGCTGGTTCACTGTAGGCAGGATGGGCAAAGTGGGGCTGTGAGGAGTGGAGCAGTGGTCTTGTGTTTGATTCGCAGAGTTTGGCAGCTCCAGAACTGCCCTCCCCATGCTTACGTGAGGGCCCTGCAGACCCATCCTTTGCTGGGACCCTCTCGTGTGGAAGGACGGCTCAGTGAGCATTGAACTGGCTGAAGCTGGAGTGCTTCCCCGTCGGCGCTGCTGCGCCGGGTGCCTTGGAGTGGTACAACGGGGACAAGAAGCTGAGACACAAGAAGCCACTAAACCTGCAGTGCAAAGGTGTGGTTGCGGTGGGCCGAAACCAAGTGAGCAGACTCCCGAGACACACCTTTTAGGATCTTGGGTTACATCAGCGACAACGATGTACACTTCGGGCTTTGGCCCTGAAGCATAATCAGACCCCCATGGGCCTGGCAGAGGCCTGGGACCTCGCCCCTTCAGGGCAGCGAGTGAGCAGGGCCGCCTGTCCCAGGCACCCCACGCATCCAGCTCTGCAGTGTCCCAGTGGCAATAAAAGCACAGTATTGGCATGAGCACTCCAGTTTTTAAACAGCATCCAGGGAGGCTGCGGGCAGGCTGGACAGAGGGCTGAGGTGTCTCAGGGCCATGGCTTGTGAGGAGCTATTGAGCCCAGCAGGGATTATTGTGCTGAAATATTGCTTGTTAACTAACCCACAGTAACCCTCTGTGTCGATGCTCACAGGGAAATGGGCTGCGGGCGTCATTACTGGGGACTCAGTAGAAACACCTTGTCTTGCCCGGGGCTCGGGCTGTGGTTACCCCAGTTCAGCCGACGTGGAGCAACCACTCCAGTGATGGGAAATTGATTACACTGCCTAATCACGTCAAAGTATCACTTTAGCTGTACAATCAATGTATTCTTAAGAAAACATCTGAGACATTTATAAATACATGCTCTGAATTCACACCGCCTTTGTGGGGTCTTGCAACCTCGGTGGCTATCACTCCTGTGAGCTCCCTTTGCTTCAGCCATGTTTCACGCTTGGCACCCCTCTTGGCTGGCAGCAAGAAGGCTCACTGCCCTGGGAAGCAACCTCTCTGCATGCTGGCGCCCCACGGGACGCGACGGAAGCCTGACCCACGACACGGGCCCTACGTGCTGCCAGAATGCAGGCAATCACACCTGGAAAAAAGAAATCTTTATTCATTAATACTAAGTACTAGTACGTTGTCAGAAACAAAGCATTTTATGTTATTAAGGGGGTTTTTGGTTTGTTTTACCTTTTTTCCCTTTATTGTTTTACCTTCAGAGAGTGGTACCACTGAAACATAGGGGCTGGGGTGGCTGTCGGCATTGAAATGGTTAATGTGGTAGTCTAATTCTAAACTCCTGAGTGCGGTAGCCTATCCTCGCTATTATTCTGTTCTGTTACTTCACCAGTTGTATATTGTCTAATTGTGATTTACTGCATATTTTTCACATAAATTACTTTAATGGACTCTTTGTCTGGGCTACACTGCATGGTAGAGAGTGCTACAAGGTGTCATATGAACAAGGTTATAGAAAAGATTGAAAAGACTACAAACTATTGTGTGAGCTGAGGAATAGCTCATGTTGTAATGATGCAGACATGCAAGGGGCAGAGTTAAGGGCTGTGTGTACAGTCTTGACTTCACAGCATTTCTCATCTTGAGTGTTTAACTGTGCAACCCTGGTATTTTTGTAATGGAGTATTTTCTAATGGAGTTTGAGGGGATTTTGTTCCAAATGAAAACGATTAAGATTCTGGAGCACTACAGATGGCATGGAGGGAGAAGTGCTCCAAGCACGGTCCTTCCTGAGCTGGCTTACGCTCTGCCAGACCTGCGGGTCCTGCCTATATGAGCCAAGTGCTCACTAGACCCTGCCTGAGTGCACACTGCCAGCCTGCAGATCCAGGGCCCTTCTGGCCACCATGCAAGGCAAGCCCGACTGCACGCCTTGCAGTGCTGCATCATCCCTGCTACGGACCCACCATGGTACGGTCCCTGCGGGAAGCGGTCACAGCTGAGAGCACACGTGCCACAGGCTCCACCAGTAACCTCTTAAGGGACTGTGCTCAGCCCCAGCATACCCAGGCACCTTCTCGCAGCTGTGAGTGCAAGTTTGCACATCGAGCACCCTTTAGTGGGGAGGGAATGCACAGGGAGTATGCACAAGGGAGAACACTCCTGGCAGGCAGCCTAGCAGCTGCCAGAGTTTTCTCTCCAACCCCTCCAGCACCCGTGGGAAGCTCCCTGTCCTCATCTCCCTGCTGCCCTGGCCAGAGGTGCCACTGTGGCTGCTAAGCCTTGCAGCTGAGCTCAGTCACGGCATAGTGGATGAGACTGCTTTGGCACCCTGAGCAGGGGGCAGCACTGCTGCTTGAGCTGCTCTTGGGAGACCTCAGGCTTAACACCATTCCCAGCACACACCTCGGGTACAGCCCCGGGACTGTCCAAAGAGGGTTCTGCCTCCAACCTGGGGAGACAGACTGGTGATGGACACAGCTTGGTGTGCTTTTTGTAGCCTGTCAGCACTGCCTCTGCTGTGCTTGAGGTCAGATCAGCTGGTGTCCACACCTGCAAGCTCGTTATGCCTCAGCGAGGGGACATTGTGGCAGTGGAGTCATGCGCTTTGTGGCAAACAGCCAGCATTGTGTATCATCTGATTATTGCCGGCATGTGGATTTGTACTGCTAGCTCACAATTTCATCTGGCAGATTGCTGCGGTTGTTGCAGGACTCTCCCAGAAGAGTGTCTGGCAGGCTGGTAGAGGCGCAGCGCCTGTTGACAACCTGTTGGATGACTCTCTCCAGGAAAGGTAGTTTTGATGCATTGTCCTGGCATCCTGCCACTTCTTCTTGGTCAGGGTCTATTTTATTAACATAGCCAGGACTGTAGGTCTAGGAGGATGAGAGTGGAAGTCTTCTCTCAATTCACTGACTGGAGCAAATCACTTACTGGGAAGCAATTTCAGTTTCAGGCCTTGGCTTGATTCCAAACTATGATGGGTCTTAGTCTATTAGTCACAATAAAATAAACTAGGAGTTGGCCTCTGGCGGGCTTCCTTACACCCTGGCTTGGACACCAAAGATTTGACATCAGGCGCTAGTCTGGCAACAGGCACAATAGAACAGGGCACACCCATGGTGCATTTCTGCAGACTTGGTTGAATTAATGTGTCCTTGAAGGAAAAAGAAAAGGATCTTCCCTGACTGAGGCATTAGCTACATCAACTAGCAGCAGATGTCCCTGACTGTCTTAATCAGCTTAGTAAAAACAGTCTGAATTTCATACCCTCATGAATGGCGAATCAAAGCCAAATTGCATAAAGGCATGTTTTGCTTTTCAGTGTGGATCACTGCTGTGCCTAATTTCAAATTTTTGACCCTTGTACATTTCAGCTGAAGGAATATTAAGAGAAAAAAGTTCTAAATATATTTTTCAATATAGAAAAGTTTCTGGCTAGAAAATTGTTAGAAAGTTATGAGTGAGGGGGAAAAGGGCTGTAGTGAAAATTATTATGAAATATGATTGTAACGACCAGTGCTCAGCAGTGGCCGTAATTGTGCTCTAATCCGTACAGCACTCTGGCTTTCTTGCTGTCTCACTGGATTTCACACTTTAAAATTACATTCTATGCTGGAAAAAGAATCACAAACCGGACTTCCGTTCCCAATTCGATACCACAATGTTACTGCATTCATGCCATCTTGTATTTGAGCAATATACTTGGGTAGAGGAATAGTTTACATTTGCGCTCCTTTATATTTTTCATGTGATGGTCCATTGAACTTGGTTCTTTTGCTTGGCCTTATGATGAGCTAGACAAAAAAAAAAATTTGGAAGTTTCTTCTGTAGCAGGAACTGCCCTGTTATTTCATAAGCATTGTGTATGCCCGAGGCTAGTAGGATTAGTGAAGGATTACTATGCATGCGCGCATAGCTTATAAAGCTGCTTTGATTACAAAGTCCAAAAAAAGGATATTAAACTTTTATTACAAAAATATTTGGTTTTCTTCATTCCTCTTCGAACAGAAGACAAAGTTCCAAGCATTCTGTTGCTTTGCGGTCACACATCAGTTCCAAAGGAGACGGAAGTTAATTTCCATGGCTATTTTTCTTTACTAAGATCACAGCCCAGTGCTTTTGTCTCCCTTAGTTTCCCAGTTCCTTCCTTGCGAGCAGTCCCTGGTCAAGGAAAACTTCATCCTGCTACCAAGGAGCTAAGGTTGGAAGGAACTTCAGCTCTGTTGTCATTATTTATACCTTTAGGATTTCAGTAACTGTGATTCATTCCCTGCTTCTCTAGCAAGAGTGTTGGGACAGCCTTGCAGTTCCTGCCGCCTATGATTTAGCATTTGTTTGTATATTTCTACATTTTTTTCCTTTTTTTGCCTTCAGCAATTGGGTTTTCCATGTGGTCTCATGAACAGAAGTCTGAATCATGCAGGTTTCCCAGCTCCAAACTTGGCTTATGCTTACCTGTGCTAATGCCATCTTTTTCATCCACCTTTCCATTTCTGAAACTGGCTGCTTTTCTTACAAGGGAGAGCAAGCCAACTTCAGCATCTCCTGAATTTGGATGCTTTCCCCTATCTAGAATTAGATCTGTGTATGGCTTAGAGGCAGCAGTAACTCCTTCAACTGCTTGTAATAGACATAAATCAGGTGCCTGCCTTGATAGCTCTGACTTGTTTTATACCTTGTGACACGCATGCTTGTAAGGCGACTCGATGCAGGACGTAGGAGGCTGCTTTCCAGCAGCTGCGCTGAGGAAAGCCACAGCCATGGGACAGTGAAGGACAGTTACTTATCTGCCCTAAGGCACCAAGGTCATTGCCTTTTCTCTCTGTGGCTGCTCTGTGTGACAGAGGAGACGCGAGCCTTGCTGCTGTCCGGGTGGTTGTAGGTATTCAGCTGTGTGTTTCTTTTGCATGCTGCCTAGATCTTCAGTCTTCTTGCCCCAGTGCCTGGCCAAGGTAAGCTCCAGGAGGGGGGTGGAGGGGGGGAAGCCCCTCTTAGTCAGGACAAGACTGGCAGCGGGTAGAGCAGTAGCCTGTAGCAGGCTGGTGAGGCCTGTGGCTCTCTTTAGGGAGAATTGCACCTGTTCTCGACCGCAGTGACGCAGAACGTGGGGCAGTTTTGCTGCTGTCTCTTCTTTCAGGCTCCAAGGTGGGAGTGGCGCCTGGAAGAGCTGCTTTCTTCGGCCATTTCACGGGGCCGCAGGCAGCTTTAATCTCTTTCCCGCAGGACAGCAGGTCACCGTTTGGAGGGATTCCCAAAACCTAAGGCCGTTTCCAAAGCGGCGCAGGGATGGGCTCGCGGAGCCCCGCTAGCCTCCGGGGCAGGCGGCCGGCGGGGCGCGTTGCTCGCCAGATCTGGAGGTGCTGAACGCACAGCGGGGCGGTGCGGGGGCCGGGGGGGCGGGTGGGGGGCGGCCCCCGCAGGGCCCCGCGGCCAGGCCCCGCCGGCCGCCCGCCGGCCCCACGGCAACCCGACGCTCGCCCGCGTCCTCCGAGCTTGTTAAAGCCCCGCCCCTTTCCTCTGCTGTCCAATCGCCGACACGCACGGGAGGAACGGTGAGGCCCTGTTGGGCAATGCTTACGTTAATCAACGCCTATAGGGCTCCACCTCGTGAGGCCTTCCACGTGGGGAGGTGTGCACACGGGGCAGCACCGTCCCCACCCTTGGCTAGCGTTGATTGGCTATCTGGCGCCTCGGGGCGGTGTTTTGCCTCTCCCTCCTCAGGATTGGGCAGGAGCGCTGTCAATACGAGCCGGGGCGGGAGGAAGGCTTGGCGGTCCCGTTCGAACGGCCGGGTGCGCGGGTCGCTGGGAGAGGGGCCGCGGCCACCCACCCCCACCCCTGACGGCGCCGCCGCAGGCCCGGCCCGGCCCGGCCCGGCGAGGCGGGCCCAGGGCGGCCCCCCCCCCCCCCCCCCCCCCGGGCTGGCGGCGCCGCGCGCAGTTTGGAGGGGGTCTGTGGCGGCCGGGCCCCGCCGCTGAGGGGGCGCGAGCGCCCTGTGCCCCGCTCACGGGTCCAGGTAAGGGCTGGCGGACGAGCGCATCCCTCAGCGTTGCCCTCCCCGCTCCCCCGGCCCGGGCGGCCGTGCCGTTCCGGCGAAGGCGCTGCAGTTGCCCCGCCGCGCAGCACCTTGGCGAGGAAGCGGCTCTGCGTTGCCGCGGACCTGGGGAATCCCGCACTTGCCGAACCGTGTCCCAGGTTAATGCCTGGGAGGGCTCCATCGAGCCGAGAAGCTCCCCGAGCTGTTCGTAGGAAAGCGCGGTCTAGCTGCCGGGGCCTCTGGCAGGGACAAAGCTCAGTGGCTGCTGCGGTTATTGCTGCAGCTGTAACTGGCTTTAGCAGCTGGGTGCAAAACTCCTTCTCTAGGCAGGCTGTGCTGCAAAGATGTTGGGAACCGCGACCTGATCTGTTTCCTTGCTGACAAGTGGGATCAAATATATCTATGTAGCTTCTAAGAAATGTATGCCAAACCTGTTATTAAAAGCCTTCAGGGATGGAGATTTAGACTGAAACACCAAGCTGTTAAAAGCTGAAGTGATAAATGAGATGGGTTCCTGTTTATGTTGGCCCTATTTGACCTCCTTAATTCAAGACCTTAGTTTATTTTTACATCGCTGAAGAGACATATAAGTAGAGAGTTGCTTCTACTGAATCAAGCCCTAGAATAAAATTACTCTTATAACTCAGGAAACTAAACGCACAGTTCACTAACTTCTAGCCGCATTCCTTGTGCGTGGAAAGTGCTCCTAGCCCAGCTGGTTGTGTTTAACTGAATTGAAATGAGATGATGTTTGTCTTTAGCATTGGGTAGACCAGGATGCTGTTGAACATAAACTGGTTTTGTTTCTAAATGGAAACTACGATGCAATTGTGTTTTAGAAATGCTTGTGTTCAAGAACGAAAAGTTCACTCCATCCTGAAACCCTGCGTGCCAGGTCAGAGCGCAGCTCCTGGTCCCAGGCGCAGGGGAGCGACTTCAGGGTCTGATTCTTTGTACCCCGGGCACAGGAGCAGCAGCTCTCCTACCCTGCCACAGTGTTTATTTGACAGAATTTACTGTAGGTCAACAAGAAATTAGTTGCTATTGCAAAATGCAATTTTTTTCAGCTGGTATATATTGGATAACCTGGTAGATCATTTGTTTGCTTAAAAAAACCCCAGATGTGTACTTGAATATGTATTTACTCTCTTGACTAGACAACCATGAAAGAGCCGTTCTGATCTCTCTGGTATGTAATACTGAGAAATCAATCCCTATTACCTGAAATTTGCCTAGCTTGCTTCAGAGAGCATTTATATTCCTGTTATATTGCCTTCCAGAAAATATTCCAGTCTTTGTTTTATTTTTATAAGTTTTGTGGCTTAAAACTAGGTAAGAGATCCCAAGTGAGAGGAACTCAAGCCCGCACAGCGGGCAGAGGCTCTGTTACAGGCACTTGCGTGCTGCTGCCATGCTACCCTTCTTCCACGGCTGTCACGGGAGTGTCAGAGCCCCTGTGTCACAGATCTGCAGTCCTCATCTTCAGATGCTACCTGAGATTTTGCAACTTGGCTCTTAAAATAACATTCACCAGCATGTGAATTTGTTATCTGAACACAGCACACTTAGGTTCAGGATGGGTGTGTGTGGCTTGTGTCTCATTCAGGCCAAAATCTAGTCAGAATGACCAGTTAAACCATCTAGCAAAGTCATGCTCTTTGTGGGTGACCTGGTAATTCTCTGGGGAGACCTCTTTGTATCTGACTGTATGTTTAATAATGAATGCAGGGCAGATATAAACACAGTTGGCTTTGTGGTATTCTGTCTGAGATAGTGGCATCTTCTATAGCATAAATTGTTTTGATTGAGTTGAGCTTATGTATGTTTAAAGAGTGTGTAAAGGAAAAAATATTAACTTTGATTTTAAATTCTAGATGTGACTGTTGCGACAGAGAAGACTTACAGCAGGTGTCTCATAACTAGAAGTCATATGGACAACGGCTGCTTTTGTGTTGCACAACTGAATAGGTAAGAAACAAGTAGCCCCTTAAACTTGTCTTAATTCTAATTAATTTCATTCCAGCTTTTGATTTTTAGAGCCTCAATTTTTTTGTCTCCTCTTTCTAGTCAGTTTTCCCTTCTTTGATTTACATTTTGCCTTATGTTTTAATCAGGAATTATTTTTTCATTTGCTTATACTGATGGCTCAGGTACACTTTCAAAAGTAGCTGAGAAGATCTTGATATTATCCATAAGTATATCAGAGAATGAAATAAAGTTCTTTTATTGCTGCCACTGCTATGTTAACATTGATGATTAAATTCCATAAATATTCTCTTACCCTTAATGTGAAAACCTTTGAAGGTGGGTTGACAGAAATAATTCCCTTTCCTGTTGGTATTTGTAACTAAAATAAGGCTATAAAGTGCTGCTGAATGCACCCAGAGTCCATGCTTGCCTTCCATTCAAGCAGAGCAAATGCAATCACCAGTGCCCTTACCCTTTTTGAAGGGCTGGAGCACTTGAAAAGAATTGGATGATTTGTAGACAGATTCTGTCTCAGGCCTCAGAGTGTTAGGAAAGGGCAGGTGGGGATTTTCCCCATTTCTGAAAATCAAAACCATTATGTGCAATTCAACCACTTTTGATTCCTCAGTCAATGCTGATTTGGGGATAACTATGATCACTGGTGAGGAAAACAAAGCAGCAGGTGATAGAATACCACTTGAGCAAGCCAGAATATCCATTGTGTTTATAAGAGGTATTTCTTGGGGGAAAATATATGGGTAATGGTGAAAATAACTCTGGTGGAAGTGATGAGAAGTTCGGTTTAATTTTTGGATCACTTCACCTGTGGGTATTAGGGTGAAGTAGAGCTGGGGAAAATGGAAGAAACTCTGTCTTATTAGAAGCATAAAAACTAGTGACTGTATCTTGGCCAGTGTTCCCGATTTTCCAGTAAGCTGTCTGCTGTACGGAGGTGTATAACCCTAATGGCTTGTTGTATGCCATTAAAAGGTATTGTACACTCATAAAAGAATGACATTTTGATCAATGCTGTTAAAAGAATTACTGTCTTGACACAGAAAAGCTTTCCTGCTGCAAGTTTAAAAATATGCCTTTAAAAGCTTTTTATTGAATACCTTTGCATCCCTCAGAAATGTGCTATTTTGGCACAGGGCTGCTCTGAAGTATTCCATGTTGTAACTTAAATGCAAGACCTTCTGTTTACCATCAGAAGGGAGTGAGGTGAGGCAGGTGTATTCACTTAACTACTGTCATGGGGACAAAATAAAAAGCACCTCGAGCTACTTGTATGTAGTCTAAAAATAAGAAGTCCCCATTTTAGAGAGTCCAAAATCATTTGAAAGCTATTTGTTTTTGTTTTGCCATTGATTCTCTCTGTCCCTCCAGCTTTGTTTGAGTGTCCCTTTGGACTTTGAAGCTGTATATTGATGTTGGAGGGAGGCAGGTGGCAGATAGGAAAACCAAAAATGTCTTCACTGTAGCTGGATCCTGGCTCATAGGCAGGCGGGCTGTGTGGAGACGAAGTCATTCTGGAGGTGTCTGGGTGGTCCTGTTGTGGCAATACTTCTGGTAGCAAAATCTCCCCCTACTGTTATTAAAAGATCTTGTATCAGACCTATTGCTTAATCACAACTGCTGAAGTAATGTTGTTCCTGCCTTGATTGTGGCTAGAATTACAGCTAAACTGCTCAACACAGGTCAGCTGTGGCTGCTGCTGACAACCACTGCCAGGTGGGAAGCTGAGGAACACTGTCAGTGGGCCTCACCACTGATGTCAGCTCTCCATCCCCTGCTCAGAACTCCTAAGACTTCATTACACCTTACTGGTTAAATGCAAGTGTTAAAGCTCTGCTTTGGGAATGGGGAGGCAGGGGTGTAATTCCTTTGCTTTGGTGTGCTCCTTACATGAATTTCATGTGTTCCTTGACTTCTTGTGTTTCAGATCTTCAGTTTACCTGTGTGTGATGCACTAAATACTGTTTTATATAAAGTTGGAGGGGTTAGCTGAAAGAGCATGGTGGGATGCTTTGATATAAAAAGATCCTAGGCAAAGTTTTCTGAGAGTTTTTTCTTCCTCTCCTTTCTATGTATTTATGATCAAAACCAAGAAGTGGATGTTCTGGAGGTATTTGGTATGCTTCATGTCCTGTCATGGGGTTGGCAGCAGCTGGGTGGGATGTAAAAGTGCTGCTAAGCAGGTTTTGTAACAGGTGAGTTAGGTCATAGCATTAAGGGGTATTTCTATATATCAGATTAAAAAAAGCTGTGAAACTTAGTGGTGTTATTTCTTTGCTGAAGAAAGCAAAATGTTTAGTTGTACCATATGTAAGTAGATCCTCTTAAGTACAGCTTTTCAAGATATGAGATTTCTTTCAGGAAAAGGAAATATTAATACTCTGCATTATCTGCAAAGGCAAGGTACAAAAAGAAGAAGCAGGAGAGCTTGAATATATGCTATTAGCATATGAGGATATTACTTGGAGAACTATGATTGGAGTTAAGATGCATACCATCATAACTGCTTCCTAAGTGTCTTTCAGATGCTTGAGTTTTATCCAATTTAACCTTCAAGGAAGGCATGAGAAGCTCAAATACTTCCTTGTCTGTTTCAAGTCAACTTTTAGTAGCTTTCTAGGGGAGGGGTTTGTTTGTTTGTTTAAATATGTGAGTTTATATTGAAGTTCAACTGTAACTTGCAAAGGTGATGTCAAGCGATTTCAAAGCAGTCTTTCCCCACTGTGAGTTTTGTTACAATGGTATGGGAATAAGGTTAATACCAGCAAGAGCAAAGGCTGGCAAGTGGCAGAGAACTTGAATGTGGCAGGTGCCTGGTAACTTGAGAAACTTACTCTGAGGTGCTAACAGTAACTTGAAATATATGAAAGGTCACATGTGTTTTTCTTTTGTTTGCTTGTATCCCGCAACACATAGTTTCCCACCAATGGTTCCAGGTTATTTTCCAATCTTAGGCCAAGATTGAAGCAATTGGCACTTTAGTAGCCTTTGTGTTTAAAAAGAGAAAATATGCTGCAGGCAGTAACTTTTTAGATTATTATTTGCTTATTTCTGAAGTCCTGCTACCTTTGGGAGAAGCTATGCATTCATGCATTAGCACAGTCATTCCATATCCTTTCCCTTTATGGTTTAGGTCAATCCCCAACCCACACAAATAGTATATTCTTTAACTATGTGTTTCCTGTGGTGTGTTTTGGCTTGGGTTTTCTCCTGGGGTTTCAATTTGCATCCAGATGCTATGGAGAAAAGAAGAAGAAATTTGAACCTCACAGCGTAGCCATTCCCCCATGTACTTGCTTGTCTTCAGATGAAGAGGGAGGGCAGAGAGCGCATCAGCCTCATGCTCTTGATTATTGCCGACGCCAGCCTCCAGGTCCTCTCTTGGCTTCCGTACAGCATGTGGCCCTTTCTGCCACCAGCTGTTGTCTGCTGTTTTCTGACTAAGCCTCTCTTGTGTAATTTCAGCTTTGGAGGAAATCTGAAAGTAAAATTACCTCCATAGTCCTATTTACCCACAGTATCTCACTGAAGCTCCCTACAAATGTTTTTCTACAATGACCTTTTAGAATACCTGCTTTCAGGATAGGCTTCTAACCTGTAAGTGTGGCTTAGATATGTTTTCTTACATTTAGCTATATTAAAAACTATGATCTTTGCTTGACTCTTCTTTGCCAGGCAAACTAAATGGCTTTCTGTCAGTGATCCTTGTTTTTTATCACTCTAATCTGTAAATTTGTTCAGTAGTCATTTTGTGCTAGGTTTTCAGGGTATAGACAAAACTGCTGAATAACATAGGGTCAAGCTCTTGAAGGTGGGATAAAAGACAGCATTCTCTTTTGTGTTGCTATTTAATTGGTATAAGCTAGAAACATTTATTTAGTGTTTGGCCTCATCTGCAATTACGTTTTGAGGCCTACCAGTCTCTAGCCTGCTTGATGTGCCATGTTGATTTTGATTTTCTTAATCAAATGTCATTTTGCATCAAGTCAGCTGCCTTACAAAAACCTCCTATATCTGTGTTATTAATTAGCAATACTTATAATTAAAAATCAAGCTAGTCCAAGACTGTATTTTCTGAAAATTCATATCATTAATGCTATGTTAGCTTCTCCATTTCTTTCTAGCTAGAGTCTTGTATTGGCCATTTTGTTCCTTTGAGATCAGTGTCACGCAGACAAGATGATAGACTTGTCTATCTGGAGACTCAAGTCACCAGATTTGAAAAAAAAAAAAAAAATACTGTTGTTGTTCCTGTCTGTCCTCTCAAATACCCCATGTTTTCCAAAGGATACTAAAAATGAACATTAATGTTCCAAACAGCTCTTCAGACAAGCTCTTTTCTTCTAATCACCATGGAAATTGAAACCTAGATCCTAACTCTTTCCCATTTGACCTAGTTCAAGCTACTCACTTAATTTATAAATGTCCTAGCAGAGTCATATGACTTCCTGTGGGACTTCGGCTCGCATTAATCCTTTATCAGTATGATGTTTCCTAGAGGTCCTCTGCTTAATAGGCCAGATCGACAGCATTAAATGGTTGATTTTGACCTTGAAGGCCTTGTCACTGTTTCTGGCATCTGTGGCTAGATGAAGGTGGGATAGAAGCTGAAGGTCTAAATCTTATTGGGTTATTTTAGGTGAATTACATTGCTTTGGTTTAGAACTGAATAATATTTCCATGTTAATCTTTGCAGCTGTGAAATACAGAAATTCAACAAACCTTTACAGCTAAAACCAAATCTATAGAAATTGATCATGCAAGTACAGTATTGTAATCAATCCATCTAGCATAGAGTCTAATTGTTTGATGCCAATATCTAGATCATGTAGTTCTTAGATGTTGGATTGATTAAATTGCTTTAAGAGAACTGGTGGGAGTAGATCTCTGAGTGTAAGAGGAAGGTAATCCACCCACTTTTTTGTATGATGACTTTCAAAATCAAACTTCTGTGGTGTCTTATGTTTATGGCTGACTTCCTGTTGGCATGTATATAAAATGTGATTTTGCTCACTTTATATGCATAAGATGAGTATGAGGAGAATAAAAATGAGAACAATAACTGAAAGCTGTGTGTTATAATAAGAGGAATAAAGGGTGTCATGGAGTAAAATGGTGTCCCTTCATGGAAATATTTGAAAAAACAAACCTGGAAAATAAGATGGGTGATTGATACCTGTGGAATGTCTCTTGGCAATAAACAAATCAATAAAATCATTAAAATAAGATGAGGAAGGTATGTGTTTTATTGCTTGCTGAAATTGAGAAACGCCTTTATACCTGTGAAAAGGGCGTATTCTGAAATCTGGAAAGCTCCTGCTGAGTTTTTCTTATGTTGTACTAAAGTTTTTGAGAAGGGGTAAATGAACCAGTATCTCAAAGTAAGGTTTGCTTTTAAATCTAGAACTTTGATTGCAGTATATTTTCTTGTTATGGGCCTTGGTTGAGGAATGGTATGGATGGGGAGGGTATTGAACAAAAGATCTAGTCCATTACGCTTTCCTTGTATTTTTAGAAATGCAGTTTGTAGGATGTTTTCTTTGTAGCTCAAGTGTTTGGGCCGTAGGGATTTCAAATCTTTCAGAGGAAAAAAAGATAGCTTCAAATTCAGTTCAGAGTCTGATATTTGTTTTATTAGTGGAAATTTTTGTCTCCTGTGTTTTCCCCATTCTAGATAACCTTTTCTTGTCATCTAAGAAATTAATTTCTTTGTTGGAATCATTGCAAGTAAACTTGATAGCAGGAGTGCTGTTATTGAGGCAGCTTACACAGTGATTTGCTAAGTACAGCCTCTTCATATAATGTGAAGCAGAAGTCCATTTATTGACCACTACTGGGATTTCAGGAATCTGTTGAACTACCTGAGGTTTTTTTATCCTTCTCTTATAAAATTCACTATTGAATGCCTTTTTTTTTTTTGGGTACCCTCTTGGAAAGGATTCTCTTTGATATGCAGTTGTACAATAAGAGCAAACAGTACTTGTTTCTGTACTGCAGAGTTTGGCTTTTTAATAAAGTGTATATAGGGTCATTTAATGTGGCTTATGTGACATCAGACCCTTAAAGGTTTTTCCTAAAATACTCTCCCATGCAAGGAGGACAGTGACACTTATCCAGGCTGTGAAAATACTGGCTCTGGGGCTGTGCTGCCAGTCCTTTTCATAGAACGTATTTCAATTAGAGCAAAATGTTACAGAAAATCAGACTCTGTTGTGAGCACAATATTGCTTATGCTACAGTACATCTCCTCTGTAAAATATAATCTGCAACTTTTCTGGAATATGAAGGAAAATATGTAAGTATATAATTTGATTATACAGCAAATAGCACAAACTAATCATCTTGCCTTTTTAAAACTTTCAGCAAATATTCTTCTCCAAGGTGTATGTTAGGAATAAACTATTTGGTCTCTCTCTGGTAATCTGTAAAAACATAGTTTTAAAAATAGAATCCAAGTGAACTGTACAAAGTGGATTATTGATTCTTGGGGATGAAGAGAGAATGCTTTCTGTTAAGTCCTTCTCATTGCTTTAGATTTTATACTAATATCTGGAGGCTTGGGGAGTAGTGGTGTTTGATTAACAGACACTAATGGAGAAATCATCTTCTCTCTAGTTCATCGGCTGGATTTCTGGCCACTATTGCATACAGGATACCAGAGCTGATGTACTTGGGGGTGGCAACGGGAATATTTATAGGTTATGGGATAAGGTAGTAAAGGCCTCAACATTAGGCATATTTATCTTCCTTGAGAGATGTGTAAATTCCTGTGTGATGTCTGACCACAGGATAACACTGCCTGGGACTGAGGGGTCTGTGGCTCAAATGTCCAGAGTGCTACTATAGGCATTGAATTGAAGAGGAGGGTTAAGGCAGAAGAGACCAGTTATTAGAATGGGTTAGATTATTGCAACCAACTAGAGGTGAAGGCATTGTGTTTGGATTCTGACACCCACAACTGTAACATCTGCCAGCCAAATGCTTACATGCGCCAAGCCCGTCCAGTTATGTATTATGGTTAAAAGACTGCATTTTTTTACTATTTATGCAGAAAGTTAGTTAATGAAGGGAACAAAATGAGTATTTTCTAGACTCCTTCCTTATATTTGCCTTAATCTTGTATTTATTTTGGGGAACCATCTTGGTGTTTCTGGTTAACTTGACTGCTGGATTGTGAGAGGTTTTTAGCTGATTTGAAAAGTCCCAGAATGAAACCTTTTTCTCTTGCTTGCAGGTTAGCAAGACTCAGGATTGCAGGAAATTGATATTCAGAAATAGGCTTCTGCCAGGCTCTGTGGTATGATTACCATCCACATGGCCAGTGTATTTTTATTTCCAAAACATTTTTTTGCCTTTAATCTAGGCAGAAACTCTACTCTCTGAAGGTGAAAAGCTGGGATGTCAGTCTGCCTTTGCAACTCAGCTTCGTGTTCAGTATTGAACTTCCGTCTGCATGCTTAGCTGTTCCAGTCAGAGCTCCAAACTCTGTGTTTTTCACTAATGCTTTGTCAGAGAGCTGTCCTCTTCAGAGAGATTGAAATGAGTAATAGTCTTTCGACACTATTGGCAAGTGGCTTTCACGGTCCATGGCGGATCTAATGAACTACAGCTGCCTGGTTGGAAAATCCTGCTTTTGATTGTCTGAAAGGACTCCTGAAGTCTCTACTTGGATTCACTGACTTTCTTAGGATTTTTTTCTCTTAGAGAAGTAGGCAGAGAAAGCAGTCTTGGAAATTCTTCATTATTTACATGCACAAATGTCAGGTTTAGAACATGGTGCTTTTGCACAGGAAAAATTGCAAAGTTGGTACACATCAGAGACCCATGAAAATGGGAAAGACAGCGAAACATGCCCATCTACTGAGGAAAGCAGGTGTATAAATCAACTTCCATGCTCTCAACAAAGATTCCCCAATGAACAGATATTTAATACTTTCATCAGGTTTGATACTGCAGGTGCCTTTTTTGGTAGCTGATATGTGTGCAAACGGAAGAGGTGGTACTATTCAACCAGAATGCAGTACGTGCGGCTGCATCTTCAAAGGCTTGGGATCTATAATTGGGCCAGGCTTTCAAGGAAGCTTGGCAATCAACATGTATCCAGTATGCTGGGTTAGTTTGAAAATTTGGCTATTCTTTTAAGTGTCTTAATGAGAGCTACATTGGTTTTTGTGGGGGGTGTTTTGGTTGTTGGGTAGTTTATTTGGTTTTGGGGTTGTGGGGTGTGTTTGAGAAACCGGTCAAGAATGTGACTATATTTTCCTTGATATCTTTCCTATTCTGTGTGAAAGATGGGACAGGACACAATTTTACAGACCTAACCAAAAAAGCTTGAGGTGAATAGATATTCCCCCCCACCCTTTGCATCCCCATCTAATCATTGTGTTCTGCCTGCCAGCTGAAAAGCGTTTCTTTCAAATTTTGGAAGACAGATTGTAACTTGCAGTACAGTTTGAGTTACACATATTACACTCCAGGTTTATTTTCTGACTAGATGATCATAGCTTCAGTTAACTGGAACTAGACTGGTGTGGATTTTTGCAAACACTAGTAGATGCTGATCCTTATTGTAATGCTGTTCCTTACTATACTTTTTCCCCCTATTTTTTGCTTATTTCTCAGTTTCATATCCACTTTCTATTTGGCTGGAAATCTTCCATTTGGCTACTTACACAACTCTTCTTACTCACTTTGACTTACCTCCTACTTTAGGGACATCAGCTAGCCTAAGGTGTTGTCTTTTTACTTTGGAACTGAAGTTGTAAGTGAGCAGGACCAAATGCTAGCAATATTCTTCTCCAGCCAGTGAGTGACAATGTTAAAAACTGGCATGCTTTAAAAGAGGGAAGACAAAAAAAAAAGTATATTACTAAGACTTCTAGGTACTTGGAGAGGAAATTTGGATGGGAAGTGCTAACAAAATGAACTCATTAGAAATGATGAATCTCGCTTCTAGTGCAGAAAACACTCTTATCTTACTCCCCTGATATTCTTATTTGTAGTGGTTTTGACATGTACGTTATTAAACAAATAATATGACGTACCTCTGGGTAATGTAATGAAGCCATAGTAAATGGCTTGGTGTTTGTGGCTTTCCTTTTCAGCAAGGAAAAACTACAGGGTGACTGCATTTGCAGTTTGGAAGGAGAAATTCTCATCCAGCTGGTGGCTACCGGAAGGCTCCAGTACAGCACAAGTCTGCATGAATTTTTATGCTACTTCTAAGACTTAAATACAAAAGTTAAGTTCCTGATTTGGATATATCAAGTGCCCAAGGGCTGCTTAAGGCTATCATCTGTGCGAAGTCATTCTCATGAAGAATTCTGATGCTGCTGTAACTGGTTGGGAACTATTAGCATGTACAGTCTAAACACACATAGGTATGTGAGTTTTAAAGGTGTATTTTTTACAGCCTGCAATGCCGTACATAACCTGCTATTGGAGATTACTTTTTTGTTGTCCACCTGCTCCCGTTTTCCATGTAGTAGCAGGGGTGTGAGAAGCGGATCTGTCATGTGATTGTAGAATAATTTTGGTGGAAAGGTCCTTTTGGAAGATATTTGATGCAAGCCCCTGCTCAAAGCAGTGCTACGGATGTGATGTTGGGCAGCTCAGGACCTTCCCCCTCCCGCCCCTGGTTCTGAAGTAAGTCCACAGCTGAAGGCTGTACAATCTCCCTGGGCAACCTGATCCACTCTGACCGCAGTCACTGAAGAATGTTTCCTTGTCTGAAGCTGAAATTTCCTTGGCTATAACTTCCTTCCGTTTGCTCTTGCCTGTCTCTGAGCAGTTCTAAGAAGAGCCTGTCTCACACTTCTCTAAGTGCCCATTAGGTAGTTGCAGACAGCAATTAGACTGCCCCATAGCCTCATCTCCTTCAAGCTGAACAGACCCAGTTCTTCTGGCCTCTCCGTATCCTCCGCAGTGGTGAGCACAGGCGGCAGGAGGCCATTGGAAGCATTGCAGCTTGTGCTGCTGAGGGAGCGCTGGAAGGAATCACCTGAGATCTGCAAGCCTCCATCTTTTAGCTCATGGACAGGAGTGCGGGAAGGGAGTCGCTGATGTAGTGGAGCGGTCTTCTGGTCCCTTCAGATGTTCCGCATTGCAGGACGGGGCACCCACTGTGCCCCTGTTGCAGCAGTCCTGTACCTTGAAGGAGCCTGGGTTGATGAATTGCTGGAATTACTACTAGATGCGCTAGGCGTAACCTGGCAGACAGTGCGTTTCTTGCTTACCTGGAAGTGGAAACTAAGAATTTTGTGGTCTCACTGTTAAAAATATAACATCACTGAAACTTGCTGGGGAGAAGAATTGTTCAGTGGAAACGGGTATTAGTTCACAGCATTAAAGCTTGGATCAGTGCAAGCCCTAGCATTGAAGTGGCAACGCTGATGTGGATACGATTGATTTGTGCTATGGTTTTACTATTTTCTGGGTAAAATTTTTAATGCATATAAGTGTCAGGTATATGGTCTCACCTTTCACATTTCCTATCTGAGAAAATAAATTTGTTTCTTGTCCTCCCTCCCCTTTCTTTGCAATCATCTTTTGTCTGCCAAGCCGTTATCCAAAGAGGAAACTGAGCCCAAAATGGTGAGCGAGCAAGAGACTATGCCGTGAAGCTTTTGTGGTTCAGACACCACAATGCAGCTTCTCCACTCTGTCTTTAATTAAACTTGGGTTTTTCTGTTGTTGTAGCTGGAAGCAGTGTGCTGACACAACTCACTCTTGTATAGAACAGATTAAAATGTCAATGTTTTAATGTTCTCATCTGTGGGAAAAAGAAAATAGTTGGTGTTTTATTTATAACTTAAAAAGACTGTACTATGGAAAAGGTTTACTTGTACAAGATGGAAAATCACAATTAAAGATACAGAGTCCCATCTAATATTAAGAGTCTATAAAGGACTGAACAGATGAAATCTCTTCGGGAAATAGGCTATACTGGGGCGTGGCAGTTAAAACAATTACAAATTTACTGTGTCTTTAATTAGTCGCTCCGTTCTGTTTTCTTTGCATTTGGGGCATGGTTTACGTGCATGCATCTCTGAGCTAGCATACAAAACTAGTGAATGTTTTTGAGCAGGAAAAGAATGAAGGTACATGAAAAGAATGGTCAAAAGTCAGTGTTGTCCTTGATGCTGTATGACCTCCTTCTGGAGAAGGAAGCTATATTTCCTAGAGGAGAAATGTTCACAAAAGAATAAAATTAAATTCTGCTCATGTCTTCTGCAGATTTGCTCCCTTGGCAGTTTGAGAAGTGATGATGAAACTGGAGGTGTAGATTATAACTCTGCTGTGCAGGAGATAGCTAAGCTGTTTCTGGGATAGGAGTTGTACAGTGATGCTGTGCAGAAATACGAGCTCAAGCCCTTGGAACAGCTCAGCTCAGCTTTGGACAGAGCCGTTAGCCTGTGCGTTGGGAGCCTTGGTAACCCACCGCCACAATGAGTCTGTTTAGTGGATTAACTGGGGCTTGGTTTTCAGCTTTACTAGTCAAGCCCATTTTGATATTTCAGAATACTATCTCTAGTAGAGAGAGGACAGGAGTCGGATACAGAAGACACCAGGGACTGTTCCCTATCTCAATGATCTATTCATCCTTTTTACTTATGGAAGCGATGGATTTATTGTAGGGTAACCAGGTGAATGCAGAATGTTGTCGTCTGGACTGGGGTTAAGCTGACGGCTGTAATTGCTGACTTTGGAAAAATGCTGCTTCAGAAAGTGCCTCCCAGACCTTATTTAGAGATTTCCTTAATTTGGGCTGTCCTCTGGGTTAACATCTGTGGAATCCGTATTCCTTTGGCAGTTGTCTCCCTTGCATGTAAATTACAGATGCTCACCAATGCCCTTTTGGGCTGCTTTTTTTCTTGAGAAGCAGGGGAAAAAAAGAAGCAAACCATTTTAAACAAGGGAAATAGAGCTTCCACTGAACACTTGTACTAAAAGATGAGTGCTGCATGTCTTTTCCCCTAACTTTCTCTCTCACTTCTTTATTTCAACCCATCTCCTACAGCCTTGCTGCTGTGGGATCAATTTGTTGGCAAGGGTTATTCAAACATTAGCAGAATGCATGTTCTTACTGTTCTTGTTGGGCTTGGGTGCTGAAGCCAACAATAACAGCTCTCGTGTGGGAACTGATGCTGAGTGTTTGAGTCAAACTGTGCTTGGTGGTCTGTACTTTACTGCAGTGAAAAAAATGCGAGGGGTTTCTTTTCCCATAGTGTTCATTTGTGTTCCCGTTGTTCATTGTTTATACAATCACTCTGCCTGTGGACAGTTGAAATAAATACTTTGAATAAATTCTGTGGCTTTCTTCACTTTCAGCTCTCGCTTTGTGTGTGTTTTTTGTGTGTTTGGGGTTTTTCCCTCTATGGCTTGATTTCTCCATCCTCCAATTGTCATAGGTATATGTGTGTGGTTTGTTTTGGTTGGTGGGTTCCCCCCTGCCCCCTGAGGTAAAAACCTGACTGTGGGGACATTTTCCAGGACAATTAAGCTTCAAGAGCAAACACACAGAGCCTCTGGAATGCCCTGGGAGCTGGGGGTTCATGGTCTTCCAGGCTGAGCTGTGCTGAGGCCAGTGACATTGAGAAGATGCTGCAGTCTCAGCCTGGTGCTCCCCTCGCTGAAATCAGACTATGCTTTTCCAGGAAAATGTTTGGCTATTGAAGCATTTAGTGCTGTGCTTTGTAATACCCATCCAAGTATTCGGTAACCACCACAAATTCCTTGCTGGTTTTGCTTTGTTGCTTAAGTGAAAGTCCAGAATGCAGGGATACTTGTGGGAGCTGAATGGTTTGAAGCTTTCTCTAATTTTCCCTATTACCCTTAGGGTACTCTCTGAAAAAATTACCTCTTTGTAGAGTCTTTGGGATATGATGCAGTCCCAGATCAGACATTTCTCTATTAAATAAAAGTATGATAAGCCTAAAAGCATTGAATTTGGTATTTTGAATCTCTAGAGGCCAATCCCAGTGCGTATCTATTTGGGCTAATTTACTGAACTATTTAGTTTCTTCTCCTGCGTAACAACCATTCCACCCCCAGCATTACTGAAGTTAGTTTTGTCTCTCTGGCTGCCAGGAATAACTTTACTTTGCATGGGTAATTAAGTGGATGGAGTAACAGAGGAAAAAAAATTTATTTCCACACAGTGGTAATAATAAATCTGTTACTACTTTTGGCTCTCCATGTTATTACCATAGTTGGGTATGTCTTAATGAGGAAGTGGCTTCCTTTTACTAAGTTCAAATACCAGCAAGGAGCCTGCCTCTTGAACATGGGTGTGTGAGAGTAGAAGGGCAGAGGGTGGGTTTTTTTTAAACTAGGCAGTCATTCCTGAACACAAATAACTTTTTTTTAAACTGCAAGCTGTAAATTTCCAGTCTTTGTGACGAGGTAAAACTTGCGATTTCTGATCATGTCAGAATCAAAGCTTTTTTTGAGATGGAAATATTTCAAACCAAATTTTTTTTCTTTACTTTCTTTTTTAACCTAAGTATTAAAGAATAGTCTTAATATTTGGCTGCTCAGGAATTCTGAAATTGGCCCTTTCCTGCAGCGACATTTGGAGCACCCAGCTCTGTTTTTTCCAAAATGCACAAAATAACTGTATGGGGATGGGACCTGCCGAGCTTACCACAGAAATTGTCTCTTGAGGGAAGGAAAAAACCTGAAGCTCAGATAGGAGGTTACAAGTAGCTCTTGAGTACAATAACTCTTCCTTCTCATGACAGCTTATCTGATACTCTCTTGACCTTTTTCAGAATCCTCCTCCTCCTTTTCCCATTTATTTCCATCACCTATGTTTGCCTCATGTTCTGGAGCCTTGTTTTCTGTTAGCCCAAGGAGGGATGAACTTGCTTTCTTTATAGACTGATCGCACTGCTAGAACTGCTGAGAGCCCTTTTTGTTTGGTTGTGGCTGGGAGGTGAGGGGAGCAGCAGCTCTCAATAACCAGAGGAAGGCAATTTGTCATCTCCTGGTGGCTCGGAGTAAAATGTTTGGACCACATGCAGCTCACCTCTGTGGTGAGGTTGGTCCAACTTGTCAGCTTGTTCCTGATTTGGGGTACCAGAAGATGACCCTTTAGGTAAAACATGGCAGTATGGCTTAGCAGAGTGTAAGTCTGGGACTCCTGTGTGATCTTGGGTGCTTGCCGTCCCTTTTCTGTAAACTAGGGCCGAGCGTTTTGCCAAATATCTGACATCTTGAATTAATGTGCTTGCTAACTTTTGTGTGCATTGCTGCTGTTCTTTTGTGAAAATGTACCAAACAGCAATTTTTTCTAGTCGCCCTTCAGCTGATTCCTGTCATCATCATTGTAGCAGTGAGCCTTGAAGATCCTCAAAAAGGGAAAGTGACATAGTCTAAAGATCAGCTTGAGGACGCCTTGGCATGAAGAGTAGCACAATGGAAAGCTAAAAGCATCTGGGGAAGAAGTGGGCAAACTTCTCTGGTGGTGGTGAAAATAAGAGGGCTTCTTTATCTTTGCTCATGCCTGCTGATGTTTCCTTCTGCCAGTCTAGCCTGTGTCCGACTACTTAATTCCCCCTGTGCCTAATCCACCTCTGCTGTTTCTCTTCCATCATCCTCTCACCATGTCAACCTCCCTACTCTAATCGCTGGCCTGCCTGCTCTTGCGAAAAGTAAGATGCAAAACTGAAGTCAGCTGTATTTAGTACTGTTAAATGGGTGGAGTTTTTTAAAGGGGGGGGAATATGTAACCATAGAATTAGTGTTGCAAAAGTTTAAGGTTTCAAAACCAAATACTGAATTTAGAGCAGAAAAAAGGAAACTGTTCGAAAAAAGGTATTTAACAATTCTTGGTGAAAAGTGCTCTTTGCCAAAAAAATATCATTTTATTGAATCATTCAAGTGTTGGGAGGAGGGGAAAAAAAGAAAAACAAAACTTACAGCAGTCAATGCACATGCTCTGTTTTTGGAAAAAAAAAAAACAACTGACTTTGTTTTGAAGCCTTTCTGTATGAACAATTATTTAACAATCAAAATTTATTTCACTTGTCAAAAACAGTTGGCTTGGCTTTGGTTTTTTTCAGTTTGTTTTCATTTTTTTGGTGTCCTGAATTGAAATTTAAAACTAATTTGCAGTTTTACTCAAACAATGGATAATTTCTTAGCACAATATTGAGCTTATTGATAAAGTCTTAATTCATTCCTTTGTATACATTGTAGTATGGCTTCAGCTAGATTTTTAAAAGGGGTTTGTGACAGAGCAGAGATGAAACATGTTTTTGAGGTTTCTAGCCCAATGCTTTATATATTAGAAAAGCCTTTCATCCCAGTGCTGTAAGCTGAATTAGATAGAAGCCTTGCACAACAACGCCATGTATACGACCAAAGAAAATGCACTGGTGTGGGATAGGGAACCTTGAAGTATTTCTGAACTTTTAATATTTGATTTTGCAACCTTATTGATGTCTTAAAGTGAGTTGCCACTCATTTTTTCAGCGAAAATCAGAAATTTAGGGTTTTGCCATTTTCTCCCTACTGGCGTTTATTCCATTAAGGGTCATGAATAGTGTTTTAACCCAGGCTTTTTCTGACTGAGCTTGTAGGTACAGCTAAATGTAAAAATGTACAGTTAATCTTCTCTGCAGAGTAGCCACAGTGAGATAAAGGTGATGAAGTGAATGTAAAGGACTTCTGTTTTAAATGGCTATTGTTATAAAACTGGAGAACATCTGGAATTGAGACTAATTTGTTTTCTCTGTGATGAACAAAGTAGCGTGGTCTAGGAACTGCAAGATAGGATGCTGAAGTGCATGGATCTGGTGTAGGAGTTTACAGATATGGATAGTTAAGTAAGTCTTCTGCTTGCTGCATTTTTATCTGGCTTTTGATACAGGCTATAGCTAATTTTGCCTAAATGGTGCTTGCTGAAGTGCTTGTGAAAGATGTGAAGGATATTTGAGGTGTGCCAGTGTAAGACGTAAAGGCTACTTGAGACATGCTGAACAATGAGTATCAGTCAGTAAGTAGTCTGCTGTCTTCTACCCCAGCTGGATCATGATGTTTTGATGCCAGCTGCACCTAAAATTGACAAGGGTGGTGCTGATAATGGAAAAGTTATAAGCATAGATTTCTTGGTACCAACTCTGTGCCATCGGTATGTCTAAAACTTATGCTTGCCCTTCCCTAAAAAAGGAGAATAAGAAAAACATTAAATTGATGTGAAATATTGCAAGTCTAAGTATTATTTTTAAACCACGTCCTGGGTGACCATGGAAGGAGGAGATGATTAAAGCTGCAATACAACAGACTGCCTGCCTTAAAGTGAGCTGGGAGGAGAAAGTCAATACCAAGGAATGTTCTGAATACTGAAGGTACATTATTGCACCTGTCTTCAATGTAACACTTACTATTCATGTTAGCTGAAAATAAAAAATAGTTCTAAAAATTTGATAAAAGGAGAGGTAAATCATGGAAGTTACCTTCTTACTGGCTTAAGAAAGCAAATGGGGAAACTAAATTTCAAATGAGGGAATGCATGTGAAAATAGAATTTGCTGAAGGAAAGCAAGATGTCTGCAGCATTCTGGGATGGACAGGGCAGAGTTTGTCAGTCCTCCTGGCCAGCTTTTTAAGCACTTGTGGTCTGAAATGGTCTCATGGAAAACAGGGTGAATCTGTGGACTCAGTCCACAACTGTTCTGGCTAGCAAAACAGAGGCATTCTAGGTGAGGCATACCAAAGAGAATCTTCTTGCTTTAAACATAATATATGCAATTCTTAATTACTTTTAATCTTGTTTCTAGCTCTGTAATTGGAAATCTAACCTTCATAACTCTAATTCTGTATTTTATTTTTAACCATTAGGCTATCTTGTGTCAGATGAGTACAGATAGCAGTGACAAACTTGGGTCACTTGTATCTTTTTGGAGATAATAAATACAAATAAATCTGTAGACACCCCGAGAAGAAACTTGCATCCTGTGATAAAGGGGACTTGTAGCTTGCAAAGTGTTTCATGTCAAGCTGCACAATTCCATCCAAAATCTGATACTACTATGTGCAAGACTGGAGAACACAAATTGGCACCCTTTCTCTAGAGGACAGGCATCACAGGACTACCTTCCAGCTCTGGTCACTCCCTTCAAGTGTCACAACATTTTAGTTGTTGATGTTTTGCAGGTACTGGATGACTTCCAGGCTACAGCTTGCAAGCTAACTCTATATCCTCTAGTCAGTGGAGGATGACTTCTGTTTGTTTTCATGGGCAGAATCTGGCAGTTTCAGACATGTAGAATGGATGCACGGTTAGCTCTAGCTGATCACCTCCCAGTGATGGGGGAAGATAAATGGAAGAGTACACGTGCAGTTTCACAGCTCTTCTGCAGACTGACAGTTTTGTTGCATCTACAGTATCTGCAGCAGATGGACTTGTCCCTCCATGTCTTAACTATTAAATAGAATATGTTGGGGTGCTTAGTCATCTGGTCTGGATGCTTTTTCATGCAGTATTTCTCCTTTTAATGACTGCATCTCTTACAGTGTGTCTTACATGTTAATAGTATTCAGCGTTGCCTCACTGGTGTTGTGAGTTGTCTGGTAAATGCAAGTGTTACTTGGTGACAGGATGAGAACTAGGCAAGCCTGGGATAATGCTGGTACACTGGAAGAAGTTTATACCAGGATCTTGCAGGCAGCAGGGCAAGCTGCTCGTAACATAAGTTCTTAATTTATTTTTTGTTAGTTTTTATTCTGCTTCTGGGTACTTAACAGCTATGGCATGTGTGCTGCTTTCCCATCTGCTCAAAATGAGACAAATGGAATTGTATAGTTGCTTTCGTATGTAGAACCCAGTTCAGTTACTTCAGGACTAGACAATTGAAATGAGCTGTAGATTGACCAACATCTTGAGGCCATCTGAAGAACATCTGGAAACTGAGGCGAAGTCAGAACATGATGGCCCAATTATTTAAGACTTGAATTTGACACACCCTGGTTTTCTTCATGTGAGACTCTAGAGAATACTCCAAACACTACCTTAATGTTTGTTGGAGCATTTGTACGCACCTCTGTCTCTAGCAATCTTGCCTAGGTTTATGCAGGGAAATGGTTGATTTTTTTTTTTTAAATAAAACAAAAATGGTTGCTCCCTTGTCGGTGCCATTCTTCCTGTGTTTTCAGCATTGATCTGACTGTATGGCTGCAAAACCTAGAAAACTGTTAAAATGCTGAACCTAAACAATGCAACAGTACAGAGTCTTTTTCATTTCTCAGTGTATTTATCCATTTACTTGGCTTCCAGGTGGGCTGCAGCATGGTGTCACTGATGTACAAACCCCTAAATATGGAAGACGTCATAAGACACCAGGTTTCAGTCTTTATCAGCCCATCATTATAATTCAGATGTGGGTGTGCTTAAGAGGAGGGATAGGAAATACAGCTAGTAATTCCCTTTTTGTAAGGGCGGAAAAATAGTGAGATTTGGTCCTGCAGTGAAAATGTTATACCTGTGGTTACTTTAGATCCTTAATTATGGCTGAAGTGGTACAAGAGTTAAGGGAGGAGTATTGGAGAACTTGCCTGTTTCCTTCGTTAGGAAGTGGACTCTGTAACACTTCCTAATGAAGGAAACAAGCTATGTGTCAGGGATGTAATTAAAAACGAAAACAACAATCCCCCCCTACAAAATGACAAATGCTTTCTCCCTGAATTACTCTCCAAGAAATTAAAAATAAATACACTTTGATAATACAGGATCTTCCAACTAACCAAACTACCAGTTGGAAAACTTTCCATCATTGATAGATTCTGTCTTTGACAATGAAAAGCAGTTTGTCATTCTTCTTTGTACTTTTCCTGCATAAACCTCTTCTGAAGAAAGGAGCTGCTTGCCAGCAGTGTGCCCAGGTGGCCAAGGAGGCCAACAGCATTCGGGCTTGTGTCTATTCTATATAGTTTTTCCAAAGTGCCTGTTACAGGTGTACCATGTTCTCCCATCTTTGTTACTGCTACTCTTTAAGAATACAGTTTAAAATGTTCTTAATATCTTAATAAAAGGAAAAGGATGCCTTTTTGTTTAAAATCAAAATTCAGAACTGATGCATTTAGGAAAATCAAGACTAAAGCTGGGCAGTACTGTTGCCCCTAGTCTCTCTCTGCACAGGTGAAGAATAGAAGTGTGGCTAGCACTAGCAAGCTTACAGTGTAGACGGGTTTAGCATGTATGTATGACATATCACCAAGTTTAGGGCTAGGGCTCTGAAAATTGGACCACAAGGTCCATCTATGCTCCAGTCTGTCAAGAGGTAGATATGGAGAACAGTGGTAGCAGTCTGAAATGAGTTAAATGTCTCTAAATTTCAGGCTGCAGATGTAGTGTGTCATGTATATTAAACTCTCTTGTAAGAGGGGGTGAAAAGCAAATATGAACTGATAAACTAAACAAATCTCTAAACATTTCCAATAAAATCTACTGTGATGATTTCTGGGGTTTTTTTGAATGGCACAAGAACTACAAGTTCTGCTGGTTTTCTTAGGGTCTACATAAGGTTGTAAAGTAGCGACCAAATGGTGTTTTTTAGAATGGGTGGAGTAAAGATGATAACCCAATGTTTAATGATGTTTGAGCAGTGCAGTGTACCCCTGCAACAAAATTGCACTTAAAGAGTGAGAGAGCTTTATCTTTTTTTCAGTTATGTTTTCAGGAGAAATCCTCTTTAAACTATGAAATAAACCTGTTTAAAAAAGTTACAATGTATATGGCACTAAAAGCAGCTAAAAATCTATATCTGTGTGTAGTTAAAAATGGAGAACAGTCTCTTCATCCTCTCTTTTTCTGATTGTGCATCGTTACAAATTTTGGAACAAAACAGATTTGCAAAACCCTATTTATTCAAGTTAAGTCTGATACTCTTGCTTTTCCGACTTCTCTTCCTCCTTGTAGTAATCATCCAGAGATCACAGGCTGATAATCTGCTGACACTGAGAGAGTCTTCTGTTATTTTTTTTGTACTTTTAACATGTATACATGTAACCTGAGGATTTTTAAAAACCTCTTGACACTGTAGGGTGATTCAGAGAGGACAACAGTAGACAGCTGTGTTCACTTCCTGGATGTTGCAGAATGGACAGGAGAGGCCACAGCTGTGACATAATTGAGTAGTTCTTGATGTCCTGCTTTGACTAGATGTTCCTAGATGATGCTGTCAGAGCAGTTCCTGTAGTATATGCAAATTATGAGGGTCCAAAGGCCAGCTTTAAAAAAGTCTTAATCTAGCTGAAGATGTGGATGCTTGCTGAAGATTGGCTAACTGACCTCAAGATTAATTTCGTTATTCGCTGTAGTTTAATGCTATACAGGGAACAGGCACTTTATCTTTTGATTTAGGGCCGATTCAGACCTAAGCGCCATTTTCTTGAAAGCTTCTGCTCTCTAACAGGCTCATGTCTTGTTGCCAACTAGGCATGCTGACTCTTTTTATAAAAAGCCAATTCTAGATGAGACTTATACCCTGTAGGATGTCCTGAGACTAGGCAGATTCATGTTCTTTGCTGCCATTCGGTGCTATAGAGGAACACAACCTAATTATTTAGAAGCGATGTAGCCTGCAAATCCATTTAACCGTACCATCCTCTTTATGAATCTGGTGATATTTGAAAGGAGACTGCCAACCTTAGGATGAGCGGAGAGAAGTACTTGTGTCAACCCACTGCTAGTGGAGGAAGGGCTGGTCGGTGGCCTCCTGCAAGGGCTCAACCCATGCCAGTCTATGGACCCAACTGAAACCCACCCCAGGGTGTTAAGGGAAGTACTGACATTGTTTCAAGGCCACTGTCCCTAATCTTTGAAAAGAGATGGAGATCAGGGGATTGCTTTCTTCCATCCATCAGGGATAATGACACCCATCTACACAAAGGGCATCCAGGAATCTGCAGGCCCATTAGTCTTACTTCAGTCCCTGGGAAAGTAATGGAATGAGTTGTCTTAGAAACTATTGCAAGCCAAAAGCCAAACGAAGCAGGTGACTGGGAAAAGCCAGCACAGACTTACCAAAGGCAAATCATGCCAGACTGACCTGGTCACCTTCTACAACAAGGTAACGCTTTCTGTTGACGTGAGGAAGAGCGGTGGATATTATTTACCTGTCCTTCAACAAAGTGTTCAACACCGTTTCCCACAGTTTCCTCCTGGCAAAACACAGATTGGATGGGTGGTCTGTGAGATGTGTGGGAAACTAGCTAAGAGGACACACTGAGGGTGCTGATCAAAGGTTTTTATTCAGGCTGGCAGCATTCACAAGTGGGAGTTCCCAGGGATCAATACTGGATCCCATGCTGTTCAGCATCTTCATAAATGACCTGGTTGATGGGATTGAAAACACCCCCACCAAGCTTGCTGATGGCACCAAAGTGGGTAGTGAGGTGGACGTGTCAGAAGGGAGAGTCATCTTACAGAGACCTGGACAGGCTGGAAGAGTGGCCTAGCAAGAACTGTATGGAGTTTAACAATAAGTGCAAAGTCCTGCACCTGGGATGACACAACCAAAGAGCCCAGTACAGGCTGGGATCTGTGTGACTGGAAGCAGCCTTGCTGAAAGGGACTGGGGGTCCTGGTGGACTGCAAACTGCACAAGTCAGCAACATGGTGCCGCAGCAGCAAAGGCAAATCAGATCCTGGCTGCATCTGTGGGGGCATTGCTAGTAGAGACAGACACGATCATCCCACTCTACTCAGTGCTTGTCAGGCCCCACCTGGAGTACTGTGCCCAGTTCTGGTCCCCACAATTCAAGATGTGGGCAGACTGCAGAGGGCACAAAGGAGGGCCACAAAGATGATCAAAGGGCTGAAGAACCTGCCCTACGAAGAAAGACCAAAGGAGTGAGTTAGGTCTTTCCTTCCTGGAGAAGAGAAGGCTCGGGGGGGAGCTCATCACACTTTTCCTGTACTTATAGGGTGGCTACAAAGAGGCTCTCCTCACAAGGAGAGGACAAGGGGCAACAGGTACAAGTTGTACTGGGAGAGGTTTTATCTTAATGTAAGAAAGAAATTTTTTTACCATGAGAAAAATCAATCACTGGAACAACCTCCCCGGGGATGTGGTGAAGTCCCCGTCACTGGAGGTTTTCAATATGCAACTGAACAGTGTGCTAGATAACCTCATTCTAGGTTCCTTTTCCCATGAAAGGTCGGATCAAATGATCTTTTGAGGTCCCTTACAATCTGGGCTATTCTATGATTCTACATAGTCAAAGGACTAATCAGACTGCCTAGATGCTGGTAGAAGATGTATGGAAGCATGTTCATAGGAAGTGGGGGAGGTAAAGAACAGGATCTTCTCATAATTGGAATATGTTTGCCCTCTCCTTTTCATGGTAAAGCAAGTCGGGCCTCTGTGGACTTTCTAAACAAAATGAATTATGGTCTCGAATAGTAATGTGGTATTGCTAATGATTTCACTGCTGACCACAGCTGTTGGCAGTAAGGCTAGCATTGTCATTTCATTTCTGATATATTCTTGAGGCGTTTTGCTTATTAAATTAGTGGACTTTTTTATGTACTGTTCAAACTATAATCTTGAATTAATGAATTTGGGAACATGGATAGTGCAGGTTAAGGTCTGTGAGCTTATGTTCCTTTTTGCTTGTTAAAAATAGTTGTTTAGATGACTTTTCTGTATTAATCCTGAGGCCTGAAATAGTCTGGGTATAAGTGCAAGTAGCCTAGGGGCTTCTTCATACTGTCTGCTTTGCCAAAATGTAAGCCTGAATGGGACAGCGATCTGTACTCTGATACCAATGTTTCCAGTCGTTTGGCCCTAATCTGAATCTAACAGAGTGAATATCTGAGTTAAAGAACAAGGGTTGGAAAAATTTAAGCCATTTGAAGATTTTCTGAGAATCTGTAAGATGATCTTGATTTCCACCCCAGCAGCTCTTTGTGCCTTGCAGTGCTGAAGTAGCACTGTAGTTCAAACTAGGGGTGAAATGTGGTCCATCATCTACTAATGCCCTGGCAAATTCAGGGTGAAGTTAAGCTGTGGAAGATGGGTCATTTGGTTTTGCCTTCTCTTCAGTTATAACAAGGTTACCCTGACTGAAGTCCTAAGGACACAAAAATTTTTAGAAAGACATACTTCTGTCATAGCTGGTCCTGAAGCTGTTTTGAGCGGCAGCGGGTCAGCTGCTAACGCTGCTGGTCTGTAGACTGGGTTCCAGCTAACTTCAGTGGTGATGTTAGTCCTCTAAATCTTTTTCTTAATTGCTTTTTTCTGCAGAAGAATTCCAGCTGAGCACACGCTCTTGCGTCACTGCTGAAGAATTTAGTGTGAGCCTGACTCTCTGCCCTACAAATAAACATGAGATAGATATGCTCAAGCCTAGCAGTGACATGACTCTGAGATACCTCTGTGGTCAGCCATTAGGGTGGTATTCTCCAGAGTGCTGCTCTCCAAAAATAAGCCAACTCAAACAAAATAACTTGATTGATCTGTATAGTCTAGACACTTCTGAAACAAAGACCAGCTTTATGGAGGAACAGTTGGTTAGGCTGCTTGGATAAAATATTCACTATTTTCCGTGTTCCTGGAATTTAGTTTACCTTGTTCTCGGAGAGCCACAAACTAAACTTGTTTGTTTGCAGAAACACTAATTTTCTTTGAATCTTTCCTGTTCCTGAACACACCTTCCTTAGGTCTGTTTCAGAGACAATATAGTAACTACCCTATAGACAAATAACATGGGCATGAGTTGAAAGCAGACTGTTCCTTAGCTATGCTGTTCATGTGTTGAAGACCTTCTTTTTTCCCCTTTTTCCCTCCCCTCCCTCCACTGCTAAAAGGTTGAACTGGAAATACTCATCCTGTTTTTAAAGTGATGTTGCCCACAGAAATGGCAATGAATCACCAAAAAGGAAAATCAAAGCAAAGCCAGCATCTTCTCATGTATTTAGGTTCTAAGCTCCATGGGATCATGGAGGGGTTAACACCTGCAAGGACTGGAAGACGGTCTAATCTGAGGCAGATGTGCCAGACTGGAGAGAGGCTGCGGTGCTGAGCAGCAGTTACAGACCATGGGCTTTGGCTTGACTGAAGTCCTTGTGCCACGTAACCCTGTATTCAGGAAGCAGGAACAGCAGGTCAGCTCTTTGTCTGCAGGGACTTGCACTGACTTTAGAGACCTCTGATGTACCTTGTGATACCTTCTGTGTAGCAGCTGCACTAAAACCTTCCAACTAGTGTTTACAATGCTCAGAAGAGAGGAAAGGGTAATGGATTACTGGCAATAATAACAGCCAACTTTTTATAGTAACTTTTATATAAATGAAGTCCAGCCTGTGGACCTAAGCGATTCTGGTTGCTATGCCTTTAAGTGCTCAGGTAAAATTGCTAACCTCTATCCCGAGACTGCATGCTTTCCTTGGTTCATGCACAGCACAAGAGCTTGGGGTTCGGCAGAACTCAGCTCTTTTTCCAGCGTGGTGTTGCTGTGAGACTGGATGAAGGCTTTGCTACTCCTGGGCCTTCTGTTCACGTGCTGGATAGCACTGGTCGTGATGCACTTGAACCTACCACCTGCTCAGATCAACAGAGTATTTCATTCTGTGACCTTGTGGCTCTCATTTTGCATGTGTAGTGCAAAAATATTTGTGTAGATTTTGGTTTCTTCTCCCTGACTGTAACTGACCTAAGGAAAGAAGACAAAATGTTGAGCAAAATTATTCTTGGTTACATCTGTGCATCTCTACCAATTTTAATTACACAGTTTGAATGAAAATGGGAATGGAACAATTTGCCTTGGGCCTTCACATATACCTAGTATGCTTAGTCACATGCTGAAAAATATTCTTTAACCTAGTCACTAGTTTATATCTTCCCGGTCTGGCTTTTTAAAAGTACAGCATGAAAAATAGGGAATCCTGGCTTTTTTAAGGGGAGTCGTGTGACTTGCAAATACTTGGTTGGTTCTGTTTCTGTCTAACTGTTCTGGGTAAAACTCATTTACTGTTTTTCCTTTTAAACTGTTAGCTGACCTTACATACGAATCCCAGCTGTGCATTAGCATTGCTTGGGGATGTGTTTGTATCTTTTGTCTAAAAATACCCAGCCGGTAGGATTCATGATCCATGAAAGCTAATTGAAACAATTTCTCTTCAAGTTTTGGCAAGCGAAGCATGCATTATAAGCATTAATATCTATAAATTGAATTGTTAATGAATTTAGACACTAATAATGAATGCAATTTTGCAGGCTTAACTAGAAACACTAAAATTATCAGGATCTGGAACAGAATTTTCAATCATTTTTGCTTATTAAATAGCAAAGCTATGCTTTTAATAAGCTAATCATTTTTATTTGACCCCATAGGAGTAGCTCAGCTGATTAGAAACAGGTTTCTAAGTGCAAAACAATGTTGTTTTTCTCTCACTGTTTTAACCACCACAGTGCTGAAATTTCAGACCAGATACTTATCTCCCATTGTGGGTATGGCATGAATGCTTATTCTGCAATTCCTCTGAAGGAATTTACAGAAGAACCTATATATGTCCCATTTAATGGGAGAATACTCTGCGTAGATAAATAGTGTGTGTAATCTGCCAAAACAATTGGAGCTTTCTTGAAAGATTGTTAGTGCACAAAAATACAATATATGAAAGAGACCCCTATTCAGTCTTTGTTATATCCAAAAGTAGAACAGCACTTGTTACAATTCAAAACTCAAGATCAATAAACAGAAATATTATTCCCACCTAATTTAAAATTAGCCTTTAGGATTATTTTATGCAGATGAAGAATATGGTAAGATTCAGAACTATAGCAAGAAAATCTTAAGTTCTGATGTGCTTTTAAAACAGTTTTGTGAAGTATGCAATTTCTACTCACTCTAGTGGCTGGAGACCAGGAGGACACAAGGTGACAGATTATTCTTCAAGTGCCTTAGGTAAAGTTTCTTCTCCCAAAACTGATGCTGGCAGCTCTTGCAGATGGGCTGTCAGACTTTGTGGATCACTGGTGTCTTTTAGGCAAGCAATTTCTTATACCAAAAGATTTAGTAACCCTACACCATTTGTTAAATGAAAAAAATCAAACTTGGTTATCTTGTGAGATAATGGTGAAGAACTGTCTGTGAAACTGTGTAAGGAGATAAAAGGCTGAAGGGGATGTCAAGGATTTATCATTGGATATAGGGCTGGAAAGGACCACGAAAGGCTCCTCCATCAATGGACACCTTATGGGAAATGTATTCCAGTGCTTAATTATCTTTACTATTTGAGAGGGGGGTTTGTCTTTATTTAATCTAAATGTCCCTTATTACAGTTCATACCTACTTCCACTTTTTGTGTTCCATGAACATGGAGAAAGGTTTTAACTCTGTGACAACCTTCTAAATATTTAAAGGCTGTTTCTATGTGTCTCTGCTGCCTAGATAAATGAGCCTGTTCCTTCACTTCAGTGTGGACAGACGTGGGATGGCAGTGAGGTTTACTGACTGACTTAACCATGTGGGCTGCAAGGGAGAAACACTAGCGAGCTTGTTTGGATGAAGTGGTTAGGAAAGAAATATCAGCAGATGGAACTGAACAGTGCAGTTGTTCTAAAATTCTTCACCAAAATACTAATGGGAAAGGAGTGGTGTTCCATAATTTGATTTAAAACTCAATGGGAAATTAATAATAATTTTAAGCAAATATGGAAATACACATTAAACTGCAGAGTACTAAAGCAATAACTCTAGCATATCTATATCATTATTTCATCTGTGTACACTGGAATACTGTGCTACCTTCTCTTATGGTTGTCAGTAGAACCTCTAGGCCCCTCTTCTGACAGAGACTTTGCATGTACTTACGGCTGTTACAGAGAACGTACTGCAAATATCAGATGTGATGGCCTTAATCACACCAATGTTTCTGTAACTCAGGGAGCCTCATCTCAAGGTTAAACATTTTCATCACTGACACGTATGCAAAATAAAATTTCTGACACGATTTGATGGGGGTAAAAAAAATGCCTGTGCCCATCCCCCGTGCTCCCGTGGGATGATATGTTGACAGAAAAAACATCACTTGAGACTTGATCAGCTTAAAGACCACACCCGTGTCACGTTAATTGCACTAAGCACGTGATAGGATGTTGGGTCTGTGGTGGGATTTCTACTGGTTTTTCTTGGGTTTTTAAAATTTATTTGCATAATGGAACTTTTTATAGCAGAGGTTTGACTGACTCCAGGGAGAAGTACATATCCATGCTGCATGGGCAATGCTCACCGTTCTGAATATCTGAAAGTTTCCCAGATCTGTTTAAACTGCTGATGTAGCTACACACAAACTTATTTGGCAGTGTGTCTTGAAGTTTGTTTCCTAATTTATTGGATGGTGAAAAAGGCAGTAAATTTCTTAGGCTGTATCCAAAACTGATTGTTTCTTGAGATTTCAACACTAACAGGGTTGTGGAACAGCCACAAATTATTCTCCTGTATCTCGTGCAGAAAAGCAGGGTTTTTTACATGCTCTGACTTACACACCTTACACCCCCATGCCCCCGTAGCTTTTGGTTTGCTTTCAGGTTTTGCTTGAACTCAAGTTGTTTTTTAATTTCAGTGAGTGTTATTTATTGAGGTAACATCTCTCTCTGATGTGTTGCAGTGTAGAGCAACATTTGGTTTCTCCTTTAAGTATTTGTTTCACCTACAGGGTTTTATTTTAGCCAAAGACAAGTATCATCTCAAACTTACTTCTGCAATTGCAAGACAATGGTTGGGCAGCTGCTCATCCTCTGTTCTAGGTACCCAGAAGAAAATCACTTGCCAAATAAATTATTCTCTTATGGCTTTGGTTTTTTTATTAAAAAAGATGACACTTACCTAGGTCCTTCCTTGCAGGCTGAAGATAGCCTTGCTTGTTGGGCTTGTCCTTGTCCCTTTTACTGTGTCACAGTCCTGAGTCATGTCAGATTGAACTGGAAAATATCCAAGACGGTCTAAAAAGCTGAAAAGTTCCAGTTGGCTTGACATCTAATTTTCCCTTGATACTGAGACAAAGGTAGAAAATAGTGTTAACAATTATTCCGTTTTGAATTTGGAGTAGAGGCTTATGATTTCAAGTCATTAGGTTGAGTTAACACAAAGTATTTGCTTTCCTATCTGGGTAGAATTACTTTTTGTGAGGGTTTGGAGTCTTTAAGGTCAAGGTGGATGGTATGTTGCCTGAATGAAAAATGTGCTGTGTACTCTTCCCGTCTGGTGTTTCTTATCCATAAGATACTCTTCAGGCTTAGAAGCAACTTTCTTCCAGCTCTCAACTGACCTGAGAGGCCTCTCAGATTTGTGCATGTGGGGTTTTTTGCATGGGATGTGGGGGATGATTTTGTTATTTTTATAGGAGGCAGGTAACTGCACATCAGGAGTTGCTCTTTTACAACTGGTTTTCCTTTGCTGAGGATTTAAAATAACAAGTCAGGACCTACCTGTTAGCTGGTGTGTGTTCCTGTACTGTTTCTCTGTGAAAAGTCCATATTCTCAAGATAAATATTAGCATTATCTTCAGTAATTAGCATTGAATTAATCCATTAATGACTACTGTGTTTGGTTTTATTCTTTGCTGTCTTCTACTTTCAAAGATTCCTTTTCCCAAACCAATAGTGGGTGGGGAAAAAAAAAAAAAGTATTGTCAGTGCTACTGTCTGTTGATATTCAGGAGACTAACTGCCCCGAAGTTAATTCCTCCTGTTTAAGTAAACTGCTTCAGCTGCGGCCGTTAGCATTGAGGATATTGGCATTCCTATTTGCTGAACACAGTAGCCTTCTAGGATGACTTTTTTAAAAACAAATTTAGAATGTGTACTTTTCAATAAATTTAACAAATAATCCAGATAAATCTAGGAGGCTGCTAGTGAGTCATATGTAAATTAAACCAAAAATATTTTAATCTTGGAGTAAACATTTATGAAGTGTCTGTGCCAGCCTTTGCAAAGGGACCAAGTTCCCCAAATTAACAAGGAATTAAATTAACCTAAATTAAACTGTAGCATAAGTAATCCTGAAATGTACTGAGCTACTCAACTGTTTCAGAAACAGAATGTTTTGCAATATGGTCCTCATCTCAAAGCAACTATTGGCAGATGTCAGTGATTTATTTCTACAGAAATACAGAATGCTACTACATGGTACACTTGCTGTTGCCCACTTCCAGAGACCAATCCTACAGTCTCTGATGTGCTACTATCACAAGGGTTTTTGACAATTAATCTTGTAACAGTGAGTGTGCTTCTAGGAGGAAGGTTACTCAGCTGGAGCTGTGCTTCTTAGTGGATTTAGATAGAGAGCCTGCATTTTACAAAATCATCTTCAGCTTTATCGCGTCTCTTGCACAGTAACTGAGAGAGTTCAGCAATTCTTACCTAAAATTTGCACTGAGTAGTTGCTTCAAGGGTGGTAAAATATAATTGCTGTCAGTCAGCGTGCTACAATGGCTCTGTGTGCAACCAAGAAAGAACTGAAATAATACTTTAAATATTTTGCCTAGCCATGAATAATAGTGTAAATCAGATAATATATTAAAGCTTTGCAGTCTCTCTTCCTTTGGTTAGAAGGCCAGTTGTGTCAGATGTCCTCCTCCTCCAGAAAAGAAGTTTCTGTAACCCAGAGAAACCTCCACTGAAGTCACTGCACTAACACAGATGTGAGTTAGAGAATACTCAAGCTTCATAGTTAAATATGCAATTGTTTCAGCAGTAAAAAAAAGAACCAAACCACATACCATATTTAAAACAAGTACTAGCGAATGAGGACTGCCTGAGTTGTTTTCTCCTTCTCTCTATAAACAGAAAAATCAATGGTCTTTGTTCTTTTATTAAAGAAAAAAAAATACTTTTTTCCCCCTCACGTGGGAGGGCTAATGGATAATCTGGTCCACAGCACCATTTCAGCCATGAGGGAGGCATCCCTATTTGATCTTTATGAATGAAAATCTTCACCTAGCCTTGCATGACACTGCTGGCATGGGAAGTTCCAGGTTCTGGCACTCCTGATCCATCGCTTTTCTGAGCATTTGTGGAAACCTATGCTGCACTATTTGAGTGTGGTCCCATATAAGGGTGTGATTTGAAAGTCATGGTCTTTTAACTGGCCAAATGGCTGGTGGCCTTGTAGCACATTTTGATTAATTTGCTTGCAAAGGTTAACACCTTTGATGACCACTGATGGGCATCTGAGCCTTTCCAGATTGCTTCTGAGTCACCACCGTAATGAAAACTGAACAATACCTGTGTGGAAAATTAACACTTTTTTTTTCTCCCCTCCTTAGTTTCAGGCTAGCAATCTAAAAACCTTTCCTCTGGTCTCCTGCACATCTTTCTGAAAAAATAAGCATGTCAGATCCTCAGAAATGAGAGGAAATAGGATAACCTTACAACTAAATTGTGATATGGACATGGCTTCTGTCTCATTCCTCAGTATTTTGCTACCTCATGTTTCACTTAGCTCACCTTTCACGTTAACAAAAGAGATGACAGATGTACCAATTTTTTTTTCTGAAATGCATTACTATTTTAGAGCAGCTGTGTCACTTATCTTGCCAAATATTTAGCGGTGCTAAGTAACTGAGGCTTTTCAGTGAGAAAGATGACAAGACTTTTCGTTCTTGCTGCCTAGAATTTAAACAAATGCAAAGAAATTTAATGTATTAAAGAGGAAGAGGAAGTAACTGACTGAGTATATGGTACTGGGAGCTAAATCATTATTACAGCTATGGAGGAATACTGGCCACCAGTCTGGACTGTTGGAGTTGCTTAGATGGCAAGTGTCCAAATTACTAAATGCAACTCTTAAGCTAGTGACCCCGTATTTTATTTGTTAACCTACAATTAATTAACCTAATTAAATAATATTCCTCAACCTGGAATGTTGTTTTCTTAATAACTAAAGACTTTTGCAAGATTAGGGCAGCTCAGAGAAGGGTGCTAAAGATAACTTGGACATAAATCTTCCATGTTTGATTTCTTATTAATTTGATTTTCTGGGACAGTGAGGTGGACTGAAAACTGGCTGAAGTGCCAGGCTCAGATGGTTGTGATCAATGGCACAAAGTCCAGCTGGAGGCACCCCAACCTTAGAGGTGTTCCCCAGGGGTCCATGTTGGGGCCAGTACTGTTTAACATCTTCATTAATGATCTGGACGATGGGACAGAGTGCTCTGTCAGCAAGTTCACAGGTGTGCCAGCTGTTCCTTGCAGTTTTGTGTTGCCAGATGGTTGTGCTGCCATTCACTGGGAGCTCAGCAGGCTGCAGAACTGGGCAGAGAAGAACCTAGTGAAATTCAGCAAAGTGAAAATGCAAGTCCTGCACCTGGGGAGGAACAACCACAGGCATTAGTACAACTAGGGGCTGACTGGCTGGAAAGCAGCTCTGGGGAGAAGGACCAGGGCATCCTGGTGAGCAACAAGCTGACCATGAGCCAGCAATGTGCCCTTGCGGTAAAGAAGGTCAGCAGCAACCTGGGCTGCGTTAGGAGGACTGTTGCCAGCAGGTCCAGGGAGGTGATCCTTCTCCTCTACCGGCACCGGTGAGGCCACACCAGTTCTGGGTTCCTTGGTATGAGAGAGCCACTCAGTTGATTAAGGGCCCGGAGCATCTCTCTAATTGGAGAGGCTAAAGAAGCTGGGATTTTTTAGCTTGGTGAAGAGAAGACTTGGGGTGACCTTATCAATGTCTATTAGAAGGGTATAAAGACGGCACAGCCAGACCCTTTTTGGTGGTGCCTAGTGACAGGACCAAAGGCAATGGGCACAAACTGCAACACAGGAAATTCCATCGAAACATGAGAAAGCCCTTTTTTTCGCTGAAAGGGTGATCACACACTGGAACAGGTTGTGCAGAGAGGTTGTGGAGTCTCCATTCAAAACCCAGCTGGGCATGCTTCTGGGCAGCCTGTTCTAGCTGACCCTGCTTGAGGAAGGGCGTTGGGCTAACCAGTCTTGTGAGATCCCATCCAGCCTCAACTATTTTACAATTCACTGTGTTGATTTACCTTCAACATTGTGAAGTTTCATTGTTGGAGTCTGTCTGCTTTCCTGCTCCCTTCTACTGGGGAGACTGTTTGGTAGAAGTTTTCAAGTGTTCTGTACCTAGACTTCTTCTCAGGTACAACTACTAAAGTTATGCAGTGAATCTGTTGCTTATCATCCACAAAAAAAACCATGCTGTTACTCCACATATAGCCCCATTTATTCTGGCTATCAGCTCACAGCCTTTAAGACGATCAGGATAATCGACTGCATGGACACTGTTCCCTGACTTCTAGGCCCTGTAGATCTCCTCAGCCCTAAAACTGTTGTACTGGAATGTCTCCAAGGTCACTTTCCAAAGACATCATTTGCACTCCTAGAACATTCACAATGAGCAGCACTCTTTTTTCCTCCCAGAGTTCCTCCTGCCTCTTTGGTAACTTAAGTCTTTCTTGGAACAACTGGGATGAATTGTGTAGTTCCTGCACACTCCCTTACAGAAATTCTTTCATAAGGTCATCACCCTTCATCAGCCAAGAGCACATTTCCATCAACATCATGATTATGGAGCTATCCCACCCTTTCTGGTAAACACTTACAGTTTGTAATCCCACTAGGAAGGGATTTTTTTTTAAAGTGGTTTGGGGGTTTTTGGCTGGTGTGGGGTTTTTTGTTGTTGTGTTTGGTTGTTTTATTTTTTTTTTAAAAAAAGGTAGTGTTGAGGAACTCTACATTCCTGTGTTTATTCTTTGCTTTGCATGTCTTAAATTTTGCCACAATCCCCAAGGAAGAGAAACAACTCTAGAATATCATCTTGGGGGGGACCAAACCAAAAAAACCCAAAACAAACAGCTTAACTGTTTTCGATATAATGGATAAGCAGGCATATTTTTTGGCATTGCTTCAATCTCAGTTGGCAAACAATCTAAGACTCATCAGTCTCTTGCTAGCAACCTCCACATTGATTTTGGGTTAGATCATGCATATTCATCAGCAGAATGTACTTAACCCTGAACTACCCTGCAGTCTGGTATCAGTGCCACTGCCATTGAGATCAATGGCTACAGCAGTAATTATGCCCCAAACTCATAGCTTCAGGGCTGTTGTGTGGACTTGGTCCCTTGAAGACTTGTCATTTTAGCCTAGAGCATTTTATGGGTGACTATGGGTGCAGAAGAGGGTGGGCTAGCAAAGGATAAATCCATTAGTTGCATGAGGAAGATGAGTAGGAAATGATCCCACACTGAACACTAATACAAGACCTAGGGAATGTCAAATAAAAGGTGTCAGGTTCAAGATAAACACAAGGAGATGATATTTCATGCTGTATGATTAAGCTGCAGAACCTTTGCAGTTGTGGGTGCTACAAGTTTACATGGGTTCAGCACTGACTAAAAATGATAGAGAAATAATTCATCGGAGACTAATAAATACAAAGATACTTCTTCCTTCCCTTCATTCCATATTCTACCAAGTTCTGCAATCCTGGGTCCAACTTAAGCCTTTGCCTTTTTTTTTCATTTCATTTTATTTGAATTTCATCTAGACCAGAAGATTAACGTGTCTGTGTGTGCTTTTTTTATCAGTACTTCTACTTTTAGGGCTTCTATTTCTATCAGTTTCCACGTTGGATGTCATGAGTGTATTGTGGCTTTCCAGAGGACTATAACCAAGGTTTATCATAACAGCAGCCCTCAATCAAGATTGTTAGAAGCAGTAGCAGCTTTGCAAATAATTACACTCACTATTTATTTTGATAGCAAAATGATTGAAGGCTTCACCTGGAGGCATGCAAGCTGGGTAACAGGCCGTGCGTCACGTTCAGGAGGCTGCCAAGGCGGAACTGCCACAAGGGGAAGGAGGGGTTCACCCATACCTGAGCTGCGTCAGCGGCCTCCTGAAAGGGTGCCTCTGCTCTTCTTGCACTTGCTCAGCACTGTGCCAGCGCAGAAGCATCTGGGCTTTGCAGAGCGAGCCTGTCATCGCTGCCTATCTTTAAAGGTTTCATGACCTGCCTCCTGTTAAGTAAAGTGTGTAGAAAGATACTGCTTGGAGTCACTTCTGCAGTAAATGTACCTACACACAAAAGTTGCAAGGGAAAGGTTCCTTTCAGGTTATACTGTGCCTGTGTACATTTATCTTTGTTCCTCCTCCTTGCCTTCAGAGTTCCAAGTTTTTTTACCAGAGTTTTTTTGGCTGAGTGGAACTGAAAGTTGTTTGATACACTCCATCCAATAAAATCTTTCACTGAGTAAGGGGAGAAGTGCCTGTGTGCGCGCGCTTCAGTGGTACTGTGAGAGCAGGGTTTACTGAGCGCTTGATCGTGGCGTATGATGAATGTGAACAGGTAACAATTGTTTCTGTTCTAATGCAGGAACTAACAGATGACAATTAGTTTACAAAAAGAAAAGGAAATAGTTTTAACAACACCTAATAAAATTTATGGAATTCATGGTAAAGGCCAAAAACATAAATGCATTTTTCTGCAACATTTTCTGTGGCCTGGGATTCAGACAATGAGAAATCATTGTATGAAATGGTAATTCTAAGGAATAGTATTCACAGTTACTAATGCACTGAGATTTTTATCTCATCTTCTGCTGTCCTGCTAAATTTGATTACAACTCAAATTATTCAGGAAGAGAAAATACTGAGCTTGCCCCTCAAACTGAAGAGATGGAAGATAGCTCTAGACAATGCTTTAACAGTTAGAAATGTAAATTTAATAACCTGGGGGCCACAAATAATTGCTGAAGAGAGACCATTGAAAGGGGAGGACCTATTAGTAAGTTGTTTCATGACATTGTTGTCCGCAGCTGCGGCAGAAGTAGATGGGTCTCTGAGCAGGGTTTTGACAAGAGCCCTGTCTTTCACACGAAAATGCAAGCTAAGAAGTCTTGGTAGTTTCTTGATAGTATATTGGCATTATTTTTTCCATTACTCTCTTGTCCCCCCTTCCCTTGAAGTAAAGATGCATTTTTGTTAGAGATTTTTTCGTTTAGCCAATATTAGAATTGACTATATTTTGCAGTCTGTTCTTTATTCTTGATTCAGGACTTACAGTCTGTTCTTCTGCAATGTGGTAATGAGATCTGGGATAATAATGTCAAGCTGTATCTAAACAATTGGATTAAAGGAAGCCCTTGGAATAGGACAAAGGTTGGTGTAACTTACTGGATCACGTGGCCAATTGCTAGCCAATTCCCTAGGGACAAAGTTTTTACTCCTGGCAGAGCTTAGCAGCTAGCTTTCAGCTTCTTTCATGATCAGCATTTTGTAGCCAATGTTTTAAAATGTTTGGAAAATGCAGCATAAGGGAGATTGAAGGCGTTATCTTTAATTGGGCTAACTTAAAAAATTAATATTGAAAAGCTTTCTCCTAGTTTTGTTGTTATTGACCTGATGTTGAGAATAGCTTGTGCTGTTCTGAAGGAGAGGAGGAGGGGAATATATTTTGCTTTTGAGTTTTTGTGCTTTGTTTTTTATTTTATTTTATTTTGGGTCGACAGAAGAGGATGAATTAGTAGACAAAGCTGAGGAAGTAGTCATGGAAAAAATGGGGAAAGGTGCTATAATTTCCTGTAGCTGCTATTACTTTAAAAAAGTCTGAGCGTGAATAGGAAATATTTTTTTAAGCTGTTTCTACTTGTTGGTCTGCCTGTGCCAATTTGTTCATAGATCCAGCTGTGAAAGGATCTGTAGCCAGCTTGCAGATGTTGGCAACAGCATCATCAATTCCCTTTGCCTTGACCCTGGTTTTGAAATATATTCTCTGCCACGACTGCTGTGGAAGCTGAACTCATTGCCACAGGCGTAACATTTGGCTTAAGGAACAAGACTGAGATAATAATAAGCAAGAATGGATATCTATTTGTCAAGTTAAAACTAGGAAAGTCTGAAAGGTGGATGGACCTTTATTTTTTTTTTTTCCTTGGTGAGGTTCTTTTTCTAATCATTGCTAACCATACTTAGAAAGTGACTACCTTATTGAATAGTATTGCAATTCTTTGCTTTGACCTCAAAATATTACTTTGTCATTCTTGCCTTTCTCTCGCCCTTTCTCCTTGGACAATTAATGTTAGACAAGAGTGAGGTAGATTCTTTTCTAGCTTATTCATTAGCAGCACCAGCAATGTTGTTAATTATGTTTTGATTGTAGAGCCTGTATTATGAGTGGCCAGCGAACACAGAATTAGTTTCAGATTTTCATAGCTAGAAGGTGGGAAAATCCTCCTTTGATTTGCAGGCTAAGCAGATTTACTCTGGAGATCACTGAGGCATAATAAACTGCAACTTTGATGCTTTTTCATTATAGCCTTGCTTTCAATACACAGATTTTACTTTGGGAAATAATATAGCCCACTGTATGGAGGATCCTAATCTCTTTTCTTACGTACATCATCTTCCCAGCTTCAGCTGATATATTTTTATATATTTCCTTTTTTTTTTTAATTTTAGAAAACCTTAGTCAAAATGCATTCCTCAGGAATCCTTAACTAGCTTTTTATGTCTTCATATGCTTCAGCATAACCCCTTAGAAGCCTGTGAAAGCCTACAGACCATCACTAGGCAGTACTCAGCAGTGAGCAGAACGGTAGCTGGTTACTTTGAATCTTAAATTACTTCAACCTTTTTTTTACTTTGAAGTTTTGTAATTTATTTAAATTTGCAAAAGTTTGGGTTTTATAATCAGTTAATAAACACTGTAGGTCTCTCTGTGACTGAAAATATTCCATTCATCTGTTAATAAAAATGCCACCACAAGGTCATGAGTATGAGGGAGCGTGGCACTTCAGCCAAATACATTTATCTTAATAATTCTCTTCTCTCACCTTCTCTTACCATCCTAACCTACAGAGGTACCAGTATTTCTGACCAAACTGAAATGAAGATACCCGATTTGTCTGACACTTTATCTGACTTGCTGAATCTTCTGACAGAGTGTTCTACAGAGTCTTCTTCATAGTCTGTATTGCATTTCTTTTATGTTCTTTTGTTCCCTTCCAAGTGCATGTGGGGTTTTTGTTAGTTGGATATGTTCAGCATTGGAAGAGTGTTTCTAATAACCAAATTTTACTCCTGGTGTCTATATTAAACTCCCTCAGGTCTTCCTCATGATTTCTTCTGAAGAAGTCAGTTTACACATGTTCCTTTGGGCTTTTTGCATCAACACTTGATAAGTACTCTGTGTTGATAAAACATGATAGCACATTCTTGAAGAATCCCTGAAAGCACACTGCACACATTTCATTGCGTGAAACAGACAAACCATGTTTAGGATGATCTTAAGCAGGGCAGGCCCTTCTCAGCCCTCATTTCCTTAGCATTTAATGAAAACTTAAAGGTCTGATGAAGAATTTGAGGTGGAACATGATACAATAACTTTTATGCTAAGTTTAAGGCAAAGTGTTGGTATTCATTTTGTCCTTGGTAATTGAAGTTAATTTCTTGGGTTTTTTTTCTCTTCCAAATCTCTATTAGTAGGATCTTTCAAGTAATTGCTCATAATAATAAAATGGCAGTAGAATATTAGCACTAATCTCCTTTGCTGGGATATTTGCGAAGGGGGAGTGAAAAGACAGAAAACTTGCGTGTCAGATCTGCAGGTATGTGTCTGAGCTATGTGGAGTCTGACCAGAGGAAAAGGAGCTGTGTATTAGCTTTGAATATGATTGGTTCTTTAATTCACTGTACTGAGGGCATGTGGGGAAGTTGCACATAACAGGAAATATCAAACTATTAAAAATTCTGATAAATTTCAAGGAACTAAGCAACCTGTGAAATAGAAATAGGTGCAAGAAATATTTAAAAAGAAAACAAACACAAGTAGAGAGAAAAAACAGGTAAGGATTTAAATATATCATAAGCACATCACAACTAATTCATCTGATAAAGGAAGATACGAGACACAAGAAGTGACTGATGTAGCTCAAAGATTCGATGATACAAAGGCGCCTTTACTTGAAATGATGAAAGGAAATAGGGCAAAAATCAGAATATTCAGGATTATTTTCGAGGTAGAGAGAAGGACAGTAATAAAAAAGGCTGAGTAAATTCTGCAGAGAAATAAAAAGAAATAAGAAATGGCTTACAGTTTATACTGGGGGGTGGGTGGAGTAAAGAAATCATTACTGAAAGGAGAGTCAACCAGTAATCTAAAATGGATGAGCTACCGAACTGATTTCATAAATGGGCCTTTACAAAGGGGAAAAAAAAACACAGCAGCAGATAGCCTATTCATAAGTAATGAAGACATTTCAAAATGTGGGATGGTAATAGAATACTTGGAAAAGATGACTATAAATAGAAAACCAGTTCTATGTATAATATGTGTCCTTTATGTTAAAGAAATTAATTTTAGTTTTTTTGCAAAACATTAAGAATTAATTTGGAGGGTAATAAACCGCTGAGATAGCAAGGAATCACAGAATCCATACAAGGCACTATTCTGTTTTGTCTTCCTCCCCTTAGAAAAGACAATCAAGTTAGTGTTACTCAGTAAAATATTGTCAGAGAGATTTATTTTGACTCATTATCTGTGAGGCATATTCACCTAAGAGAACGCCAGTCTCAAACCTCCAAATCTTCTATGAAATTTTTAGTGCTTAAGAGGTGAGGAGATGGGCACAGGAAGGCTTTTCCACTACAGCTGAGTCTCTTTTCTGCCAAGACTGGAGGCAGGAGCACTGAAAGGACTGCTGGATGTCCAATGTCGAGCTGGGAACCGTCTGTTAGCACCCACCTTCCCTAGGTCAGCCTCAGATGTGTCACTAAAAAAGGCAGGGGACTCCACTGGCATAAAACCAATGCGGCGGAGCGGGGGGGTGGGATAGACATAAGGTACCAAGCCACTTTGTGCCTCAAAGGCTGTGAATTCCATGCTGCCTCCTGGGGAACACCTCGCAGGAGATCTTGTTCCACAAATTAGCCAGGAACACCACAAAATGATGGGCTCCTCAAAGTAGAAAGCTGATACACCTGGATGTGTTTCAGTCATCTGTGCATCTCTACTGAAGTGCCTTTTTTTCCTGAGATGGAACTACCTGGATGTTTGTTCTTTTTAGTAAATGTTAATGACTCTAGGTACTTACTTCTTGTTTAAGGCATGTTATTCCTGTTAGTTTGGATCAACTGGGTTGGATTTATTCTGTCAGTGCATCTTCAACAGAATGAAAGTCTACTCAGTCCCAATAATGTAAAACCCACTGAAACTATCAGGTTACTTGCATCGCGTTAAAGAATGAGTTTTGCACTTACAGGAAGAATATTTTAAACACCTAATACAGAGTGGGTGCCACATCAAAAATAAAAAAAAAGGTTCTTACCAATAGCTTCTAATCAAGGATTGTATTGTTTCACATGCACAGATCAGAGAAATAGTGACAGTGTCACAGAATTCTAAATTTCTCAATGATTTTTGTATTAATTTTTGCATGCAAGGTAGCAAAAGTCAAATCAGAAGGAGCTGAATGATGTGAAAAATGAAAATGTGTAAGGTTGAGCTACAAACCTAAGATTTTCCCCATGGTACTATGTAGAGTGCACAGACAGAAAAAAATAAACTTGTGGAATTAGTGCAAAGCACTGGCAGTTAGAAAGATGATGTACCAGTTGCTGTGAGATTAGTAAATGTGGATCCCCGGCAACACCATTTCTAAAATATTTTTTTCTGAGTAAAGCTGTGTTTAAGGGATGGAAGTAATGATTTATGAAGAAATATGAAAAGAGTTAGATATGTTTAACTTGGCAAAATAAATGAAGAGTGTTGTACTTGTCCACAAGCATATGAAAAGCATAAACAGAAACCATAGAGAAGAATTGCTTTGGACAGGGCCTAAGGAATGCAAATGAAATGTATTGTGATCATAATACAAGGAGGAAAATGTATCACAGATATCAGGTATTATCCTCCATTAGCAAGATTTATGAGACCTATCATGATAGGAGTATGAAGAAAATGATGGAAAGTCCATTGACTGAGTCAACCGAAATTGGATTAGAAGATGTAGAACAGTTCAGCCTGGAAAAGGAAATTGTCATATGCCTAACAAACATTTCAGACTATAGTAAATCCATGGCACAACTAAGATGTATTTCAAAGTTTTCCCTCAACTTTGTTGTTGCATAGGTTCTGTCTTGGTGTAAGAAGTCAGGTGTACGGTCGCTGAGCGAGTGTGCCTTGGTCGCACTAAGCACAGGCTTCTCTCTCAACTGAAGTTCCATCTGAATCTTGTAGCAATGAGGCTTTATAAATAATACTACGGTCATATGCTCCTTCACCCAGCGAGCACCCCTAGAACCAATCTGCAGAGAAACTGGGGACAGAGGATCTTGATCTTGCTCTAATTTCCAGCTCCTGGGTACTTGCATGGAGGCCTCCCAGGCTCTCAGGCTCACTTTAGAAGCTCAAGTGTGTTGAGTCTGGTTGCCTGGCACTGCTTCAGAAAACTCTGGCTCTGGTTGTCCGGTGATAAGCCTAAGTGGTAGACTTGGAAGTGGTCCCATTCTTCTTCACCTTCAGCAACTTGCTTTCAGGAGTCAGTTGCTGCCAGAGCTGAAGCAGACTGATGGTTTGGCATCTAGCACCAAGTGTTTCTTTGGCACTGCTCCATATCTTATATCATGCTCAGCACAAGAGAACTTCTGAGTATTTATTGAGCCTCTCTCCACAATTGGCTTCATTGCAGGCTCCTGGGTGAGTACGGTTGTCATAACAGCAGGTCTTATTTAGATTCTTACCTGAGAACGTGGCTGCACTGTTCAACTCCTGGAAACCTTCTGTATGGCAGTGGTTGGTCAGGTTTTGCCCCATTTTAGCTCTTTATGAAGCAATGTTGTCAGTTCTCTTTATCGCATTACAGAGGCTGTATGCTCAGCTTTGAGTAATTTGCCACTTTCCCTTGAGGGAATCAGAGACAACTGCACCTAACTTTTTAGAAGAATTTAGAACGGTTGTCCTTGAAAAGGTCCCTTGTGGATCTAGATCAGTGGTCTCCAAGGTGGGGTGTGCAAGGCAGTCCATTGGAGTACAGGAAGAAAATAGTTTTTGTACAGTTAATGTATTTTTCGAATGTAAACTGGTGTTTATTTCATCTTTAATTTTTTTATTTTCCTTTTTGTATGTGTTTTATGAAGTAAATTATACAGTAGTACATGTGTATAATTTATAAATAAATATACATATATTGGGGTGCATGCTCAACATTTTTTATTGACGGGGTGCACAATCAAAAATGTTTGGAGACCGCTGATATAGATGTTCAGAGAAAGATGAGGATGATGGCCATAGCACAAAGTTGTTCTTCCACAAAGAGCACATGAAGTCTTCCTCGTGTACCCTAAGGTGTATTTTAGCCTTCTCTAAATCTGCAGCTGTTGTGTAGTTAAATAATACAATAAATTCTGCCTTGTCTTCCTGGTTTTCTGTGTGTCTGCTGGTTCCTAGCAATGGATGTGCTGCCGTGCTTGCTGGCAGCCTAGTTTCCTGAATTTATCTGGTATGGCATCTAGGCCTAGTCTGAATGCTCAGGCAACCATAAGTCCCCAGCAAAGGGGATAAAGAGCAGCAGGTTCCATCCAAGGGCTGGCGTTGTGTCTTCAGCCATAGTTGGTAACTACAGCAGAGTCTGTCTAATCGTTCCAAACGTTAATGCACCAGCATGTAGAAGTATGCCTTCATACTCATGGCCACGGGCTTCAGCTGACCTGTTTATAGTGACATTGCCATGGCTCTGGTCAGCATGAGGCCTCCTCAGGAGGTGGAATGTACTAAATAAGGAAAACTGGTATCTGTTTTTGAACTATTGGGTTTCTGATTGGCATCTGCAGTCTGATATTTCTCTGAGGCTAATAACATAGCCAGATCTAGGCAGTTCTTCTTGCACAGTGCAAACGGCATATACCTGTTGCCAAAGCTATGTGCTGCCAGATTTCAAGCCTTCATTCCAAATTAAGATGTTAGAGCTTTCCTTACCTATGATAAGTCATTAAATATCACTCAATTACCCTTGCATTGAGCCTTTTTTTTAAAACTCAAGCTTACTTTACTGAAAGGCATCCTGTCTTGATTTGAAGATATTAAAAGATGAAGAATCCTTCTTCCTTTGATAGGGCAGGGTTTTTTAATGTCTAATCATTCTCACTATAAAACTGTGCCTTATTTCTAATTTAAACTGGTCTGGCTTCAGCTTCCAGCAATTGGTTCTTGTTATGCCTTTCTCAGCTAGATTAAAGAGCCCTTTAGGACCTGGTATTTTCTCCCTTTGAAGGTACTTATACATCGTAATCAAGCCATCTCTTGATCTTTTTAATAAACTAAACAGATTGAGCTCCTTAAGTCTCTTGTTCTGAGGCAGTTATTCCAGTTCTCAAATAATTTTTATGACTCTGCACTGTCTCCAATTTTCCTGTGTCCTTTTAAAAGTGCGGACACCAGAAACAAAGGCACTCAGGAAATTTACAGTCAACTGTGTGTCCATTTTTCCTAAATCCTGTAGATTCTTTTATTTCCGCAGTATGGTTTCCCCGTTCTGTAGACTTTTTTTATTCCTAGCCCCTAGAAACTATGACTGCTAACATAATTTGCTCCAGGTGAGCCAGAAGCACTCCAAGACAGGTAATCTAGCACCAAAAAACCATGATCTTTATCAGAGTTTTTTCCCATTGTAGCTTTAATTGTAATTTGAATTTATTTAATCTGAGAAAAACAAGGGATAAAGTTTATTTTCTGAATATCCTGTTAAAAGTGCCTGTCTTACTTGAGCACAAGCTGTTTAGTTCTGTCACTCATTCTGGAACTCCAGTCTTTTGGAAAGCCTGTGACAGAGAAGTGGTATTTTTACTGGCTCTTTGAAACACCGCCAGTGAAGGAAATAGTGTTAGGTGTCACTGAGAGAGGAAAACAGCTTGAAGAAGCCAGAAGTGTAACTCGGCAACCTTGTATGTCCAGCGCTTTCAGTCTGGAAGTCTGCCCTCTCTTTCCAAGGGAGCCGGTGGTGCTAGCACTGCGTGCTTCTGGAAGGGCTCTCTGCAAGCCTTGTCCATGGCGCCTATCCCGTATACCCACTGAAACCTTCTTGCATGGATATTAGATACAACATTTGTTTTCACTCACTTTTACTTTAAATACAGATGATAAATAATTGCTCCACCTTTTTCTAATGCTTACCGTTGGTTTTTCTTCCCCATCCTTTAGTTCAAGTGTGGAGATGCTCAGTTTGGGAAATTCTGAGCAACAAACAGAGGGAGCCCATAAAAGCACCTGTGAGAAGCAGCGTATCTGGTGTCCTGTTGCTTGTACTCTTTGCTAGGCTGCTGCTTCTGGCCACTGTCAGACCCCAGATACTGGACTGGATGGACCTTTGCTTTGATCTGTGTAACTCTTCTTACGCTTTTTTTACCCTCTTGTATTAACTGTTTTAAATCATTAGTTTTTTGGAACTGGGATCTTTGTGTATTTTACGTTCTAAAATGAGAACAACTTGAGCTGTCTGGCGCCTTCAAAAATTGCTATAAATTTCTTTTTTCTAACTGAGCCTATTCATTTTTGTAGAGGAAAGAGGGGCTTTTGCAGCCCTCCATAAGTGATTTAAGTGACCAAATGGTATTTTAGTTGAGAAATGGTCTTAAGAGATAACAGAGGTGGCGAAACTGGAAGACACAGTTCAGGAACTGCTTACTCTTCTTTAACGAACCCAGAAAGCTGTATTGTTCTGCACAGGGAATGATGCTACCTCTGAGGATTTTCTAAAACTGTCTAGTACTGCTTGTAGGACTCAACTGTTTTCTGGTTTTTTTTCTGCAATGTATTTATGTTTATTAAGGGGATACTGGATGACACCAGATCCCTCCCTCCAAAGAAAAATGAAATCTTCACAGGTGTTGCCTTGGTGAACCATACTGTTTCTGGTGAAATCCGCTCATCCCCTTTTGGTCTCCTTTCCTATCCTGCTCTTGCTATTAATCATAGTTATCTTCTGCTGAGTATGAGAAAACTGGAGGCCTGATTTGGGTTACGTTGTGTTGACAATATTAGGCATTTTTCTGTTTTATCAACCAATGCTTGGCCTCTGAGGTATTTATCCTTGCAATTATCCGCAAGGTAGGCAACAGCTATTCCCCTCATTGTAAGACACGGGGAGGAGAAGCTGAGGTATGGGAAGCTTGAGTAGGTCAGGGCTTGAACTCAGATCTTCTAAATCTGGGGTAATTGTGCCTCCTCTCTGTTCCATCTTTAAAAAATAAAGCACATGTTAGTTCTAAGAATCACTTTCATCTTTACTGTACTGCCTTCAGAAATTTTCAGTCATCCTAGCTGCACTGCAGTTGCCCACTAATAGTTGCACAAAGGCCGTTAGTTGCTTAGGCTCACAGTTATAAAACATCGACGAAAAGAGGAACAATTACAAGTTTAATATTAAAAGAAGCAATTTCATTTCCTTTCTGGAGCCAATGTAATTTTTTAATTACGCAGCGAACGAGGCGCGTTTACCTCGGTTTTAGTTTTGGCCCCAGCCGTTCGGGGAGGCAAGCGGGGTCCGGCCACCCGGGCCCTCACGCCCGCAGCGCGGATCCCGGCCTCCGGCCCCGTAATGCGCTCATGTTCTTTTTCATTTAACTCCCTAAAGGGTTCGCTGTTTTTTAACTGAACTGCACGAAGGAAAGAAGAGCCACTAAAAGCTGCAGGGCCGTGGCCGGGTGGAGGGGGGGGGAGCTGCCAAGTGCCGCCGCGAAGCACGGCGGAGGCGCTGGAGCCCCGCGCCTCGGGCGCCCGCTCCGCTCCCGGCCCCGACTGCAACCTGGAGTTGATCTGCGCCGCTTCCCACAGGAAAGCCTTCGCACCTTGGCGCCTTCGCCGTCCCCTGCCAGCCGCGCTGCCGCCTCCTCGCCCTGGCGGCCTGGGACGGGGCAGCTCGGGCCGCCGCTCCCGCTCCTCCCCTGCCCCCTCGCCGGACCGCAGGGCAGTGCCTCTCCTCTCCCGGGCCGCCCGCGGGACACCCGCCCGCCGCCGGCGCTCCCCGGGCTGCCCCGCGCGGCCGCCTCCGCCTCGGCGGCCCGCCCTGCGGCCCGCGCCGGCGGCGGGGCGGCAGCGCCCCCTGCTGCGCCGCGGCGGCCCCGCGCGGCCGCCGCCCGGCCCCGATCCCCGGGCTCGGGGGACTCGGCCTGCAGCGTGGGCCTCGGTCCCGGCCCTGGGCTCGGGGGGCTCGGGCGGCAGCGTGGGCCGAGGCTCGGGGGCCTCAGGCCCAGCCCCGGGCTTAGGCCGCAGCGTGAGGCCTGGGACCGTGCTCGGGGTCTCGGGTAGCTGCATGGGCCTCGGTGATAACCATGGGCTCGGCGGGCTCAGGCCACAGCATGGGGCCCCGCCCTGCAGCAGCAGCCATGGGTGGTGTTGGGGGCTGTGGGGAGTGGGCGGCAGTGAAAGTAGGTGGGGAAGGGGCGGGAGCCCACCTGCCTCTGCCGGTGCTGCCGAGATGTGGATGGGCTTGTCGCCCGAGCTCTTTGCCCGTAGAGCTGCTGGTGCGGCAGGGCGCTCGCACTACCGGGCGTGTGGTGTGAAGGCGCGTACCTGGCCCTCGCTGCGCTTCATGGTGCGGGTACAGCAGTTGTGTGTGCTGGGGCGGGAACAGCACGCGGTGCTTTGTGCGTAACGACACTCCGGGTGGGTGCCTGAGAAGAGCCTCTTTGCTGACGATTTTTCTGATGTTGGTGAGATCAGCTGGTCGAGGCGCATCTGCTGCCTTGGCCGTGCTAACGTGCTCCTTGCAGAGGCTGCCTGCTGGTGTCACTCGGGGAGGCTGGAGGATTCCCATAGCCCTGGCGCAGGACGGCTGTGGCACACTGCTGGGTTGGTAGTGATTGATGCGTAAAACGCATCAGACAGGAATTTCCATGGGCTTGCCAGCTCCCCGAAGATGCTTTTGAGATGAGCTTCAAGCAGAGGCAACCAAGACCTCTAAAGCTGATTAGGCTCTGTGAGGAAGCACATGGTGTGAAGAGCAGTTGTGTATTTGTGATATTTCAAGCAACCCCTCCGCGCTTGAGCCTCATCTGCCAGGCTCTCCCAGCCAGGGATCTGGCACTGACACACCCAGCGTGGACCGGAGAGGGAACGTTCTTTCTTGCTGCTGCTGCTACAGCACGTGAGGAGGCTGCTGACTGATGCTAGCTACCTGTGCAGGGGAGAAAAGGCTGGAGCTGCCAGAAAAAGCCTGTAAGGGAGAAACCCTTCTACAAATTGGGAAAAGCGTTCTGCTTTGACAGAGTAAAAATAAAACCTGGAATGGGAAAGGAAAGGCATGAAAGAGTTAGTGAAAAAAATATCATGTACAGCTGGGGAGATGATGGTTTTATTGGTATTGCAGGGGGGAGGGAGAAGCTGAGAGGCAGTGAAAACACAATTTGGCCTAAAATTGAATTTCTCTGATAAGGAATTTCAGAAGCGGCTGCCTCATTCACTGTGCAGCCAAATAATCATATGCGCTTTAATAATCTTTATTTTACAGGAGTACGTTGCCAGGGCAACAGAGTGTAAGCAGGAGAACAGCACCTTGCAGATCACAAAGGCAAATCTGCAGAAAGAAATTTCAGCGAGTTTCTCTCTCCCTTTTGCAATGTAATGACGACTTATTTTTCATGCACTGATTTAATAATCTTATTGAAAGATCCTTTCCCTGTTTCTCTTATTCTTGTCTGTCTGAGCGTGGACAATGGCAAAAACCTGGAATTGTCAAGCCCAGTGGGCTAAGCAAACTAACAGATGTAATATGTTTAGCATTTTTATGTAATTACTTTTTATTGCTATTTTACCCCTACCTCTGTTCCTCCCTGGTTAGTTGATGCTTCCTTTCCATTCTGGCCCAATCAGGTGATAGTAAGGGGCTGGGGGAGAGTTAGTAATTGACTGCATTAATCGGAAATTATTAGTTGGATGTATTTTCAAGGGTGGGGGTTGGTTGCAGAAATAGACCTTTTAGGAAGGGATGAATTGAATTATGGTCAATGCAATAATGAAGCCTCTAGGCTGTAAGCTGTAGAGAGGACAGTCATCTTCACAAAGGTTTTAGTGTTATTTATAATGGGCTCTGCTCTCTGGGTGAAAAACAATATGTTGCCCTACTGACATCCACTGGATGTGGGTGTCTCGATTAGCTGGTCTGAAAAACAAGCAGATTTTGTATTATTAAAAATGAAAACTTCTGAAGATCTTCAGTGTTGGTTAGACTGAGAGCAAGAACATCCCTACCAAACCTTTGGCAGGGTGCAGTTTGTTACAAGTCTGTATCTTGTAAACATTTTGCCTCTTGTTCTCTTTCCCAAGGGCCAGAGCTCAGGAAGTCACCGTGGGAAAAGCAATAGTTGTAGGCTGCAGAACAGGCGGCGGGGGGGGGGGAAAGGTTCTGTGAAATTAAGTACAAAACCCGGTTTGTCTCACTGTGGCTGACAAATTCCAAGAAATTAGGAACAAAGGCTGTCACTGAAGCTCAGCTGTTCTGTTGTATTGCAGCTTGGCCAGGTCTCATGCAGGCACCAGGAAGCAGCAGAGCATCTGAATATGTGGTTTTGGTATGCTGACATGGCAAGGCTGTGGAGAGAGACACAGGGATGGGAATGTCATGCTTTGTGTGGTTTGAATTCAGGCGTATGACGTTACTGAAATGAAACCTTTCTTTAGAAAGCAAGTTCTTTAAAAAGTAGTACATAGATGTACGTATTCTGTATCCCATGAAAAAATTAGCATATATAACAGCCAAGCAACATTTTCATTACAGGATTACTTCCTGCCAAATATTACCATTTTTCTCTTAGCATCCACCAAGTTACGCGGAATGTGGGATGTTCCTTGAACTAGGATTTCATAGAGCAGCAAAACTGGTCTGAGGCATATTGCAGAAATTGCTGCAAGAGGGCTTAAGAAGCCTGTGGTTCTTCTGCAGAGAGCAACAGTAGCAGAACACTTGGAGCTGAAGCTGATCAGGCATGGGAACAGTTGCATGCAGGACAGGGGAAAAGTATTCTTAGAGAGTTGGGCAAGTCCTGTAACTTCACTTCATGTATTTTCTTGTGTCTCCAGGTTCAGAATGTTTTCAGTCCTATGGAAGCATTAATAATAAGGTGCTTGGAGTCTCATTATCACTGGTGTCTAATTGGGCATACAGACAAAAACAATCAAGAGTTCTGATGCCCAATTAAAATTCTTTTGTTTTCTTTAAAAACCGGGAGAGTATTTAGACCTTAGACATCAGAGTCAAGTAAGCATATAGCAGTCTAGCTTAAGGTAAAAAGGTACATGATTTCTATTCAAAGACGAGCAACTAATGTTACACTGGCACGCTAAATAAACAAAGTGTAAGGACATTTTACTATCACTAACGTAACTTCAGCTTTATTTTTAAAATATTTGCAGTGCTAATCCTAGACAACATTGTAATACGGGTAATGCTATGATATAAAAATGATCCAACTGTAAGGTTATGCAATAGAATAATGTACATTATATTATATACTGTAGATATATATAATATCTATGTCAGTGTGTATAATTAATCATTCATGGTTTATGAATGCATACGTAGGTTAAGGAACAAAGACAATACATTTAAGGTTGTAATAATAAAAAAAAACCCCACCAAACACTTTTCTGAAGAAACATATCTCAGGTTTCATCTTCCTGCTACTAACCAAAGGAATTAGCAATGATTTAACTGCTGGTAAAGGTTTTACCTTATTAGAAAACTTGATGTCAGAAGTGCGTAATACTAAACGATCTAATTTCTACTATGGAGGTGTATGGTATTTTCTATAGTGATTTTAATAATTCCCCCCCCCCCTTTTTTTTTAACAGAGGCGTCTGATTACTAAAAGAAATATTTACCTAGCTGTATGTTTCTTATGAGTTATAAAAGGGGAAAAAAGGCTTTTGATAAAGCAGAACAGGGTTGATTATTTATAAAACGATTTTTATTTACTCTGGAAGTGCATGAGCACAGTAGCTTAACCAATCATAACTGGGAGCTATCTGAAATAGTAAAGAAAAGCTATTTAAAAATACATGGAGAATTGTGTGCTCTGTGAGATTCTAACATTCTTAGTTGTCTTGACAGGGAGAGGAGGTAAGTATATGAAGAGAAACTTCTGTATGGTAGGAGATTATTTTTACATTTTTGCTTCAAAACTATCACAAAACTTATTGTTTTCCAAAATATGAAGAGTGGATAGTTGAAATAAATTTGTTTCCTGCCTGCTCCCCATCCTTCAGGTTGTACTCATAAAGCTTTTACATGGTGTGTGTGGGTAGGGAGAGGGGATGACCACAAAAGCTTGGGTGCAAGATACCAGCCGCATTTGTCTTTTTTCCTAAAAACCTGGCATCTGCTTCAGCTTGGAATTTTTTTTTTTAATAATAATGTTTCTTTGGGCTCCTTTAATATGGCAGATGAATTTAGATAGACTGTACGCTTTTGGAAACAGGTCTGTTCAGAAAAGGATTGTTTTATTGAGAGAGAGAGAGAGAAACTATGGAGAAAAGTCCTTTTCTGTTTCTACCTTTATATTAGCACTAAAGCTAGGAAATCAGAGAGAAGCCTGTTGTTTTGACAGTGATTGAGGAAAGATCGTACTCTCCTGATGTCTTCAGATATCTGGCGACAAAGTTGCCGTGGTCTGAGGAAAGCCAAGTAGCTTCTGGAAATATCAAATAAGGTTGACAATACAAGATCTATCCATCATCCAGATTTAGATGAAGTCAACTCCCATGCTGCTTTGACTGATGTTTAGGCATTATTTTTTTTTATTTGGTATTAGCTGGTTTCTGTTGGATCCAACAGCTCTTCTCCTCTAAGCTATATCCAAGTAAATCTTCAAAGTTTTTGTCATCTGTGCAGAACCACGTTTCACAGAAACCCTGCACATCACTTCAGTTTAAAATTTATATATAAAATCTAGTAAAAGGAGTCATCTTCTGTGAAGCCTACAGGAAGGTAGCTGACTACAACCAGAGTGGAGCACAAAAAGAACTGTGGGGCAAGGTAGTGAACTGCTACTGGAAAATACTTCTTTTTTTGTTGGCTTAGGAGACTGCATTCTTGACTTCTTAAAGCAATAGTGGCCAGGAAGACTATTTGCTGGAGCTTCCTCTACACTTTTAAATTTTTTTTTTTCCTCTTTTAATCATAGTAAGTTTTAAAATGTGGAAAAATCAAAAGGATGACTATCTGTAAGAATCGATGGGAAGGCCCAAAGCTTGAAGCAAGATGGCAGAATCTGTACTACTTGTAGGTGGAACAGTAGTTATTCACCATTCACAGACCATACCACCACAGTGTCTGCACCGATTTTTCTATTTGCCTCAGAAATGGTAGGATGAAGTTTTGGTAAGAAATTGAAGCCCAGCTGCTTAAATACCCATGATATTTCTAGGACAAAATCTGGGCAATTTACTTTCCCCTTCCTGCTAGTTTGTATTCTGCTGCCTTTTGAAATGGAAACTCTTCTGACCCTATAACCCCTGTGTTACTCTGAATAAAACTCTCTTTAATTGTGTTTTGAAGGAGCATGCAGGGAGCTCCCACACTACTAATCAGCTTTGCTGGTTTGGATATGTATCTCCAGGATTCATGTTGGCAGAATAACTTGATATAATTGCAGCTCTGCATCAGTGATTTAGTGCTTAAGAACTTTAAAGGTACAGGTCTTCATTTCTATCTGCGTATTATTACACTGTGAGACCAGCTCCGGTGTACTCCTGTGTGCCTGGTGTGTTGCGGGAGGACAGGAGCACACACTGCACGCTCTTTGGGGTGACTGGAAGCCGCGCAGTGGTGTTGGAGGCATGCACAACCAGTGCTCACACTGCTGCTCGGCAGGGCATTGCGTTAACATGGTGACACGGTTTTTGGATGAGACCTTTCATACCCTTTTGCTTGCAGTGTGTGGTGTGGAAATTCAGGTGATCTTTATTGTCTAGCTAGAGCCTGGGCTTTGTACTGATCAAAAGTGGGTCTGGCTCCTTTAAATGAATGTTTTTAAGGTAGACCTCTCTTTAAGCTCTTTGAGGGCATTTACAGCTTTGTGTTGAAGCATTGAACAGCTGCCTTCCAGTGCCAAAACTTCCGCAGCTATGACAGGCTGTCCTGCTGAAATATCCCTCCTTATGCTAGGAAGATGGCAGTGAATCAGTTTAAACCCAAGCACTGCAGAAGCTGTCACTTTGGCAGTTACTCATACATTTTACCCCTGTTCCTTACACTGTTTGCCTTCTCGTCTTTCTCAGAAAGCATAAACATTGCTTCAGCTTCCTTACATTTTAGTATAAATGTATCTAACATTGGGGCTTGCCCCAGCCGGAACCTGTAGGCAGTCAGTAAGCAGAGTTGCCTTCAATTTGCAGGCGTTTGCTCTTAGCTCTGCTAATGTGCCTCTGTTTGGCCTTCAGCATTCCAAAAGTAGGAATGCCACTTAACCCGAGTCCTGGCTCCCTGTTACTGTTTGATCAGTAACAGTAATGCAGTAACTGCCTTGGACAAATGACTATACTAAGAACACTCCCAATTGCCCTGTAATAAAACTGCTATCCTCCCTGAAAGCAAAGATGAGGATAGAAAGGGCAAGTATGATTGGAAGGTCAACAAGTTTGAGCACTGACAGAATGAAAGAAACAAATTATAACGCTGAGGATATGATGCTGAAAATGCCCTGTGTCTAATTCTTGGCTTAGCTAGAGCCAAGGTGCGTTAGCTCGAGTGCTTCACTGTCCTAGTTCCTTGGAAGGGGATGCAGAATCTCAGCATCCTTGCAGCCTCTGGGTGACAGATTATTTATACGTTAAACTTCAGTACTAGAGATCATTCACAGAAAGAGATTAGAAGCTACTGAGTATCATGGTGCAAGCCACTGGGTGAAAAGGAAACTCGGCGCTGTGTGCCAGCAAGGTTTCCAGCCTCCTGGCTCCCTTTCCTGGCCTAACGCACATGGTACAGGTCCCGTTGTGCGCTGGTTCATCAAGGCTCAGAGGGCACCTGGCTCTTACTAGACTTGCATCAGAATTTGTCTCTTCATAAAGTGCAAGGAGAAACTTTTTCCAGTGTGCCCTCAAATGAGGTAGGAAAATAAAAACAGTTTACAACTTCTGTTTTCTGTCATCTTGTCTGTTTGTCCCAAAGGGGACAGTCTGGAAGAGCTGGCTGCCTTGCCTCATCCCACTGATACCAGCGCTGGAAGAACAATCTTAAAAAGCTTAAGAAGCTGGCTTGTAGAAGTCCTGTTTTATTTGGTTTTGCTAAACCTTTTACTTGCTGTGGTAAAATAAGGATAAAAGCAAACTTTGGGGAGCTTTTGCCATCTTACATTTTTGCTGACCCTAAGCTCTTTTAAATCATGAGGATTTTTAAAAGGCTATTTGCCTTTTGGATTTTAAACCATTAAGATTCTGATATTTGTAGTTGTAGTGTTGTTTAGTTTTGTCATGTTGTAAACTTACAAATCAATCTGTGTGTCTACACAACGGTCTTGCGTTTCCAGTATGTTTCCGGGACCCGAAGTCTGAACAAAAACTCTGGTGATGCTGCTCTGCTGGATGGTTGTACCTGTGCTTTGAAGGAGCCTTATGGAGTGCCCAAATGTATACCTGAGGAGCAGAGGGGTTGAGTTTCTTTTGGGAAGGGGGGAACGGAGAAAGAGCAGCTGGTGGAAACAGAGGCGTAATGCAAAGATTTGAAAGAGTAGATGTGCTGCCTTGGCTTGCCTCCCCTGTGGGATGCCAGCACCCATGCCTGCCCGATTCACAGCCAGGGATGGTGTCACTGCCCTGTGCATCCTGAGTGAGTGCCGTGGCTGTCAGGGTGCTGGCTCTCCTGGAATGAGCTTCTTGCAGTCTGCTCAGTTGCAGCTGTGTCATTTCTGTAAGTCATTCAGTACTCATTGGAGTAATGGCTTCAACTTGACTGCTTTATGTTCCAGGTACTACTTTGACCCTTGGGCTATAACATCAGCCCAGTGATTATTCAGTTTCTTTTATGAAGTGCCTTAGCGCCAACAGGAAAGAGTGCAAGATATCCCTGTGCAGCCTGATGTTCAGTGTGTTCATCTGGGATGTACGAACATGGCAATACAGGGCTTGGACATATATCTTTTGCTGTCCCGTGGTTTGATAATGCAGGATTTTCTGCAGTAGCAATTAGTGCCGTAACCTCTGGGCTTTTTGTTGTTGTTGACACAGGTAGATAATTTAAAGGCTTGATCTGTTTTGTTTTATTACCCCAAAGCATGCATGAAATACTGTAGTACATACCATCATCTCTCAATGTGAAGTGTCTGAACAAATGAGTTTAAATCAACATGTTTTACAGACTGTAGATTGGGAAGCTTCATGGGGAAAATAATTCCTGCAGAGAAAAGGTCTTAGTGATCAAAGCTTACTCCAGCAGGAACTGTGGAGATCTGTGCAAAGTTGGGTCAGGTGGAGTTTAGACCCGGTTAACCAGCAGTCCCCTTCATGCTGAAAGAGGAGCGCATCCGTGCTTTTGTTTACACATGCAGAGATGGATTTGCATTCTGTCGATGAATACCCGAATCTTAGCCATTATAACAAAGAATTGAGATCCCCTTCTTACTGTCATATTCTTACCACAAAAGTCTAACCCAGGATGTGATTTCCTAACCATCAGAACTGTTGAAGCTGTGTTTCTGTGGCATCGCTCTTAAATCTTTTTGGAATAATTTTTATTCCAGGGTATCCTGTAGACCTTGCTGTCCATTTCAAGAACACCTTCTTAAATGAGGTGCTCACAGATAACTCACTGTTCCTCTTTGGACTATTCCCCCTGCAAGGAGTAGATCTCTTTTGGGGCAGGGTGGAAGCAACTGTTTCTGAAGTCACAGAATCACAGAATGGTTTCGGTTGGAAGGGACATTAAAGATCATCTAGTCCAGCCCCTCTGCCATGGGTAGGGACACCTTTCACTCAGGTTGCTCAAAGCCCCATCCAACCTGTCTTTGAACATTTCCAATGACGGGGCATGCACCACTTGTCTGGGCAGCCTGTTTGAGTGTCTCATCGCCCTCATTTGTCACCATGCTTGGTCTCTTCAAGAGCGGCAGAATTACTCCTGATAATTCATGATACTGAGTTCAGGATACTTTTCCATCAGTTGCAGCTGAAGGGGAGACAGTGCCTGTCAGGGAATTTTGACTATGTGGTATGAAAACCTTGCAGGTCAGTTGGAGAGTAATGTGTTACACGCTTCCCGTTTTGATGCACTAGTCAGGAAGAATGCAAAAGATAAAGAGCAGTGGCAAAGTGTGGTTAGGTGGATCAATAAACCACAGGATGTTTCGGATTCTGGAGCAGTAAGAAACAGTGCGACGATACGTGGGAGGCATTGGAAGGGTTAGTATGCATGGCTGTCTCCCAAAGAGACCAGCACCTGGGGACTGTTCATATGCCTGAACATAGGTACAGAACTGAGAAGTAAAGAAATGGTAGCAGAAAGCCTCAAACCAAATTGGCAAGGCTACAGAAAAGTGGATGGGGGAAGAAAAAGAAATGGGACCAGAGCACATCCTTAAAATTGATTACTGTGAAGTGAGAAGTCTGTCTTTGCTGAGGCTTTCCCCTTTGCTCTACGGGATGACTGAAGTATAAAAGGCTCTCAACATAAAATATTGCATTATTTCCCTCTGCTCTGTTCCTAGATTAACTCTTACTGATGTTCTAACTTTAAAACAGATTTCTCCAGTGAAAGAAAGTGGCAATCCAGTTTTGCATTGGCCAGATTAATGTTCTGGCTGTAGATGGAAGAACATACACTGCTTCCTGTGAAGATAGCAGAGATCCCAATTTGTGACTCATTAAACTGGTGGCCAAGGCTCAGGTCTGATACCTGTAACCAATTGTATTTCCTGAACGTTACCAGCCCTTTCAAGGAGGGAAAAACCATGCGAGGGTGTTCTTTTGCTTTGTGAGAGGTGACTGGTTCTCAGGAGCGTTTACACTTGACAGCCTTTGCGAGTACTGTGGGTGCTTAGGGTAACAGATGACAAACAGTTCAAAGGAGAGGCTCCAGAATTTTGTGACTTTTGCCATAAATTTTAAGAGAAGATAATTTTAGAGTAAAACAAGCTGCCCCTGCATTCAGCTGGGATTCAGAATGACATTGATGCAGTTGCAAAAAGGCCACAAGCTGTTGGAGTGTTGCCTGTGATATGGTTGATGAGTAGCAGCTGAACTGGCAAGACCTCATGAGGAATTTTATCCCTAAAAGCTCTTTAATGAAACCAAAACTTACCAGAACAAAAATCTTCAAGTCCTTTTAAGCAGAGTCCTAGTTAAACTGCTTAGTAGTTTGTGAATTGAGGTGATTGTACTAATTGGATGTTAGACAGAGGGCTGATTGAGTTCGCATCTCATGGTTGGAAATCACGAGCAGTGAAAGCTTAATTCACCGTGCCGTTATCACATCACCTTCTGTTTCTGAAGTCCCTGGCCTTTGTTCACGTTAGACTCAAATTCATGTCTTCACATATAGTGCTTTAAGTAGCCTGGGATCTGGATGCTTCTTTGAAGGCCAAGACGGATGGAAGAATCTGGGCCTCGATACTTGGGAGCTGAGCAGAGCTCTGCTTGGTGTAAGAGTGGTAACTGCCAGGCGTGTTCTCTGAGCAAGTGTCTCCTACTGGCAGTGGGCAGGGAGGAGGTAGAGAGTGTTCCCTGATCACTTCTCTCCTGATACAGCGCTCTGGTCACTCAGGTCATAGGATGTGCCATTCATACCCACTCATCAAGCAGGAGGTTCTCCGAGGGTCTGCCAGGCAAGGTTTCCCAGCGTGTGTGCTTCTTATGCCCATTGCGCTGCAGTCATAAGCAGCAGCCTCCGCTCTGGTTGCAGGCACATCTGCATCCCTTCCATTCTCCCTCTAGAGCAGGGTGGTCCTGTATCTCGTTTTCCTTTGGCTCCCCTACAGTAGACAGATGCAGGTAATTGTATTTTTCATTTTCTGGAGTTCAGCACATTGGCTTACTTGCAGGTGAAGTTGAAAACCGGCTTTGGCAGAACCAAAGCACCAGTTGGCTGATGATGTCTAAGTTTCCTAGTCTGAAAACCAGCCTGTTGCGCTCTTTCTGCACAGCTGCAAAATTGCTCTCTTGTTCTGCTGCCTAGGCAAAGGTGCTCTGAACAGGGCGTTCCTTTCAGCTGGGGCATCAGCTAAAGAAAACACAGCGCTTGGCACAATTGTCTGCTCGCAGTGATTGAAGCAGTGGCCAGCCTGCATCTGGGACATCGCTAGGAGCTGCACTCCTCTAGAAATACCATAGGATTATACTGACCTGAACTATGAAAATCCCAGTTTATTGATACCGGTGGGCAAGGGCCCATTTCCAAATAGTTTGTTGGAGCTGTGCAACCAGCCTCATAACTGGGGCGCTTAGACTGCACTGTCTGCATGGCCACAGACTAACAAAACCCAAGTCATCTTTGCCTCCTCCTGGGGACTCTTTCAGAGAGCATTTGCCATCCATGCCTCCGCCTGTTTGTAATCAGGTGCCAGATGGCTTAAAAACTTGTGTACGCCCCTGTAGATGCTGTTGAACATCATTATCTGCTCAGTAGCCCTACACGTGGTGGCACCTGTAGGATGAAGGGGATTAAATAATAAATTTCAAAGGAGAATGGTTTCCCGTACGTCGCTTTCTTCGTTGGTCCTGATCACAAGGAAATTAGTTCTAAGACAAATCTGCTTTAAAAGATGGGTTTGCTGTTAAGTTTTCACTTCATTTGTCATATGAATTTTCTGTGAACCGAGAAGAGATAAGAAGGTTTTATTTGTGTGTGTTTTATTGGGTTTTTAAAAAAATCTTTTTGTCCATCTTTTCCTTGCTATACTTAGCTCTTCCAGCCGAGGAAATCCACAGTAATTTTCCATAATGCTTTTCACACCACCTTACTTTGACTATTTTGTTTATTGGATTTCTTATTTAAAATCTGTTTCCTTGTGGCTTTCTCTTTAATTTCCTCTTATTTAGCAGGGCTGCATGAAAGTAAGCTGAGTCCCAAAGCTATTCTGCTCTAAGTTCTGGTATTTTATATATATAAAACTTCAGGGTTGATGGCAATGATACCTGGGATTATTTATGGGTTTTCATAAAAAAGAAAGAGGAAAATACAGAATTGCATGGCTTCTCCCTTCCTTTCCCTTTTCCCAACCCCCTCCCCGCAGAGGAGTTTAATTTTAAATGATAAATGTGGAAATTAGAGACCGTCGAGAAAATCCAATTTGGTGAGGAGTTTTAAAAATCCCATAATAAACGCAGAGTGAAATGTATGATTTAATGCGGGGCGCCAATGGCTGCTATTATGTGCTATTAGCAAATCGGGGTTGAGAGTGAATCTTTATCACTTGGTGAGTGCGGGCTAGGCCTGCCTTTGCTTCTGCTATTGATTTGTAGCCGCTTGTCATAATGACATCGGGAAGCAATGAATGGAAGATGTGCTTTTGATAGGATTGAAGGGGTGCAAAGGGGGGAGAAAAAATTCAGCAAGTTTTCTATCTCTTCTGCCTGATTAGATTTTTTTCTTCTTTTAAGAGCTTTCACATTCCAATAAAAATGCTAAATCAGCTCTGAAGCAGAATTGTTAGGGAGTAAATAGCTAGTCACATTTAAAGGAGGAAAAGATCTGACTTTACAGCTCTGACTTTACAGCAGTGGATGAACCTAAAGAATATTTCTGGCTCCACAAAAATCACAGCAGTGGGTGGTGTGAGGGTGGCTGAGAGCTGGGTGAGAGCACCTGCACGGAGGCTCTGCAGGCAGCCAGAACCAGAAAGGCGGTGCGTGCTGATGTGTGCACATGAGGTGGCTCATCAGGATGCACGGGAATTTAATCTCCGAAGTGTCTTTATTTAAGAAGCGGAGCGCATGTTTCTTGATCTCTGAACCAGAAGTGCCTGAAATGAAAAACCCAGACTTTGCCTTATAACAGCAAATAATAAAGGTCTCCCTTGCATCTGGGAAAGGAAGATTTTTGTCACTTTAATCGTAGGCGTTTCTCAGCCAAAACCTATACCAAGGTTCAATAGAAGGTAGTACAATTGCTGCACTGTTTGGAGAATGCAGCGTGCCTCTGTAGGAGGGTTTTCTGGAAGGTAGGCTCTTAGGAAACAAGAGTGGGATTACCTCTGAGCCATGGGTTTGGTGCACATGGTGAATGAGACGAAATCCGTGTATGCTCATGAGGGTATCTGAGTGTGAGTCTACTTGTGGTGGTCCCCATGAATTTGCATTTCTTATCAGTAGATTCATGCCATTTTCATTTCCTGCCTCTCGATCATTCTGCTCTCCCTGGGAAGGGAGCCCTGCATGCGTCCCGAGGAGCAGAGCTCCACTTTGAGTTCCTTGTTATGAAAGTCCATACAAGTCTTCTCTCATTGTTATTGTTAATGTTGTTGTTATTACCCGGTTGGCTGTGCTGAAGAGATGTACGCTGAGTAAGGGTTGTGACTCTGATATGCAGGTCCTCCCTTTTGGCCTAACCAGCCTCAGCTACTCTTATTTATGGAAACCTTCATGGTACAGCCGAATGAACCTGGTTTCCAGGGCTCACTGTCAAGAGTATGAAATGGCAGATTAGAAATCAATGCAGAGAGTCCAAGTGCCTACTTCATCATTCAGCAGAAAGAAATACAGTATTTCTGGTCGGAGCCTTGCACTCATTAAAATCACATCCTTTAAAAAACCCTTTAAATTAAAACAATGATCAGTGAGGATGGGGAGAGTTTCATGCAGAGGGAATTTTCCAAAGGCAGACAGGCTGAAGGCAGCATGCGGATTTAATGTGGTGTTTGCCATACTGCTTACTGGTCTAACTGGGCACCCCTGGAGTGTGCAGTGCTTGTGTTCAGAAAAGTTTGTAATGTAAAGTAACCATAGCACAGCAGTCATGGGAAGCTGAAGATATTTGGATGAGGGAAGAGCAAGACAGACCTGCTGGTGGGAGGTGCAGGCTGTGCATGCTGGGGGTGGCCTCTGACATGAGGCCAGCATCCTCGGGCACATCCCGGCAGGCAGAGGCAAGTCTCCCAGGGAGGGCAGGGGCAGAGCAGGTGGGCTGGGGGGACACAGAGCACAGCAGCAGGCGAGATCGCGGCGGCAGGGTCTGCTGGCCAGCAGCCTGAGACGTCCTGAGCCAGGAGGCAGGAACGGGACAAGGCACCGTCTGGGACAGAGGCGGGCACAGCTATGTTCAGGCCCTATCTTGTCCTCACCAGCTGGCTGTCGGTGGGCAGAGGAGCCTGCCCACAGTGCGAGCACAGATCCCACCACCTCTGAGCACGGATCCAGCTGCACGGTGCCCACCAGCACAGTCTACAGCCTGCCCTCGCAGTAACACTGCTTGGCAGCACTGACTGGGCGAGCTGGCTTCAGGATTGCTCCAAAACAGGGTCTGAGAGCTCCTGGCAGCAGCTAGAGCCCTTGGGCTGTGTGAATATGCTCAGCTGGTCTCAGGCACCCTGCTCACAGGGACCTGCGGGGCACAGGACAAGGTGTGCGCTGCTCTAGCTGGCTCCCTGGCCCGTGATCCTGGGGACCAGGAGATGGAGCCAGCAGAGACTCGGAGCACGCTTCAGAAAGGAATCCAAATTCATAGCACCCACTGGGACGCCAGGCAGGTTGAAGGAGTTTAGACGGATAGCCCGAGGAACAGGCGCTGGGCGATAACTGGGAAGGCTGAAGCTGTGGAGATCATTACAACCAACACCTGAGATCAAAAACCACAAAGTAAAGCTTCTCCAGAATGAATGCCTTTTGGAGAGAGTGCAGAGAAAGAGTAGAAAGAATCCAGAAATTACACAGTTACGGGAAAATTGTGCAGCTCTTTGAGTATGGCATCTTATGATCTAGGTGGCAAGAGGAGTGACAGATGACGTAGCAAGCAAAGATGAATTACATTTGTCATATATGAATTAAGTTGGTGACCAGACTTTCAGCTGCAGAGAATTGCACTTAAAGAAGGGAGCCTATGGAGAGATGTTTATATCCCCAGTGTTTTGTAATAGTTTAGCAAGGTCAGAGTAGGATATGATTACGACATTTCTGATGTCTGACTTGGGGAGAAGGTGTGGGATGGTTCATCTGTTTTTGCTTGTAAGTGGTTGGCTTGTTATTTATGCTTCTGACTTTCCATACAGCAGAAACTTAGTAGCCAGCGTTCTGAAGGTATTAATAATTATTTTTTCTATCTTTCCTACCAGATTCATGCTACTCCATATTTGAAATGGGTATTCGTCCTGATAGGATGGCTCAGTGCCTTTGTGAACTAAGGCATTGAAAGCAGTTTGTGTCTTAAGTAAAGACGGTCTTATTCCACTTGAAAGTAAAGTGTCCCTAATAATTGGATCCACCATTTTGCATTGATTCCAACGAGACCAGTGCCAGAAGCTGTTCATCTTTTGGACATGTGTCTCAGCAATCAAATTCACACTTGTGCAGCACAAGCCTGAGACTGTCAGCAGATGTCTGAAATCTGGCACACCTTCTTGCCACACCTGCAAGCTTTGGTGAAGGTTTTGCTATAAAAACCACTTGTAGCAAGTGTTCCTGTGCTTGTTTCCATTCCTGAAATGGACGCTTGATTTCCAGTGTAAACCTGTTAGGCCTTTCACCCATACATTATCAACAAGATTTGATCCTCAAACCTTCAGATTCCAGTTCAGATTGCTTTTATGTTTATTACCTGAACAAAAGCTGATTTTTCTTCTATATGTAGGGCAGTTACTGGACAGGAACGTGGTGTGTTCATCTATGCTGCAGAGCGGTTTGTTTCAGAGCGGCAGAGTGCTCTCGGTGCAGGATGCCGGGGTGCCTCCGAAGGTGGGAGGGGGGAGTGGCAGTGCTGTGGTCGGCATAACCTGGCACTGCGAGCAGACATGGGTTAATGGGGCTGGTGCTGTTCACGCAGTCGGAGCTCATGCTGGCAGCTGCTAGGAGTGACCTCGTGTAACCTGATTGATTTTAGCCTGGGTGGCTTATCCCAGTCTCTGCCAAAAGAGCCTGGGCTCAGTGCGGATCCTCAAGGTGAGCTGTGAAATGGGCAGAAACACACAGGGCAGCGAGGGGAAGGAGGGGGAGCTGAGCTGGTGTTTGTTCTGCTTTGAAAGCAGCCTGTAGGTAGGGGTGTCGCACACCTCTCACACTGGAAGAATGCTTCAGCTTAGCTGTAGAATGTGTAAAGTTTGAGAACAAGACTTTTTAGCTAAGTGATTAACCACATCCATTACAGGGTGTCTGTCATGATTGTTTCCAGCGAGATTGAGCCACAGGTGTCTGGTCTTGACCTGCAACTTGAGCGGGGGCTCCTGCACTTGCAGTTGCATCAGCCTTGGAGGAACAAGTCTCACCTAAAATGTCCACCACCCTCACTGCAGATGCTCTGCTGTCGGCATTGCCCAGATACCCTGCAGAAGGCAGGAGGAGACAAACAGTATTTTACCCAAACCTTCTATGCTTGCTGCAGTAGAAATAAAAATAAGGGGATTCCATCAAGAACTGACTTGCTTAGAAGTGCTTATGGCATGCTGCATGTCGAACCGTTGCTGCTTCTGCATTGCTGCAAACTTGATTTTCACTTCACATAAAACATACTGTGTACTTGGTCCTTCTTTCTTGTTCAGAGTAAATGAGATGAAGCTGAACCTGTTACTGAGTGTAAGCCTGGTGGAATGGATTTTAGGACAAAATAAATGCTGTTTAAAATATACAATTTTGAATTTGGAGTTGATCTGTGATACTCTCACAGGAAGTCCGTCTTTGGCCTGTGACTGGATTTTACTGAGTTAAGACTACAAACTAATTTTGGGATGAAGGAATTTGTTATTCCACAGTGGAGCGGAGAAGGAGCTATTCCCTACTGGGCTGTGTTTTTTTCTAAATTTTGTTGATGTTCCTGAAGCCTGGGCATATTACAGTAAGAAGTGGCTGAAGAAGTAATGGGCAGAGATTAGAGGAAGCGGTGAAAATGCACAGTGAGTGAGGCTGATGCGTAGACCTTCGATTCATCTTCATGTTGTGTAGTATAATAGGAAATATGCTAAAAGGTATTAAGGTTGCACAATTAACTGCCCAAATATAAACAAATACCTAAGTATGAGAAGCTCCCGCTCAGGCACAATCTCATTACGTGATTCTGCCACTGCCCCATCTAGGGCTGATCTTGCTCCCATTAAAGTTTGTCATTGCCACTCTTTTGCAGTGCTCCAGCTTCCCGTGGAGGCGTCATGCTACATTCAGTAGACAAGTTCTTCATACCCCATTAGGATATTCAATGCAATCTGCTTCCATTTAGAACATGAAATGAACATGTTTGTTTAAAAGCAGCCTCTTCCCCCTCTACACATGTTGAAGCTGCAGTTTAGCCTTCTGCCCTGGCTGGATCCTAGTAGGCTCTACCTGAACGTAAATCCCTTCTCCAGCATCCTACTTTTCTCAAGATATGCCTACTCACTCCAATAATAAAGCTATTGTGAAAAAAGGAGCATTAAAATCTTGCAAAGAACACATACTTATTTTATAAAATTAAGAACTGAATACAAAAAAGTTCATTTTAAATGTTTACGATTTCCCAGCTGAAGATACTAACTGTAGATGTACGAGACATTCTGGATAGTAATGAGAATTTTGCCTGTCACATTGCTAACAGAAGAGGCAGTTTTATGTCATTCTAGGCTTGGCTTTTTTGAATTACACCTTGATTTTTCAGTAAGAATAAGGAAGTTAGATGAGAATTAAGGAAGGGTAACCTTCTGAGCAGCTCTGCCATATCAGTCACTTCTAAAAATAGAAAAAACAGAAGAAATGCCCTGCCTGGTCCATCTAGTCCAGTACTCTTGCTCCAGTGGTGGCAGGTCCTTGAACTCAGCCACCTTCAGCAGCAGATTCCGCCTCGTGTGCACAGCCTTTAGGCCCAGGATATTGGAAGGTGTATCCCTGCAGATTCCCTGAACTTGCTGAGTTCCTGACACTTGTGGTCTGCCAGCCAGTCATTTGTTCTTCCTGCTGAGATGATGATTTTGTGTTATTTTGCTCATTTATAACTTCTTCCACCTTTCCTTGGACTTTTAAAACATACTGAAGAATTGGGGCCCCTAAGTATTTCCATTAAGTGGTTGATAAATACTTGAATTTTACCCAAGTTCTTTGTAATTCCCTTAACCCTTATGTGATAGATCCAGGTCATAAAGAAAGCATATGACAGAGCTCAAAGTAGGATCCAAGCCTTTTGACCTCTAGCAGATGTACAAGACTGACTGTCTTCAAAGGCAATGTGGTGTTTGTTTAGTTATGTGATACAGGAGGAAAATATTTTATTACAGGTTGTTAAAACCAGGCCAGACATAGTTGTGCTACAGTCTCATGTCTGCTTTATCCATTCTCGGATATAAAGCTGTGCTCGATGCCACAAGCTGCTATCCTACTGGAGATAGCTACGTACTTGCCACAGAAATTCAGTGCAAATTCTCGGCGTGTCTTATGCTGCTTTTTTGCTGCAGACAAAATAGAGGGGATTACCACCTGACCTGTTCTTGTTCAAGAGCGTCTGTTGACTATGAATCACAAAGGGTCGGACTCTTTAGGAATCCATCTCACCTCTCAAGAACAAGTAGCTTCAGCATGCTTGTACAAACAGAACAGATTATTTGAATGGGCATGAATGAAACTGTGGGAGCCCTTTCCTAGATGGGAAGTGCTATTTTGGTCCAGTCTTTCGTGATGTTTGATAATAAGATAACAACCTGATTCTTTGCATTTATTTATGAAACTAAACGGAGGCTGGGAATCATCTTTGGAAAGCTTTTGGTGCTAACGCGATGTTGCTTGTGTGATACTTCTAAAAAGGTGAATCAGCAAAAGTACAAAAGGCAGCATGCCAAACTGTGTTCTGTCTTGTCCTGTTGGCTCTTAAGTGCAAATTTTATGATAGCAGTAGAGGAGGCTGATATGACAACAGCTTTCAAATATGAAGAAGCTGCTGCCAAGGGGAAGAGAATAATCTGTTTTCTATGTTTAAGAATTAGTGGCTTAAATAGCAGCTAGGTTAGATCAGCATCCCTGAACCTGAAGTCCGTGGGCCCCTGGGGTTCTTTTGAAAGCCCTCTGGTTGATCTGTCTGTGAGCGTTAGCAGACATGTGCATTCTCCAGTTAAGTGTAACTGTTTATATTGTGAACAGTTTCATATGTAGGTTTTGGTTGTCATCTTCAGGAACAAGGCTGAACATATACTAACAAGTTCCTGAACAACCTGATCTCAATAGACCTGCTTTGAGCAGGGGGTTGGACTAGACAACCTCTGGAGGTCCCTTCCACCCTAAATCGTTCTGTGATTTTCGCATTACGTGTTTCTGGGAGCTCAGAGGCATCTTTCTGCAAGGTGGCGGGAGAGGCCAACTTTGGGCCTTCTCTGACCCTGCTTATTGCGAGGGCATTGGACTAGATGACCTTTAAAGGTCCCTTCCAACCCAAACCCTTCTATGAATCTGATTTGTGTGTTTTGTCTCAAGGGTGGTGGGGTTCTGTAGCCTATGGCATGACTTTGAGCAGTCTGATTCAAGTTGCACTAACTTCTAATGACTAGGTCCCTGTAAGCTGAGACGCATTAATTGTGCTAACCTCTTCCTTTGTTCTGTGGCAAGGGCAAGGTAGCACAAGTCTAGCTTGACCTTGTATGTAGGGCTACATGTGAAATAAACCAAGGATCAAGACAAAAGACATTAGTGGAACCTGGGCATCTTTAGGTTTAAAGAATTGTTTGGGGTAGTAAAGGGCATTTTGGGAGTGTGATTATTTCCATAATAGGCATCGATATAATTCCAATTCCAAAGAAGAACTTTAAATGTAAAGGTTGCAGGGAGAAATTGGCAGATGGCATTTCTTTTCTGGCAGCTAGGTGAGGAGGAGAAGGAAGAATAGTTATTGCACCATCGTCTTTAGTCCTTGACAGGACCGTGCATTACCTGTTGTGTTACGGTTCCCACTGGTCTTGCTGTAGCCAAAAGGAGAGGAAGCTCCACTGTCAATAGATGGGGGCAGCTGAAGCTCAATGTGCTTCATCCCACCTTACGTTTGCGTTCCTTTGCTTTGTATTTCATGAGTCTGGCATAAGCCGGGCCATAGAAACCTCATAAACTACAGTGGCAAGGCGAAACAATGGCATGCCAAACCATAGCATAATTCTGGTAAGACTTTGTCAAGAGACTGAAGCTGTGCTTTACCTGAACTATTTTTTTCCTTCTGTCCCTCTTTTTTATGCTTTTCTTTGGGTTAAAAGGGGGGAGGGGAAAGCAGTCTTTAACAGTAGCTTCTAAAATTGTCTCTCTTCTTTCAGTAAGAACAGGTGATATATCTTGGATAGCTCCTAAAAGCACATTGATCATTTTCAATTTGGAGGCTTTTATATAATAACACAGTGTTTGTTATAGAAGTCAAGTCCGGGGATGTTTATTGAGTTACTCTCTGTTAGAAAAGGGTCTTACAGGTTCTCTGTTATGCTGGGGGTCCAAAGCTCTGTCCCACTGCACACAAACTCCTGTACTCCCCAGCACCAGCTGGGGCTCTGGTTCCAAACATGACCATCTGAAGCTCTGCTCAGAGTTTCTCAAAGTCCTCAGCAGAGATGAGAACTCTCAGAGAATAGTAATATAGGAAAATGATGGGTTATGACATTGGCATAAGTGTAACCTGGTGGGACGAGTCCTGTGACCAGTGTGCCGTGATGGATGGTTGGTTATAGACTCTTCAGGAGGGACAGGCAGGGCAGGCAAGGCGGCGGGTGGCATTGTGTGTAGTGCAGGAGCTGGAATGCACAGAGCTTGCACTTGGCGATGGCACCAATGAGACCCTCTGGGTAAGGATTAAGGGTCAGACAAATAACACGGATGTTGTCGTGGGAGTCTGCTATGGGCCACCCAGCCAGGAGGATGACGTTGATGAGTTATTCTTTAAGGAACTAAGGGATGCATCTAAGTCATCCGCCCTTGTCCTTACGGGGAACTTCAACTTGCCAGATGTCAACTGGGAATACCACACGGCTGGGACAGACAGGTCCGGAAGGTTCCTAAACCACCTGGACAATAACTCCTTGGTTCAGGTACTAAGGGAACCAACCAGGAAGGGTGCCTTCCTCAATTTGTTTCTCATTAACAGAGAGGGTCTAGTTGGTGAAGTGGAGATCGGGGGCTGCCTTGGCCACAGTGACCATGAAACAGTCAAGTTTAAAATCTGTGGTGACAGGAGAAGTGCCAGCAAGACCCTGACTCTGGGCATGAGGAGAGCAGACTCCAGCTCGCTCAGGGAACTGCTTAATAATGTCCCCTGGGGAAAAGCTTTTGGAAGTGCTGGGGTCCATCAGTGCTGGTCGCTTTTTAAGCACCAGCCCTTACGAGCACAGGAACAGGCAATCCCAAAATGCAGGAAGTCAAGCAAGCGAGGCAGAAGGCCAGCCTGGCTGAGCAGGGATCTTCTAGAAGTAAGGTAAAAAAAGAAAGTATGTGGCCAGTGGAAGCAGGGTCAAGCGACATGGGATGACTTCAGAGATGCTGTTCACCACTGGAGGGAAGAAATTTGTACAGCCAAAGCTCAGTTGGAATTGAAGCTGGCCAGTACTGTGAGGAACAATAAAAAGGGCTTTTTAAAATATGTTAATAGCAAAAGGCAGGCCAGAAATAACATTGGTCCGTTACTTGATGAGCATGGTTACCTCACAAACAGGGACATAGACAAAGCAGAGACATGTAATGCTTTCTTCGCCTCACTCTTCAACACTGATGATGGGCTCTGGTTCATGAGGGGAAGGTCCTGCCTAACAAATTTGATTTCCTTCTATGACGCGGTCACCCACCCAGTTGAGCAAGGCAAGCCAGTCGATGTGATCTTTTTGGATTTCAGTAAAGCTTTCAAAACTGTCTCTCTCAGTCTTCTCCTGGGCACAATGTCCAGCACGCAGCTGGATAAACACGTAACGCAGCAGGTGAGCAACTGGCTGATGGGTCAGGCTCAAAGGGTCACAGTAAATGGGGTTACACCGGACTGGTGACAGTCACTAGTGGGGTTCTGCAGGGATCCATCTTGGGACTGGTACTCTTCAATCTCTTCATTAATGACTTGGATGCAGGACTGGAAGAAATGCTAATTAAGTTTGCTGATGTCCCATACTAGCTACTACGAAGCAATTTAACTCTATCCCAGCTGAAACCAGGACACACAAAATGGGGAAGAGTTGCTGACACTCTGGAGGGCAGAGAGGCCCTGCAGAGGGATCTAGACAAACTAGAGAGCTGGGTAATCACCAGCCATAAGAAATTTAACGAAGGCAAGTGTGGGAGTTTACCCCTGGGGCACGGCAGCCCTGGCTGTACAGACAGCCTGGGGAGCGAGAGGCTGGGGAGCAGCTCTGCAGGGACCTGGGGGTTCTGGTCAATGGCAAGTTGAACATGAGCCAACAGCGTGCCCTGGCAGCCCAGAGGGCCAGCCGTGCCCTGGGGGGCATCGAGCCCTGCATCGCAGCCGGGCGAGGCGGGGGATTGTCCCGCTCTGCTCCGCGCTGGGGCGGCCTCGCCCCGAGTGCTGGGTGCAGTTTGGGGTGTCACAGTGTATTAAGGATACAAAGCTACTGGAGAGTGTCCAGAAGAGGGCCATAAAGTTGGGGAAGGGTTTAGAGGGGAAACAGTACGAGGAGCGGCTGAAGTCCCTGGGTTTATTCAGCCTGGAGCAGAGGAGGCCGAGGGCAGCCCTCATGGCGCTCTGCAGCCCCCTCCCAAGGGGAGGAGGAGGGGCAGGCGCCCCTCGACAGGACCTGAGGGGAAGGCAGGAGGATGTGCCAGGGGAGGGTTAGGCTGGGCATTAGGAAAAAGTTATTCCCCCAGAGGGCGGTGGAGCCCTGGCACAGGCTCCCCAGGGAGGCATCACGGCACCAGCCTGGCGATATTCCAGAAACACTTGGCCAAGGCCCTCAGAGACACGGTGGGAATTTGGGGTGCCCTGTGCAGGGACAGGAGCTGGACTCGATGGTCCTTGTGGATCCCTTCCAGCTCAGGACATTCTGTGATTCTATGGGATAAATCAGGAGGTGACTTAATCATGATCCTTTTAACAACATGCAGAAAAATTCCTCTACAGGCAGTTACAAGGCAGCCTGTCCACTGCCAAATGTTGTTTCTAATTCTCTCATTTAAAAAAAGCCCCAACCTATCTTATGTCAAACAGCACAAGTGCCTTGGCAGCAATGCCATCCAAGGACTAATCAGGTGTTGTGGAAAGTAGTCTTGTAGTTGTGCATTTTTCAGGTTAGCTCATTTCTGTCCTCACAAGGTAAACATTTAAGTATTCATGGTCTTTGGTGTAGACACCTTCTTCAGAAACTAAGGGTACAGTTTCTGGAGCTTTTTAAGCCCAGATAACTGACCATGCTAAAAGGGAGAGTCAGATCTTCCCTTCTTCCCTTCTGAGCCTTGACACTTGTTCTTGCCCCTCCCTTGTACTGGCACTGGTGCTCCGTCAGCTGCCCCGTGAGCCAGATCAGAGAGGCAGTCTGGGTGAAAGCTTATGTGGGGTAATGTCATGTGGGAGATGGCAGGACATCCCACTCTTCCTCCTCCTTGGAAGTTATCCTGGCATATTAGATTAAATCCATGGTAAAACTACAGCATGACATTTGGCGAAGGGTGCAGGATGCTCAGTATTCACTGCTATGGGATGGAGGGATGGCAAGGTGGACTCTATTTTCTGTGATCAAGGACTGTGGTGTTAAAGCTAACCGGCAGCATGACAGCCATACATCACATCAGCAAACAGAGCGCTCGCCCCCATGTGCTCTGTTGGGAGGCAATGGTTCTGTGGGACGCGTGCCAGGCACTTCGTGAGCATCCTGTGACCATATATCTGGCCAGGCAGGCAGGAGCGTGTTAAGCCATAGCCTCACTTGCAGGCTTCCGGGATGACAAATATTCCTTAAAGGAGTCCATTAAAGTAAAATAAACCCACCTTAATGTACATAGGGAATGTATATAACAAAAGACATGAAGCACTTGTGTATATTTGCTGTGTTTGAAACCTGAATTTGTGAGAATGGCATAGCATCTACTTTGTATAAGGTACATTCAGAGCTGCTCAGTGGGAGACAGTGTGCCTTGCGACAATTTTTCTCCTGAAATACGTTCATATTCTGAGTTAGGTATGTAAGATACATGACAACAAAGTACTTGTTTTCATGGAGGTGTGATCCAGCTGGTCTGTTGAGCCTTTGGAGCATGCACTTTATGCTGCTCAAGACTAGACTTCTAATCATGAAGACGTAAGAAAGTGTTAGATTTTAGAGGCTGACTGTCCTCTTACTATACTCCCAGGGCACTTTTGCCCTGCATCTCCACAGCCATTGGAGCAGCTGGTCTTTAACAAAGTCTACACAGCTCATTCTCCATTCATGAAGTCCTGGCTCCGAACCATGGATGGCAAGCAGGCTTTCCATGTATTTGTGGCCTGGAAAGATGTACTTGGGAAATTTGCAGCGACTTAGATGTAACCTTTTGAATACCTGTGAGGGAATGCCGTGTTCACTCACTGCCGATCGAAATAGACTAGGCTCAGCATGATGCTGTGTTCACGTGGCAGCTGTCATTAACTCATTCCTAGGGTTTCCTGGCCTGCGTGATGCAGATTACCTGCCTTGCTAATGCTGAGCATCATATAGACATCTGCAAAATGCCTACTGGAGTATCAATAACCACACCTTTAAGTATCACGTCTTTATGATTCAACCTGTACGTATGATGCTTGCTTGAGCACGCATCTATTCAATCTGTGCTTAGCTGGAATTCCTCACCCTCCTTCCTGCAGGTCATAATGCTAGCAAGTGGGAATATGCTAATAAAATGTACAGATGAGTGTGATTCTGCAGTGTTCTCTCTGAATGTTGACACAACTGCCTTGACTTTGCCATCTCTTCCTAGTGTCTTTAGGAGGCAGATGAATGTATGTGGCACCTCGCAGTCCTGGCTCTGAATAATTATTGCCACAGAGGCATGTCCATCCATGTGCCAGACACTTAGTGGTACAAGGCATGTGTCTTGCAAGTATGGCAGCAAATGGGAAGGGCTCTCAAAAAGTCAGGAACTGAAGCAACGAGCTGTGCACACCCTACTCCCAGTGCAGGAGCCCCTTCAGTTGGGATGCAATCTGTCCTGAAATGTTGAAAGCAAAGTTTGTCTCTGTGCTCCTGAAGAGGCAATCTCCTCCTGAGGGAGATCTGCTTGATGGAACTGCTTGTGCGCAAGCAGAGCTTCAGAAACAGAAGTCTTCCATCCCGTTTGCTGGAGCTGGGCAGCATGTGCTCTGTCTGTTAGCAAGGTTATAATGCTTTGTTTACTGAAATGGTGGTGCATAATTGTAAGGACCTTCTCAAACACTTAGAAAGGGATTCAAAGCATGAAGTGTTACTGTCAGATCTGTAGGGTAAGTGGATAAACACGGTGGGAATGTTCTCCATGTCCAGGAACTGGCAACTTTTGTGCAATCAAGGCAGGTGCCAGTGAGGCTTCAAGCAGGGATGTGATGGCAAGAAGAGAGTACAGAAGAAGTACTAGTAACCTGCCCATCCTGCTGGTCTGAAAGTAGGATGGTGTTACTCCATCCACATCTAGGGAGCAGGGAAAGCTGCAGCCATGACCAAAGTGACATAGCTACAGCAGACATGTGGAAGTAAGGAATGAGATCAGCTATAGGTGTCAGCATTAGAAATAGGTGTCAATGTTAAAGTGTGACAGTGGCAGACAAGGAAGGGAGAACAAGAGCTTCAGGTTCAGCAGTGCTTATTTTAAAAGGAGCACAAAACCCACCAAAACACCTGGTTGGAATGAGGAGAGTTGGTAATGGAGAAGGGTCTCTGGAGTTGGGAGTGCTGAAGGGTGCCTGGAGGCAGGGGATAAAGACTGAAGGAGAAAAGATCCAAAGAAGGAATACAGACTTGAAAAGTGTGTCAAATCCTGGGTCAGTGAGTTATGTCATGAATTGATGTGTCCTGATGGCCCAGTGGGGTTAAGGAGATGAGCACCATACTGAAATCTTCAACAAAAGAGATGAGGACAGGTCAAGAACAGACCTTTGTATCCTGCAAACAGCTTGTCTAATAAATACGGGCAACACCCTTGCTACAAGTAACCCTAATTATGTTGCAGCATCTTCAATGATTTTAGGATTGCAGGGGAAGAGAGTGATATCATAATACTTGGTAAAATCACAGGGGTAAATAAATCTATTTGAGGGGTGAAAAATGTTGTGGTGTATGGGTATGGAGAGAGATGAGAGCTTGGACTTCAAGAGGGGAGAATGTAGTATGAAGAAAAGAACGGTGAAGCTCAGCTGATCTTGTCTTGGTTTGGGCATCATGCTTAAGGATTTTTGCAGTGCTCAGTAACCGGTGAAGCTGGTGTAGATAGCAATGGCTCCACCAGCAGAGGAAGAGCAGTATTTGACTGGTTGTAGTGCTCTCTGGGAGATACCGCACTTTCCTGTAGAGACCCCTGAAGATAATAGGCTCTGAGCTCTCGAGAGAGGGACCATTCAAACAGTTCATCTGGAACTAATGGGTTTTGTGCCTTTGATTGGACTGTGCTTTTCTATATACCTCCTGTGTCAGCCTAAGTCTGGTGAGATCCAAACTACGCTGTAATCATTTCCACACAAGACAACAAAGGTTGCTATTTAAACCAAAATTTAGTCTGATATTCCTTCCCTGGTAAATGAGCTTGGATAATTACTGCATTTTAGCAGTTAAAAAAAAAGTATCTGTCTTAATTACATTTCAGAGGATTAAAATCTACCACCTTGTCTAAGTGCAGAAAGAACAGCTGGCAAAATGAGGTTTCTCTCTACATCCTAAATGGAATCTGTCTTCACCAGCCCCAGTTAGTTCTTCACCTGCTTATTCCTATGTTAATTAGAGACAGCCCTTCATAGGGGCTTAATTGGGGAGAAAAAGGAGGCAGCAGCTAGGCTCGTGCTCCTGCCTCTGTGCAGATCCCTCCCCTCCTTGTCTCAGCAGACAACACTTTGGCCTTCTGCCTTGGGAAGATGATAGTCACTGCAGTGTCTCTCTGTGGAATGGATTTGTGATGACTGGGGTTTTTCAAGTGGGTCTAAGTCCTGCTGGCTGGCAGAGAGAGTGAATTCTAAAGGGTCGTGAATGCCTAGACCGCTTGGGAACTTCAGCCATCCCACAAGACTTGAAATTGTGGGAACAGCTACAGGGATCAGCTTTGACATGACCAAAGGTGTCAGCTTATCCTGCATTAGAAATAATGTCTAGGCCTTGGGTTGGCTTCACGAAAAATAAAAAATAATCTGGAGACACTTTCACCTTCACTAGTAATAAAACAGCAGTGCCCCCCAAAATTACTGAGGCTGATGTCTGTATTCGGTTGAAAAATGAGACCTGTCCTTTTCACATAGGAAGAAATGCACTAGTTATTGTCAATCGCAGTTTCCCCCAGTGCCTGCAGACGAAAAGGTGTTCCTGTCCTCGTGGGCTACAATCCATTTATTTGTCTTTTACAGCCTCTGAAAATCTTTGTTGTCCTTTGGAAATGTGCTGCATCTGTGGAGGAGAGGTGCTTTTCTCCAAACTTGAGTCAGGCTCGAGCCCTTGCGTTGCTCCAGAGGGTTGCTCAGAACAGGGAAGCTGGTGCCTGGGGTATCTACGCCTTTTCTTTTGAGGAGGGAAGGAAAGGGCTTTGCAGAGAAAGGAATTTGTCTGAATCGCAAACTATAATTTTGTTCGAAATGGAAGAGTAGATGCAGTGAAAAACTGAAGAGGGAAGTGCCTTGAACTCTTTGAAAATTCCTGAACTTCCTATTAATAGATCTCTGTTTAAAATAATGTGAAAAATTAAATCTCTCTAAGGCATTGAATCATGTGCGTTCCCACGAGTGCTCAGCATGTGTCTGCACTCCACAAATCTCATCAGATACTGTCCCTCCCATATTGGCTCCAGGCTTACATTGCAGCAGGAGCCTTGGTGGGTCCTGCAGCATCTCAGCTTTGGAGATTCATAGCTGGCTTGGTGATTTTATAAAACATTTGTGTTCTCCATACTTTATTAGTCACTGACAGACTCATTGTTTATAACATACTTCTCAGCAAGCTGTTTGCGACTCATCGCCCTGCTTGCTTTATAGTCTATAAATATTTAATTCTTTAATAAACTGCTTATATGTAATATCAAATGACTGATGTACTTCTTTCCCCTTTTCAGCAGTGCTACTATTTGCAAAACAATTCTTTCGTTTCTTTGAATAGCAATATGTTCTATAAATACTTGAATTTCCTTTTTCTAAATAGCAGTTTCTTCAGGGTATTTGGTAAATTGACAAGCAGAGCAGTGGTTCCTGTAGCGTTATAAGAGCTGCCCCTTCCTACAGCCTCTATGGGGAGAATCACTTCAAAATGGTGACAGTTTTGTAATCGGGAAGTGTTTGGGGCGCTGCAGGTGATACTTCACGCCCGTGCCGAAAAGCGGCAGTAGCCTGGACAGGCTGGAACAGTTTGCAGAACCCGTGTGAGAGCGCATGTTGCACAGGGCAGGGTGCCCAGCCTTTCAGTGCGGTATCGTAGAGAGCATCACCGCCTCCTGTGCCTCACCCACGGGCCTGTTGCATAGGTGGCACACTCCGTGCTCATTTTCCCAGCTCTAGTCTCCTTCCTGGCCCTCCTTGGGAGCACCTGTAAAAAGAGTGACTCTGACTAGGCTTTTGGTCCTAAGCTGCTCGACTCCATCTTCCCTGGGGGTTTCTCTTGCCCAGGAGCGGGCAGCATGCTGCACGAGCTCTTCTGGCAGTTCCCAGCCTCTCCTGCCTTTGGCCCCTCTCCTGCATGTCACAGGAGTAGGAACCTTTGAGCAGGAAAATTGCCAGCCAGGTGAGGTCACCACTAAAGCCATTGATCTGGTTTGCGGCCTGCGCCCCATCTTGCTCAGAAAAACCTCCTAGGGTTTGGCAACAAACTCTGGTCAGGGTGGACAGGCTGCCTTGGCCGCACTGAGACCCACGGGCAGGGGAGAAACTGCCCGGCTGTGCTCCGCAGTTAGGGTAGTGCTGGCACAGGAAGGGGGCACCACCTCTGTGCCTCATGCCCTGTCTTTCAGTCCTTATCTCACCCTCCACCTTAGGGCAGATTTGTGTTTAGGCTCCTGCCCGGTTAACCCCTTCCCCTTCCTAATGAGCAAGGCTCATCGCATGCAAAGGCACCTTTCAGGATTGAGGTCCCTGCTGTGCTGCCAGGGCAAAACCAGGTCAGGAGAAGGATTCGATACCTGGGACGATGCCAAGGGCAAGGCACGGCATGTGCATAGCCTTTCTGCGGACTCACTTTGGTTTGGATATTCCATATTCCCCGGCTCCATTTGGTCTTTGGTGGACAGCCTCTGCATTTAAGCTGCTTTGAGGCTGGAGACCAGAAAGATGGGGCAGGGTTGGGTGGCACCTTTTGGGTTGCTGTTCTGCAAGGTCCAGACCATCAGTGCCACTGTTCTGGGGTCAAGAAGCCATCAGGGTGGATGGAGTGGAGGTGATCTACTCAAATCACTCCAGCTGATCGTGGCTGCTCAGTTCCTTACAGCAGACCAGCTTTGGGCTGCTTGCTTGGGTCTACGTTGGTTTTAGCGCAAGTTCCTTTTCATCAGGACGGCAATATGTCTTAGTCATGCCTTTGAGAGTGCTCTGTGGTCAAGGACAGCATATTCACATCTAATTTCTGAGTTAGGTTGACAACTGGGTTATCCCTTGAGCCCAGAATTTTTGCACACTGTTTGAAACTGCGAGCAGAGGGAGCCTGGATTTAGGATTATTGCCCAGGGGCGGTACTGGTGTCCTATTTTTGGTCAGAACTGGCAGTCTGTTGCCTTCTACTCAGTCTCCTGGGTGCCTTTGCAGAAGGGTGTGTGCATGTGCATGACAGGGGTGCATCTGCTGACATGCAGGAAGGAACTGGAGGCGGATGACAGCTAGATGGGCCTGTTCTTAGGAGTTTTTAAGCAGCATTGGGCAGCAGCTTCCCTCTTTGCTACGGGTCACTGCATCCTCTGCACATTGGTCCTTAGACAGATACAGACTAGAGCATAATCCTCCTGCTTGGCGCTCTCAGCGCTCCCTTTGTGATGGGGCCTGCCTAAGGAGACCTGGTACTGCCTGCTTAGAGGTCCACAGCCTCCTTTGGGCAGGTTCTCATGCCACGTCCATGTCAGTGACAAAGGGCATATCTTCAGAGGCACTGGAGCCACCCTACTCTGACAGCTGAGGACCTGCTCAGGAGCATTTCTGGAGCCTCAGGTGAAGTCTGTGCGTGCCCACAGCACGAGAGAAGAGGAGAGCTCCTTTCATAACGGATCCCATCTGCGATAGTCTTTCCTCTCAGTCCTGCCTCTCCCTTTTTGGGTAGAGAAGAGAGCGATGCTCCCTCCCTGGAGAGCAGGTCTGGCTGCTGCTCGAGCCTTACCCACAACCAAGGGTGTGGTAGAGGCTGAGGAGGCTGTGAAGGCAGAGCTGTTCAGGATCGGTGCAGGACAAGCACACAAGGCACAGACCTTCCAAAAGCTGATGTCAAACACAGCTGATGTGAGGATGTTGCTGTTTGCTGCTAGTCCACCGTATCTTACTTTGTCCACGCCTTGCTGGTGTAGGTAGGTGCGAACGCCTGGCCCAGATGAGCATTCTTAGCAGAAAAAAGTAGCCAAGAAGCCCTGTTTCCACACACACATATTTTTGTACTTGTAATATCCAGTGGTACCATTCACTGCTCTGAGAAAAATGGGTGAAGGCAGATCTGGCCAGCTGCTGGCTCTCTGACCCCTCAGCTGTCTCCCTGATGGCACAAGGGGCCAGGAGCTGCTCTGCCCCAGGCCCAGCTGCAGCTGAGCCCCGCGTCCCGCTGTCCCGTGGTGCGGACACAGAGCTGCAGGGCAGGGACCCGCTGGGTGCTGCGTCAGAGCTCTCTCCCTTGGGAGATGCACGCGAGCCTGGCATCAGCCAGTGCCAGTGTCCGAGCGCCAGCGTGCTGCTGTGTTGTCACTCCACCCTCGAGGCAGCCACCGGACCCCTCCTTTGCCATCGAGCTGTGGCGCTTAACACATTCTCCCTCCGATTCCTCTTCTCCTGTCCCCCTCCCACTATACGCTTCACTGAGATTTCAGAATGAAAACCAGGAATCGTCCAGGCATCCAGCTCCCAGTGCTCCGAGTCTCCAGGCATCGAGCATGCTGGGTGCCCTGGCTTAAGTATGAGTAATGATAAATAAGTAAATCACGCAGTGGGCTGTGCTATTCCCTAATGAGCCTGTTTGTCCCAAGCACAGTGCAAAAAACCCTCTTCTCCTTGGCGATAACCTTTCTGCGTATTAACATTATGCATGTATTCATGTGACCTCCTCTGCCTCACCACCACCTCTTCAACTCATTTAAATAAAAATAATTTATGTGGACATTCCTTCAGTCAGGATTTCCCCCCCAATAATATTTCGTTGATGCTGTGCACCCAAATGGGGTCGTTATGCTTTCGCATATCATTAGGGCTTTATAAAGAACAACAGCGACATCTGCATGTGCCGCAGCGCTACAGAGATGGGGGGAAATATACAGAAAACAAACCCCAAATGAGCTCCAAGCTCGTCTGGCTCTGTCTTTCCTCAGTGCCTTCACCACCACCATGGACACAAGTAATTGTACAGTGTAATCACATCACGGCTCATCTGAATATTCATAACCAAGACAAAGACTTGGAGGAGAAGACAAGTGGGGGAGGGAAAGGAGGAGAATTTAAATATAAAACAGCATTTCATTTTGAAGCAAAGTTCTGCATTCAGCTCAAGAGACTGTCTTGATACCAATATTGTCTGTCTGTCTGCTGTTCGACAGCGGTGGGCAGTAGTAGTATCACACATGTAGCCCCCTCCGTGGGGAAAGAAAATAAAGCACAACAACAAACAGCAACAGAACTGCCCCCAGTGAAAGTGATATTTGAAGAGTCGCCAACGGTGGCTAACCAGCTGCTGTTTTTCCAGGAAAGAAACAGTCTATTGAGGGAGCTTTATAAAGACCCCAATTAATATGTTGTGCATGTATAAGATCTACAAAGAGCCCACTGTGTTCCTCCCCCCGCAACCACCACCTTCTCTTCCTGATCAGTGCCAGTGGAGAAGGATCTGAGCTACCAAATAATTGATTAATCACTTCAGCGGTAACAACACCCCTCTCCAAAACAGAGAGAGAAGAAAAACAAACACAAAAAGAGGCAACTGTTTGCTAATTAGTGTGTAAATTACCGCTGGTTCCATCCTTCTTTGTACCTTTAAAAAGAAAAGAAAAGAGTAGAGAAATATAATCCCCATCTTAATGTACATGTTGTCTTCATTTCTTTCGTATTACTCTGATATCCTTTTCTAGTGTTAACCCAGAAGTGTATTGGTTGTCGAAGCTGTGGCTGGCTCTGCCAGTTCGTTCCCCAAAGAGCTCCTACTTCCATTCCACTGGAGCTTATATTCCTTTAAATGTCTAGCGCAGCATCATTTCCCCCTTTCTAATACATCACTCTGCTGGAATTAGAAGAATCCAAGGTTATATCCAACTTCAAAGGTTTCCAAGTCGTCATGATTTTAGTAAAAGTGAAAGACACATCATGGAACAAGTCCCTGGCTTTTGAAGATAGGCATCACAGGGACCTTCCTCCCTCTGTCTCTTCCTCGCTCTCCCTCTCCCCCCAACTTTGTACCTCTCCAGCTCTGAATGTCCCGCGCTAGCGCAGTTTAATGATATGCAAATGAAATATGCATAAAACCATTCTACTGTATGATGATTAAACACTGGAGACATTAACAGCCGACGCTTCACTGTTTGACTATAATAATCTTTCCCGAGCATCCACTTTGATTGCGGAGTTATGGAAACCCATCGCAGTTGGCAGAGAGAGAGTAAGAGAGAGAGAGAAGGAAGGAGAGATGCAGGGACGCATCACCCATCTCTGCATTTATCCCACTCCAGGAGACGTTTCCCCCCCTTTGTACTGCGTTCCTACTGCTGTCTTTTGTAATCCATCCATGCGGTCGCACCAGGGCGATTAACGGGAAAAAAACCCTCTTTTCTCTTAATGTTTCAAAGCTCATTAGCCAAACGATTATTCCTCATTAACAGCGAAAGCTCATTCATTAAAAGAAAAAATATGCCCAAAAGATGCCAGCGCTGTTAATCCCGAGCCCTGTAGCTGGGCTGTAAATCCCATGCTAGTATTTTCCATGCAGAAGGGAAGCGCGCCAATCCACAAAAAAAAAAAACCAAGCAAAAAGAAAACATTTTGTGTGTTTTGTAAAATCCGCAAGAGAGGCAATTAATATTCCCGTTGTATGACTTTATTTTTTTGTCTCTCCCTTTTGTTTCCAGTGCCCTTCCCTGGCTCAGCGCCCGGTGCCAACAGAACACCTTGCAGGATCCTCAGCAGCGCAGACAACGTAAGTAGCCAGCTGTCCCTTGACGCCCTCTTCCAAAAGCCCCAAGCCCTCCGGACCCTGCAGAGCGCCTGTGCGGCTCTTTCCCTCGCTCACCCCTCCGGAGTGCCACCTGGGTTTCACAAGTAACACCTTCCAAATCTCTCTGTCTTCAAGTTTGTGCATGTCTGTGTGGCATCCCTCCTCCTCCTTCACTCCCATAGTGGATCTTGTAAAGGGCTTCAGATCGGCCCCATTCATCTCCCTGGTGATAGCAGTGAATGTAGATAAATCTCTGACTGCCTGCTTGCTGCTGGAGTATGATTTTTATTTTGTCTTCGGTGTATACCTAGGTCAAAAAGTGGGATGTATACTGACGTTGGGTGAGTGTGTGTGTGTGTGTGTCTGTGTCTTTCTCACTCTGTGTCTTTCTCTCTCACCCAAGCACACAAACATACATCTCCCTGCATGTGTGTGCATGTATATTACACGCGTGCACACAAATATATACCCACACACAGACCTATGTGTGTATACACAGAGGTATACACGCATCTCCGTCACGCACACCCCCACGCTCACACATCTAATCTGCAATTATCTGAGGCATTGTGTGCATATGTGTATGTGTGTCCATACGCACACTGTTCTGTGTGCGTATGTGCATACACAGGCATCTCTCGCTACGCCGATAAACATTCCCTCTCCTCCCAGCAGAGGCTGTATGCAGCTGTGATCCTGCCCTATAAGAGCGGTATTCCTTCCTTCCTTCGGCGTGCTATTTGGAGACCTTCGTGCTCCCTTCTCGGAGTCTCTCCCAAGCTGCAGAATTGGCATCTTTCCCTGAGGTTGTCCGAATGGCAAATGGCATCGTCTGTAGCTTGCATTCTTGCAGCTTCTTATGGCATTTCTCTCTCGATGTCGGCTACTCCCTTTTGTTTGTTGTTGACTGGGCTGGGTGTGGTTGGGGTTTTTTTTGGAGTTAATTGTAAACGAACCTGAATGGCAAACACGCCAACAGCTTGCGAAAAAGAAAAAAAGAAAAAAAAAAAAAAAAGCCCCACACAAACGCCTTCTGCTGCGACAGATGCCCATGTTGCCCCTGGCATGGAGAATGGGCACAAGGGGTTTGTTGTTGAGGTTTTCTCTGTTGCTGTTTTTATTGTTCGCATTTCCCTTTTCCCTTTATTTTTAAAGACTCCAAGATGCCGGCCTCGGCTTGGAACGGAGCGGTGTCATGGCGGAGACGACGGCCTTTGTCTCACAGGGTGTGAAAGCATCCGTTGTGCTGGCTCCACTGCGGCAGAATGACGTTTAAAGGGGGGAAAAAGTGCTGAAAGTCCGAGTTGCGCGGCGCTGGCGGGGGAGCCCCCGGCCCCACAGCGGTGTGCGTCCGAGGAAGGGCTTGCAGTGGAGGAGCCTAGTCTGTAATCCTGGCACTCGCGCCTCCGGTTGCTGCCTGCCGTTTGCTCCTGGGGGTCTGGATAATCTCCCTTGGCTTTACCGCACTGTCTGGCCCGCGCACAGGGCCCCCGTAACATATACCCGCTGCCGCGATCGCAGGGAGCTGTGGCGTTGCCACTGAATGGATGGCACTGTGCCAACTCCGCTGCCATCCGCCCTTGCAGCTCTTTTCCTCCCTCCTCCCTCCCGCTCTCCCCTCCTCCTCCTCCTCCTGTCGACTTGACGTTAATTAACACACGGGTTAATTGATTTTAAAAGCTGAAGAATTACAGTTAACTTTTCCCACAGGGTACGGACGCCAGCCGCTTGGCACGGTTCTGCTGCTTGTGCTGGTGCAGGGGGGCAGGGAAGAGCCCGCAGCAAAACCAGCAACTGCGGAGGGATGGACGGACGGTCGTCCGCCTGTTGGAGTGCGGCTGGGGGTGGCTGACGTGCTCCTGCCTCGTCCTCCCGACATGTCACCGCTATATTTTGCTATAAACAATCAAAGCAACCCCTCCCCTCACCTCTCCCACCCACCCTCCTTTCAGAAAAGCGATTTCTCTCAAAGTTTAAGCAGGGAAGCTGTCCCCCCCAAAGGCTTATCACAGCACATAAATGACCAGCCTCTGTGGGGTCTCCCACCGCAGGGCTCCGCACCCCAAGCACCCTGCAACTGCTGAGGTGGGGCATCGGAGCACCGCTGTCTGTTATAGGCTCATCCTGTCTTCCAGGGCTCTTTTTCGTTTCCTTAATTGGCTCAGATATATCGCTTGGGGTGAAGCATCTCAACCAGGGGAAAGTTAGTTCGTTGTAATTACGAGAGAAATAAACCATGTGAGGGCTTTGTTTTTTTGCTTTTGCTCTCCCTCACCCCGATCTCTGCCGCGAGTGAGAGTGACTGACGGTGTGGCTGGGAGGAGACGCAGCGATGCTGGGAACTTGCTGCTTTCACCTTCCTGTGCTTTCATTTTATTTCATTTTGTTTTTTAAAAGCATGAAGCAAGTGAAGCGACGAGAGGAATCCATTATGCAAATCAGGTCACATTTGCATAATGTCTCATGACTGGAATATGCAAATGAGTTGTATAATTTATGAGTGCCAGTGTCTGTCTAAAAGTGTTTCCCAGAATTCATAAAAAGTGAGACGCGGGGAGGGCAGCTGGGCTGGCTGCCCTGCCAGGAGGGCTCTGCGCTTTCTTTTCAAAGTCTTCCTTGAGATCAGCAGCTCAAACGCTCATTAATGAGAAACAAGCGCCCCTTTCCACCCTGTCCCCCTCGGTTTATTTTCCGTCTCTCCCTCTGCCAAGCTCCCACCTGCTCCCTTCGAGCTTCTCCAGGGGGCATTTGGCTGGTGCAGGGGAGCTGGGACTGCGATGGCCGGGCAGTCCCGTGCAGGCTGGCTCAGCCTGGGTCTCGCTCTGGATGTCTCTGGGGCTCTTACCAAGAGCAGAGACCCTGCCTTTCAGGCAAGCGAGCTCCATGGGCACAGTGTGCGTCAGGGAGCTGCGCTGAGACGCTTGCCTCCAACAGGCATGGTGGGATTACTGCTTGTTTGCAGTGTGCTGCATCTAACTTGTGCTCTGAGTCAGAGACCCGCGCCTGACCTTTGGAAGAGCTGCAAGGTCAGTCGGGGGCGGCAGTGCCAGTGGAGACAGACCTTGAGTTTCCTGCCCAGAGCCAGCAGTGTTCAGCTTCAGCACTGAAAAGGTTTCTGGAATATTTGGAAATGCAGGACAGGTATCAAGATTCTTTTTCTTTCCGTTTTTTTTTTTCCCCTTCTCTGCATATTTGGAGATCTTGGAGCACCAGGAGGATGGAGGTAAGCTATTTCACACAGGGACGCCGCTGCTCTGAGCGGTCTGTGCCGGGAGAGGGTAAATAACAACAGGCACTGGCACGTGGAAAGCTGTGGCGTGGCTGTGACTGCGGCGTGGCTCTGGCGCGTGGACCACAGCCTTGCCCGCTCTGGGCAGCGTCCAGCGAGGAGCAGCAGGGTGGGTGAGCCCGGGGGTCGGGGCAGCTCAGCATCAGCCTTCCTCAGCTCTGGGAGGTTCCTGAAAGGGCTTTTGGGCAAGAAAGCGTGATTTGCTTTTCCTGAGAATCTGCTTTTCAATTGTAAAAACCATATGTGTTTCTCTCTTCGGTTTCAAAAAAAAATTTTTTGTGTTAGTTACTGTCTAAACTGATGAATCGCTCACTTGCAATCCATTTCAAAATAATGTGAGTCTTTGTATGGTTTTTTTAGTAGATGCAGGACTTGACTCTGACAGTGGATGTCATACTGAACATCTCCAGTACAAGGAGTAAATTCAAAAATTGTGTTTTTACCTGTTCCTGGTGTGGGAACACAAAAGGACACTCTGCGTTAGGTGACAGGAAGGCGAAACTGCCACACCTTCTGCCTTGGCAGCAAGTGAGAGGCAGCAGCACATCCGGACTCCACAGCGTCTTTTGCTTATGACTGCTCAACTTCGGTACCTTCCTCCTGCGCTGAAGGGAGGCTGTCCCCGTGCTGGTCCTCACCAGTGCGGTTAGCAAAGAGGTAGCTGAGCCTGACCTGGAGCCTGTGCCAGGAAAAGGACTGGATCAGGGCCACCGGGAATAACTGGTGTGTCCGCTGAGGGCAGTGGGAGGCAGGGTGTTTTGTGGGGAGCAGTGGGGCTGCAGCAGCTGGGAGGGGTGAGCTCCATGGGAAAAAGTGGTATGGTAGCCCCAGAGAACACCACGCAGCCGTGGGACCGGTGGCCACGCAGCGTCAGGGCCCTTTTTAACCTCGAGGGGAACCACCCTGCTTTGCTCATCACAAAAGCTCCTGCAAGCTGGAAAGGAGAGGAGAGCATCTGTGTACTTGTTAGGGTGTTTGGTGTAGCATCAGCAGATCCTGCACCGGGACTCGAGCTGGTTCTCCGGCTGGTACCTGTGGTGGGTGGTCTTTCAGGGCTGGCTGGCACCGAGGCCTGGGGTTGTGAGGTGGGAGGAGGACCGCTGTGGCTGTGGAGCAATCTGCAGGCGCTGGAGGGAATTCAGCCTCCGTTTGGGGAGAACACACAGCTCTGTCTGGAGCTCCCCCCTCCATGGACAAGGTGCTGGTCCTGGTGCCCCCTCCCTGCCACTGCTTCTAACCCACATGTCACAAGAATATCAGCAAATGTGGGACAGCAGAAGCAACAGAAGCAACTCCTTTTCTTAGGGTACAGTGCACAGTCAGGTTTCCCTGCTACCTCACTTTCCAAGGCACCAGGCTCCCCGGGACCCCTGTCGTGCCATCCTCCTCTGCCCTTGTGTCCCCAGGGAGAGCTGCCTGCTGGAAGACTCCCTCCCTTCCAGCGGGCAGAGCCTTCTGTCTATGTGTCGCTTGCTGGTGTTTTTAAAGAACCACCAAAACTCATGAACGTTCTCTTGGTTTTGATGCTGCACTGAGGGCTGGTGAATGTCCTGAGCTTTGTATTTAGGGATGAAACAGCTTCTTTGGGGTGGCAGAATAAAAGCTTATCCAGCATATGCACTGAAACTTCCATATCCACCAGACGAGGTTTTCTGGTCTTTGTGGGTCAGGTAACAAGGGGCGGTAGCATGGGGAATCCCTCACACAGTGTCACTCATTTATTGTCTGTGTTTCTGCTGAGGTGGTGTTTTTGTCAGCTGAACAGAGTGTACCTGACAGATCCTTGTTGCTTTTTTCCAGTGTTCTCCTGTGCTTGGCCTCTGTGGTTCGCCAGCTGCGGTGTTGGAAGGATTCCCTGCAGGCCCCTCCTTGAGACTTCCCTGGGCCTTTCTTGGCAGTTCTTGCTTTCCGTACCTCGATGGAGGTAAGCCATCTGAAACACTGACCCAGCAGACTTGTGAGCTGAGGCTTCTCTGCACATGGGGACATCCCCAACAGAGCATAGTTTAGCCAGGTGCCTGCTAACATTACCTGTTGCTGTAATTTCCACCAAGAAGAGTTCCCACATCCAATGTAGGGTCCTTGTTTTAAAGAATCATGTCACCTCTGCACCTTCCATTCCTCAAGTACCAATGCTGGTTTAAGCAATGGGATACAGTAATAGGTAGCCACTGGAACCTCCAGTTCCCTCCTCACCACTCCTGGGTAAGGCACGCAACATCAGGCAATGCTAGCCTGGTTGGGTGTACGCTCCTGAGTTTCCACTCCTACTGGTGTTGAGCTCCATGACGGTGTGGGCTGTTGATGCCAACGTCATGGCCCGCGTTTTGAGCTGCCAGTTTTGTCCCACCCTGTCTCAGTTTTGCACAAGAAGGACGAGGTGCAGGCAGAGGTCTGAGCACTGCTTTCTGAATGGGTCCATGAAGGCACCTGTCTGCCAGCAACAGGCACCAGCCATCAGCATTGCGTTACCAGCCTTGGTACACCTGATGGATGTGCCTGACATTAAGAACAGTTTGTCTGCATGGGGCTTATGGCCTGATGGTTGTAGATAACAACAGTTGTAAGCAAAGTGTGTAAAATCTTTAAATCTTTAACAAATCTCTCATTAATCCCAGCTAAGTAGATTAAAGCTGACTGCAGGCTTTAAAAGGAAGCAAGCTGATCACTTGTAGGACAGAGAAAATATATACAATGAAAAACAGTCAGACAGATAGGCTGTAGTGTGCAGTTCTTTTGTTCCTGGTCTAGATAAAACTAGGATGGCAGTCAGACCACTGGACATGGGTTCAATGGAGCCAACGATTCAATGAGATGAGACCGTACAGCATGATTCTGTACAGCACGATTCAGAAGTATCACAGATGCTACAGGCAGATATTGTCTATGTGCTGCAGACTTGGGAAACGAAGCAGTTCTGTATGAATGGCATCTTCAGAAAAACAAGACAGGAGGCTGAAGGCCCAGATGAAAATCAGGATCCTTCTCAAAGTTCATCCTGACATTAAGGTCCTGAACATCAGAAGGGCCTGTTCATGGCCTCTGGTACTCCCTACAGTGGTCACTGGAACTGGTCTGTATTAGTAGACGTAACCCTGGCAATGAAATGGTTAAATATCTTAGCACGATGAAATTCAGCCAGATACTTACATTTTGCTTCAGTAGCTGAAGGAGTGGATTTTGTAGGATTAGGCTCTTAGCTGGAGCGATTTGGGGTTTCTCTTCCTTAGAACCATGTGTTCCTTTTGTAAACCTGTATTCTGAGGTGTCAAGGCCACAAACATTGCTAGCTGTAGGTGTCACGGGTACAGGTGAAAGCTCCAAAGCAGAGGCCAGGCATATCTTTATCACCTGTCCCTGTTGCAGTTCAGTGCTAGCTCTCAGCTGATGCTCTGCCCTTTGCTCACCTGATTTGCCTGCTCGTACAGCTGTCTGGCTCCTGCTCACCCAGGGCCATAGAGAGTCTGCGGCTCTTTCTCGTGTTTTGTCTCTCCCAGTCCCTTATTTCAGTGGTGCCCCCTTTCTTTGCCAGTTCAGTGATTCTGTTTTCTCTGTATTTGCCTTTGGCTCTTGCCACGGTGCTGTCCCCAGCCCAACAAGGACTAGAAATTTCTGCTCTAGTGTCTATATGTGTGTGTTTCAAAGGCAGCACCATGATGACTGGTGCTAAAAATTGCAGCAGTCCCTCCTGCTTCTGTGGTCATGTCTGAACGGAAGCACTGCTGATGTTCGTTCCTGAAGATTCAGGGTGACAGTCAGGTCAATGGCAGGTTTACTGAGTTTGGTGGTAAGCACGGGAAAACGAGAGATGCAGGATAAATCTTCTGAAGGGACAAATGCTGCTTGACCAGCAAAGCCTGAGCGAGCCTGAGCCCATGAGAGGGAGCTCTTGGCGGTTTCCCCACATCGGCAGGTGGTGTTCTGCTCTTTCAAGAGCAGCTGAAATTTGCGTGTGCTTTGTGAGCAGGGTGGGTGGTCATGTCCCTCTTCTCTGCCTCATCCTGCGAGATGGGCAGAACAGACTTGATACAGGTGATTCAGCCTGGGCCTTCGCGGTGCAGTTAGATCTTCAGTGACAGAAGAAAGCAGCTGGCTGAAGGTTTCAAAGCTGCCATAGCAATCGGTCTCCTAAAACAGCAACACTTTTGGTTTAATAAAGTTGTGCTTTGTCTAATCATGTGGGGAGATGGCTGAAAAACAAGGACAGGAGGGTGCCCTGCTTCTCCCCAGCTCTACCAAAATGATGGGAAATTCCTATTGTCGCTCTCAGGTGATCATAGGATGTTGTACTTAAATGCTGAGATCTGCTCACCTCGCTCCCCAGATAGTCAGCTTCCTCACCCTGCAAACTGCCCAAGGGCGCAATAAGTAGGTTAATGCTTGCTTTAGGGCTAGCCCGAGGGTGAGAGTTCCCTATAGGAACAGCAGAGTTGTGTTTGCTCTGTGTGTGTGCCTGAGTTCATGTACGGGGAAGCCTTCAAGGTGAATGAATACCTACTGCTCCCATGTCATTCTTGTGTGTCCCTTCCTCCTCATTTCTGCCCCAGCAGTGGAAACCTGCATAGCCTTGTGGCCGATTACCCAGCGGTCACTTTGCATAACAGGCCCGCTTATTGTGTTAGTTCTGTGTTCACTGATGCCTTGAGTCGTTCTTTACAATTTGACTCCCATGTTTGGGAGCAAGGGCAAAGAGCAAGGGACAAGGACAGAAAAATAAAAGAAATGCAGAGGGTGGAGATTACATCTCTGGGTATGGTTTGCATGCTGCAAACATGAGCATGCTGCAGCCTGGAGAAACGGCTATTGCTGTGTCTCCTATTTCCAAGGCACAGCCCATGTGCTCTGTTCCCTCACGGTTCTCTGCACTCAGAATCTGGAGAACAAGTCACAGACAGCTGAACATCTTCTGGAAGAGGGTCAAGGCAGCTCGAGGCATCTCTTTGGGGCTTTGAACCGAGGTCGCTCAGGTCAAAGCAGGCAGCACTAATGTAGCTTTCAGTAAACTGATTTCATCTCCTTTGTGTCATCCTCCACCTCCCATTAGGGGAATCCCTCTGCAGTGCTCTCCAGGGCTGAGGAATGGCCCGTATGCCCTGCGTGCACTGCAGCGAGTGCAGCTGCCGGGAGGAGCTACGGGAGAGGCAAACTCAGCTGCCCATCTCAGAGGCTGCTTGCTTGGTTGCTTCGTGCCTTGTGCCTGGAGAGAAGGGCTACCAGCTGCACGAGGCAGAAGCCCCACAGGCCAGACACTTACTGAGATCCAGAAACAAGATCTCTTCTTCATGCTCTGTGTTTGCTCACCACTAGCATCCTGACCCCCTATTTAGACAGGGGGTTACCTAGAGTAGCCTCTTCCATGGTATCTTGTGTTGCTTCATAAAGCCTCTCCTGAAAGAGTGAGATGGGCCTGACTGGCACTGCTTTGAGCCCTTGACCTCTGTGTTCTCCGTGGACCGCTTTTATATCAGGGCAGACTAGCATAGGGAGGAGCAGGTTGTTACATCTTTTTCCCCAGCTGTTTCTTATGAATCTGAATGATGCTCATTTTTAATTTCTGTGAGGACTGTGGCCCTCATGCTGGTGCCTCAGGAGGATGTATGGATATCTCCCTGGACCAGGACTTGCAGCCTGGGTTCAGCTCTCTGCCAGACCAGGCATGGTGAGGCAGACAGGACTAAGATTTTCCTTGGGATGGTGATGTACTATATATTTCAGACTGTTTTGGTTGAGCGAGACTTGTGTGTGATCAGGAGCAGGCCGTTCACTGAAGATCAGAGACTGTTCTGCTGCAAAAAAGGAATGGGACTAGAGATTTAAGCATGTGTGTTCCCATGAGTCTTCTCCATAACCTAGCACACACAGAGCTGATGCCTTGTTGCAGAACCTAGCTCTCAAACACTTTCGGTCTAGCTGCTCAAGCCCTCACTCAACCACCGAGGCCACATCTCAAGTTTCCATTGTACTTTTCCAGTAGTGGTTTCGTTTCTTTTTTACTTCAGCCTTGCTTTACTGGGGCAAATGACAGAGCAACAAGAACTGAGGTTTCAGGTGGTTTTTCAAGTGCAACTTATCTGTTGGTCAAATATTCAACTCAGGTAAGCAAATCACAGCCAGAAAAAGGCAAAAGAAGAGGTACGTTCTGCCCGCTTTCAGGTACCGGGTCTCTGCTCCAAGTGACCTTGAGCTTAGGCAGTCAGTTCAGAGCAGCATAGCTGTTCCCATGCTCAGCTGCTTGATCTGCATATTGAAAGCCCAGTCCTGGAAGAAAGCCTGTGTGATGACACAGTGATGTCACGGGACGTACACTGCCAGCTCCTGAGCGGTGGCGTGTGTGAAGTGGTGGTGTTAGAGCTGGAGATGAGGTTCCCTGATGGGCATCTAGCTGGAGGTAGTCCTAGAGGGAACAAGAAGGTTGTGGTGGGGAAGAGAAGCTCTTGTGGAGGGAGGGAGCTTGGGACAGAGAGGGGAAGCAGAGTGCTGTGCTGTTACAAGTGGGAACGGAGCACTCTTGTTCAAAGCGATGTGAGTAGTCCGTTCTACAGCAGGAGCCAACAGCAGCACTTCTGTCCTGCAAGACTGGATTGTTTCTTTTCTGAAGTGTGCTGGCCTGCACAGCTGTCACACTGGATTGATTCATTCAATATTAACCATTTGCACCCTCAAGTCAGGTCCTTTCATTGTGAGGTTGTGGAAGCCATCAGTGAATACGCTGATGGACGTTTAAATGCAGTAGGTGAGCAGGAAAGGTGCTAACAGAATTCAGACAGGAGCAGCGTGGATTCCGGTGGCACGGGTGGCATGCAGAGCCCAGCACGGCCCGCGGGTGCTCAGACACCACTCTACCATTAACCAGCCAGCTCCACCTGCACGGAAAAGTACCCAGCCAAGTGCAGCAGAAAAAGCTAGACCAAGGCTTCCCACAAAATGTTGAAATGCGTAGTGAATTGTCCTACACTAGAATATTGTCAGACTTTTTAAAATAAAGCAGAGAATGACTCTAAGCACAGGGTGTGAACGTCCACTCGTGCTTCTCAGACATGCATGCAAACACCCAGAAAGTGCCAATATCAACACTTTCGGTAGGTGCAGGTATCTAGGTTGCAGAAATAGGGGCTGCCCAGACCTTCATCCATGCGCAGCAGTTGTCTGCCCCTTCAGAAGAGATTCAAAGAAATCCTGTGGATTTTTCAGTGATTTAGCCTTAGATCTTCTGTTTATATTTGTATAACTAAGAATTTTCTATTTGCTCTGTGGTTTGTTCTTCTTTGATGCTTATCTGAAGCATCATCCATATTTAAACTTGAATTGTCTTTAAAAATGCATTATTTAACTGGTGTGAAATCGTGTCTAAACATTCATATCTTCATTTAAGAGGCATGTATTGATTGATTACCAAATTAAGCTACTCTGAACCCAAATTAAGAGTTTGCACTAGATTTTGCAACAGTTGCATTAAACCTTTTTAAACTGATTTTTAAGTAATGCTGTTTTTACTTTAGACAAGGCTTTGATTTCAGTTCTGCTTTTTTTTCTTCCTAGCTTCTCCCTTTTTCTGCAGTGTCACTGGCACCTTGCTCCTGTTCTGCTCTCCACTTTCCTGACTATCAGTAGCATGTACTTGCAGGTCCTCTCTCCTCCTTCCTTGCAATCTGCGGAGTCTGTTTTTCTCCCCTGCGGAGGGCACAGGGGTTATTAAGGAAATGACAGGTTTACCTGTGTCTCCCAAAGTGCATGATAAGGAAGGCGCTAAGCGGGAGTGACTGCAAAATTCAGGAGCTATTGCTGGGCATCTTTTCCAGCAGCCGCCGTCACTCAGGCAGGCGTGTGTGTGGCTGCCATTGAGGCACGGGGGCTGAAAGCGGGGCGCCCGCAGGCGTCGGGTGTCGGGCTGGCCAGGGCAGGGAGCTCGGGGCAGGGATGGGAGTGCAGCCGAGCTCATTCGGGGGACTTTTGTCACACCTCGCCTATCAGGTTGCCCTCTTTTTCTCTTACTGCCAGACTAATTCCAAAAAAGGAAAACAAACCAAAATATGTTAGTGATTTTGAATTGCAAATCTGGGTGTTCAAAAGGCATGAAATGAGAAATTTAAGGTGCTTACTGCAACATGAATCCATCCATGTTGGACATGAGTAGCATTTCCTATTTCTGCTCAGAGTCCTAAACGCATATCTCAGTTAAAACAGATGTCTGAGCAGCTGTGGCTGGAGAAAAGAGGGTTAGGGGGGAAAACAGGGAGGGGTTTGCTATGTCCGTTATTACGGACTTTGTCTGTAGCAAGGTAAAGTTAAATATGTGCCTAGAACTATATATTCCAAGTTAATTTACTATTTTAATTTTAATGTTTGAAGCTCCTGTGTTTAATTTCTGTGTAAATACTAACTTGTGTTGTCACATAAAGGTAGTATTGACATTTTCCATTAAAATTTTATCTTTTTGGTTGCTTGCCACTTCTTTACCCACTTTAAACCTGGAATTTTCTACATTCATTTTTGTCTTGACATTATTTTTCGTTAATATTTCTGGAAAAAACCAGTTTTGCCAAGAATTATTTTAACAGGAAAAATATACAACTTGTTCAAGATTTTGGGGGGAATTTATAGATTTTTCCTTGAAAAAAAACGAAAGCCTCTGTGCTTCAATGGAAAGATTTCGGTATTCACGCCAGAAATATTTTAGCGGTGTGCTGCACCTTGCCTTTAGAATTAGCCGTAACCGTGACGCTTCTCACCCTCCAGCCCCGCTAGGAGTGCCTGGGATGCTCTCCCAGCCCGGCTGCCCGTGCCCTGTCCCGGTGCGAGCGCGCTAGTCCCACGCCGCGGCCGCATTCCCGAACTGCACAACCCGGCGCGGTGGCGCAAGCTCCCCTCAGCCTCCTCGTGCGTACGCCTGACCCCGCTGCTCGGCGACGGCGTGCTGCGGGCACGCTTACTGCCCTGTGAATGGATCAAAGCGAGGCAAAGATGGTTGCTGTCTGTGGGATTTCTCACCCAGCTGTTGTGGAAGCCTGGAAGTGTTGAAGGAATGACAGGCAGTGGCCTGGGAGTTGTCTCAGTGGGGAACTGCTTTTAGCGACAGGTACGGCCGTGGGTTTGTTATGCTACTGGCGACAGTGGGCGAGCCAGGACTCTCCTAGACAGCTCTAATTGTCCTTACCTTCAAAGTTTTCGGCTTGGAACGTGATTCTATTTCTTTGTAGAATTGCTGAGCGCTCACAGTTTTGCTTGAAATGTACGAAATGCTATAAAGTTGTTAAGGGCTTCACAAATGAGAACTAGACACCTCGCATCAAGCACCTAAAATAAGAGGGCACATCTAGTGCTTGAATCTCTCTCTGCCTCGGTTCTGTGTTTGTAAAGTGTGGACAATAAAACTTTTTCCTCGCAGGGGTGCTGAGCCTAGGTAATGCTCCTGGAGAATTTAGATAATGATAAATGCCATAGAAATTCCCAGAGGGAGATTAATAACAACGTTCTGTGCAAGGTTTGAAAGTGTGCATTAAATGCAAGTTGGAGCCACACACTAAGTTGTGAGAGAGAGAAGGAAATACTGACTGATTGCCTCTTCTGTGCACGTTACCTACCTTGCGAATGAGTAAGTCCAGGACAGTATAGGACCGTTTATTGGAGACCATATCATACGCTTGTACAGAAGGGTCCAGATTATGCTGGCAACCTTAATTCTGTCACATCCAGTGTTCTAATGGTGTCTTGTAGTTGTAGTATTTTTCTAAAATAGTTCTACTGCAGGCACTTTTTTAAAATTAAGGAATCACATCTGTTCTCATGCATGTTTCTGTACTTAGTCTATCTAATGAAAACTGCAAGGGTTAGGCGTTCTTTGAAAGCATTCCTCAATAGTAAATGTTAACGGAGACACCAGAGCATTCTCCTACCTATTAATCTGCAGATAATAGAAGGTCCATTTCTTAAGTACACACAGAAAAGGAGAAGAAGAAATACTGGCTATGACACAAAATGGATTGTCTTCCTCCATGCCCTTGTAACCTAGGGCATGTAGAGCAGGCTGCCAGCCATTGCTTTACAGATTTAAAAGTGCCGGAATCTCTCAGTTCTTTAGCAGGTTGCCTGATGGATTGGTGAGTAATGTACTTGAAGAGTGCATTACTAAGCCCCAGACTAATGGCTAGCTCTTGCCCATGGCTTTTGCTATAGATCATTCATCGTGCTATTCATAAGCTCTCTGCCAGTCTGTGTCTGGCACTTGTGCTGCTGCTGCTGCTAACACCATTTGCCTGATGAATTTTCAGAAGGCGAGTGGAAAACAAGAAGAAAAGAGTGAGTCACAGTTCTCCAGCAGTTCTCCTCATGCTCTTTTGGAGGACATGGTAAAGGATAAGGTGATGGACATGATACTCACTCACCCAGCATTACTGACACAGCAGCCTGTAGAAAACGTCTGGGGTTTCTGTGCACCACAGGGCACCTTCCTATCGCTTTCTGAGGAATTTGTGCCTGGGAACTTTGCTTTCCTAGGAAGACTGATGTTACAGGCCACGGCCAGATAGAAAGGGGAAGAATAGGTGACTGGGCTGCCGAGTATGGCTCTTTGAAAAGGAACTAGTTAGTTTCTGACACGTGCTCTGGTGTGCTAGAAAGAGATGCCTAGATGTAGTTATCAAGATTTGGCTGTTGTGGGAGTTCAGTAAGGTCAATCCAATCTTCACAGCAAAGGCCATCTCCAGGGCTGCTTCTGGGCTGGCTTTGGTGGACAGGGCAGATGTGTTCAGAGATGAACGAGTTGCCCTGCATCCAGTCCCCACCTGGTTTTGCAGGTTTTCCTCTTCCATTGATACTAGTGGGACTGCAGGGATGCTGTCCAGGAGTTGTGGCTCCCTGGTGTAGCTGAGACTAGCTGGACCCCTCGCTGCTCCTTTCACTTGGATCGCTGCACAGCCGTGAGAAAAGAGCAATCCAGTCTACTATTGATTTAAACTGGTGACCCATCCCACTCCCAGTTGTTTGAGTGATCCAGGACCCTTTCTGATTCCCAAGTCCAGTCTGGTAGCTTTGCCAACAGAGAAGGTTTAAGCCTTGCTCTGCTATTCTGTGCTCTTTGGCGTTGTATTTTTTCAAGAAGTTTCTTAAAAATAAACTTCTGCAGTTCTTTATTAACATATTCCTGATGAGCTTATGGAAAGAGTGAAGCCTTCATCCTAAGGAGTTTCCTCTACAGCAGTCATAGTAAAGATTGCTGCTAAAACTAGACAGCAGACCAAAACTGTAAAAACTATGCAGACAAGGAAAGTTCTTCCGTTCCAGTAGTCCTATGGAACTAGAAATAGCCCAAACTGAGCAAGAAACACTCAATTTTCTAATTATTCCATGAGTTAGGAATGCTGTACCTTTTGAGGGGATAGTAGTAATGACATCAATGTACTTGGGGTGCTAGATATTATATTCTTTTAGAGAAAGACCTCTTTTTACCAGGGCTGCTATTCTTTATGTGCTTCAGATAGAGCTTGGGCACCTTTTCAATGCCCCAAGCAGGAAGCAAATTCTGTTTCTTTGTATTATTCACATTAATTCTACAATCAAAAGTCTGAGGGTATTTTGCATACAGAAACAGGTGGAGGATGCGGGGGGTTGCAGACAAAGACAGTGCTGCTAAAAAGGAGTATGCCGTAAAACCAGAAATTCCCAGTGAGTATTGTCAGTTGGTTTATTTGCATGCTCTCTTGGAAGGTGTTTCTGGTAATAAGGCGTCATCGGTCTATTATTTCCCATGACCAATCTTTCTCTTTCTCAATCTGCCTATATAAAACCTTATAGTGGCCTATATTTAACTGGGAATATCCTCTGCTTGTTTCCTATCTTCTAGCTCGAGTTTTCTTTTTTAACAAGCACAACAGCATCCTGCTCTGTCTTCAAAGAGGAAATTAATTCCGTCCGCAAAAGGGTCAAGTGCTAGAAAGTGCATAGCAATGCAGTTTGCATGGCAGGATCCAGGAGATATGATGCTAATAAGATTCTAAGATGAGAACAGCAGACTGGCTCTGGGGATTCAGATGAAGGGTTCTGTAAATTTTAAAAGAAATGGTCTCCAAAAACTAATGATGTCTGCTTTCCAATTCATTAATAATGTGGAGCAGGGAGATGGGAGTGAGGAGCAGGCCATGCTTTGAAATATCAAAATGTAACAGGGAAAAAAACAGTGAGAGCTCATCTCATCGGGGTCATAAAGCTGGGAGAAACAGGCATGCTGCAGGGGAACGTAGTGTCAGTGCCTAGAGGGAAGGAAATTGCACTGTATGTTCTGCTATGTGTAATTTATGCACAGACTCCTCGCCAATGTTGATGTAAAATTTCTACAGTGAAAAAGATGTTGCTGTACTGACAGAGCTTTTTCAGTGTTCTTGTTTAAGGTGACTTACTACACAGGATGTCTGATGGATTTTAAAAACATATCTGAATTGTCTTAGCATATTTACAAATGACTCTTGGTAAACCTTCCCCTTCACCTTTTTGCATTGCATGCACGAAACTGAGTAACAAGAACCTGAACCTTGTTTGTAGTTAATAGTGGAAGAAAACCCCTCAGGCAAAGCCTAATGAACCAAGAGCAATTCTGAGCTTTCCTCTGTAATATCTGGAGAGACTGTGCCTTTCCAAGGGCTGCCTGGACGCATCGTGTGACCTTGCTGCTTTACATCATGAAAATTTCCCATTACTGGTATAGTGTGTGCATGGAGGTGCTATTGTGCAGTTATTATGCTAGAGTCTCCCCTTATTCGTGCAGAGTTTGCAGCTAATAGAAAATGTCTGTGCTTGAGCGGTTTCCAGAGTGAGAAGGTGTGCAGCAGGAGGATTTAGCGCTGACTTTTATTTTGACAAAGCTATTATGATTTGCAGAGTGAGGTTAAGGTTTTCCTCCTATCTTCTCCTTTTATCTGTGTGATATTTTCTCATCTCACCTCCAAACCTCCCGCCAGCAAAGGCTGGTGAGGTTCTGGGGAGCAGCCTGTGCCGCAGAGCTGCACCGCCGTCTGAAGCTCTTTGGAGCCAGCCCAGGGACTGCTGGCGGGGCAGCGCTCGGCCGCAGAGGGCCCAGCCAGGGGCGCAGGGCACGGGCTGGAAGCTGCTGCTGCCGCTTCCTTGGGAACCAGCAGCGGCATGCTCCGGCTGTACCTGCGCGCTCCAGGTGCAGCGAGGGGCGCCTGCCACAGCCCCTGCGCTGCCCCTCTCGTCCCCGGCACTCTGTTTGGTCCGGGCGCTTGACAGAGCATTTTCTAACCCCAGTAAGACTGGTCTCTTGTCTTTGCTGCACTGCGCTGCCCTGAAGCTTTTTTTCTTGTGGCCTGGTTTCACAGTCTGCAGGTCCCATCTGTTTTCTTGAGCCTGCGTCACATTATCTCAGCAGCAAGTCATGCTCAAGACAAGTAATATCTCTTGGGTACAGGAGCAGGGCTTCAAAGCAGTGTTTGGTACGTGGCAGTGTGTGCTTGGGGTACCCTGTCCACTCAGAAGGGTTGTTTTCATGAGGGCTTCTGCTGAGCTGCAGAATCAGGTGGCTCAGCTGAGTGTCTGGGATATGGTGGGTGATTTTCGGGGCACAGCTCATGAAGTCTGGCCAGGAGGCTGGAGCTGAGTTTTGTTTTCTTGCTAAAGCCAGAGCCATAGAGGTGGATGAAGTGGGGCTCTGCGTCATGTCTGCAACATGTTCATGAAGCAGGTTTCTCTTATAGCGTTTATAAATGCTGGGTATTTTTTAATCAGGATACCGTGGCGTCCTCAATATTGACAGGTGTGCCTCAGTTGTCCCTAGGGCAAACCATGAATGCATTGGCACCGACTTCAAAAGCCACAGCCTTCACCTGTGGTTTTTTCTGCATGTTCGTGGTCTCCAGTGAATCAGCCTGACTTTACAGGCGTTCCCATGAACTGCAGGGATGATAGAGCCATGTGTATCAAATCTTCTGCTTTCCTCATATTTGTGTCTCAAATGTTTCCTTGGAGAGCTGGGGAATTTGTTTCCTCGGGAAATCTCAAGATAGATTGATAAGAATTTTCCTGAAGGTTTTCCAGTGAAGTTCCTGCTTGTTATTCAGTTTCTCAGCACAAGGTTACAGACTGACTCGCCTGCAGCCACATAGTTGGTCAGCGGAGCAGGCAAGAGCTCGCAGCTGCTTCAGTGGAGGTACAGTTGTGTGCATCAGGACTGTCTTGTGGCTTCAGTAAAGATGCAAAAAACAGCTGGTACATGGAGGTCTTTTTTGTTCATGTTCTTCACCTGGCCACTTAGCAACCGAGTTGATTCTTGTGTCAATGGTCTTCCAGCAGAAATCATTCTGCTTGGAGCTTGGCAATAGCACCACTGTAGCCACCAGGACCTTGCCATGAGCAGTTATATTTTTAAGGTCTTTGCTTGTGGTGAAAGGGAAATGAGCCAGCATTCCAGAGTAAAATATAAAAATTTCATAAACTCAAATTTCCTGAGTTCTGTGCCCCAGGTAGACTAACTGATGTGTGATGACCACCCAAAAAAGAAGTTTGCATTCCTTTCTGATTTGCCTCAGTTTGCTGCTGACTGCTTTTTTCAAACTTTTATCTGAAAGATTTTAAAAACCCCAGGTTTTGCTGGAGGAGAAAAAAAAAAAGCCAGGAAGTTTTCTCTGTTCAAAACCTAAAGCTTCTGCTCTAATTTGGGAGCCTACTGCTGGACATGTTTTCCAGTCTTCCTGAGTGACCCACATCTGCTGTCCCCATCAAGCTGCAAAAGCCCGCAGAACTGCAAAATGAGACATCTAAATAACTGCAAAATGAGGCATCTGAATTTCTGCAAATCTGTGAATGAGATGTCTTCTATAATCATGGCATCCAGGCTTGAAACAGCCTGTGGAGTACTTTTGAAATACAGTACGAAATGCTAGAAGCCGATGAGCTCTCTGATATTCTGGATGTTGTACTGGAACTTGCTCCCCAAGTGAGAAGCCCAGGTCTTTGTCCCTGTGCTGTGGTTTCCAGTGCTGCACACTAGCTTTGTGCTTGCAGTAACAGTTAAGGTTGCCTGCATTCCTTGAGCTTGCAGAAAAGGTAGACAGAGATATTGCAAATAATACCCGTGATTCTACTGGCCCATAACACCCTGCTTAGGGAGAGCTGCAGTTGTGTTTCTCATCCTGTAGCTACTGTTTGCAGTCTGAAAGCTCTCATGGAAGAATCATCCTCAGCAATCCTGAATAAACCGTCCTGAACATTTTAAAATGGCATCTTTAATTAGAGGAGACATTTCTGAGTTTGTGGTGCTGTCACACCAGTGACATCACCTGTAGTTCTGCCGTAGCACAAACCAGGCTGACTCTGGCTCACACCCTTGCTGAGCTGTCAGAAGAGACGCTCTGCTCTGCGCTTAGGCTTTTGATTTACCTCGGACACGCAAGTTGTTGCAAACGTCAAGGTTAGGGGATCATCAGCTGTTTGCCTCCCCGTAAGAAGAGAGCTTCTGTGCCCTTTTGCTGGGACTTAGCTCTTTGGAGCATGAGACGTTTCAGCAGTTGCCTCAGCTGTACCTACATAGAAAGCAAGTTCTTCCTGCATGGCTTGAGGGTGACAGAAAAGCAGGGCTACAAGGAGCACATGAGGAGCTCCCTGTCCATCCTTATACCCTCAAATGTGGTACTCCTGACAGGTGTGGTGTATGATCTAGTCTTGAAGGCTTCTGAGGATGGAGACCTCACAGACTTGCAGCCAAGACAATGAAATCCAATTCAAACTATGCTTTCCTCAAAAGCTTTTTTCTTAATCATAGAATGTCCTGAGCCAGGAGGGACCCACAGGGACCATCGAGTCCAGCTCCTGTCCCTGCACAGGACACCCCAAATTCACACCGTGTCTCTGAGGGCCTTGTCCAAGCGTTTCTGGAATATCGCCAGGCTGGTGCCGTGATGCCTCCCTGGGGAGCCTGTGCCAGGGCTCCACCACCCTCTGGGGGAAGAACCTCCTAATGCCCAGCCTAACCCTCCCCTGGCACATCTCCCTGCCGTTCCCTCGGGGCCTGGCGTTGGGCACCAGAGGGCAGAGACCAGCCCTGCCCCTCCTCCTCCCCTCGGGAGGGGGCTGCAGAGCGCCATGAGGCTGCCCTCTAACCTCTCACCTAATGTAATTTAAGACCATTACTATTTGTGCTTTTTCTCACTGGCATGGGGATAGGATTACATTTTTGCTGTTTGCAGGAGTCATGTTTTTATTTGTTTGACGAGATGATTCCTCCAGTTGTTCTTTCTTCTAGCTAAATCATTTGAACTCCTTCACTCCTCCCTTAGGCATCACATTTCCAGATCTCAGTTCATTCACACTGTTCACCTCTGCGATTTATCCAGCTGCTCCACTAATCCTTTGAAGTGCAGTTCCCCAAATCGGACACCATGCTTCAGCTGGGGATCAAGCATGTGGATGACTTCACATGTCTTGCAGCCTACGTCCTGTTCATGCATCCAATATAACACCTTCCTTTTATACAACAGTGCAATATCGCTGGCTTGTGTTCATATGGGTCCGCAGTAGTACCAGCCCCATCTCAGTAAGCTCCTACTTAGCAACTGTTGATACTCTGTACATGCAGCAGTGATTCCTGCCTGTGTAGACCTTGCACTCATCTCTATTGAATTTCACTTTATTCTCCCAGCTCATTTCTCCAGTTTATAAGGTTTTAAATCCCATCTTCCAATAATCTTGCAGTTCCACCTAGATTTGTCATTTGCAAGTGTAACTAACATTCTCTTTTCTGTCACCTACACCATTAATAGTCCCCAGCACAAAAAAGAGCAAGCCCTTCAAAGCTCTAGGTACATCCTTCCATTTTGACAATGAATCATTGGTAACTACTCGTGTGATGGGGCTCTTCAACAAGCTTTGTACCTAAGTTACCTGTGTACTTTATCTAATAGTAGTTTTATCTAGATCTTGTTTCTTTAGCTTGCTTAAAAGAAGACTATGTGAGACAGCATCAGAAACTTTTATAAGGTCAAGATACGTGACATCTGTTGCATCTTCTCTATCTACAACCTTTTACCATTTTGTGGAAGGAACTTAGATTAGAGAAGATTTGATCTTGTCAAATCCATGTTGGTTGTTACCCATCCCCTTGTTATCTTTCAGGTGCTTACAAATTGTTTAATTGCAGGTTTTCCAGAAACTGGAGCTAAGCTGATTCTCTGACTTCTTTTTCCTCTACCCCCTTTTTATAGACGGATACTATGTTTGCCATTTGTCAGTCTTCCAGTAGTTTGTGGGGTCTTAAATGCTATTACACTGATTCAGTCAATCTTTTACATACACGACACTGAGATTCCATAGACCCAGATAGGTTGAAAATATCCAACTTATGACTGCCTGTCATACCTGTTTGAGTCTGAAATCCTGCCTCTTTGTCCTTGGTATTAACTGTGATAGCCATCTTTTTGCTGTTGACCTTTCAGATGAGACTGGAATGAGATGCTATGAAAGACTGGTCGTCTTAGCATCACATGTCAATAATTGTACTGTTCTGTGGAGGAGCACACCAACTCTTTTCTTAGTCCTTCGAGTAAATACATACCTGCCACTTTTTATTTCCCTTGTTGGTTGCACCTCATGTTGTATCTTCCTATTTTTTCCCTCTACTTACTCCTGCTTTCATACTTGTCTCTAGAAATTTGATTGTTTCCTGTTTGTGTTTGCAGACACTGTGGAGCTCATGGTTTAGCTGAGTTCATTTCACACGACATTCGTAGCACTTCCTTTGCACAATGCCTTGAACCGGTGCAGTCAACAGCATTCTTCCGAAGAACTGTCCTTCAGTCGCATGAGGCATTATACCAAGTCTTCGTTAAACCCATTCTATTGTATTATTTAGCATGAATTAAGAATTAGAATCAGAAAATCACAGAATACTAGAGGTTGGAAAGGAATTCAGGTGGTCTCCAGTCCAACCTCCTGCTCAAATAGGGCTAACCTCAAAGTTAGATAAGGTTGCTCAGGGTCTTGTTCAGGTGAGTTTTCATCATGAAACCTCCTTAAGGGACTCTGAGATAGTGAGTCAGGTGCAGGAGAAGTGCTTGCTGGAGACCACAGCACAGTCCCAGGGGCAGCACCTCCCTGTCAGACAGTTACTGTCCTGACTTGCTGGGTTCCTCTTTGTACACAGCCTGTCTTTCATCATCTTTTTTCTGGGCTTCCCCTCACTTACATGAGAGTTCATCTGCATGTCAATGAAGAGCGTAGTTATTTTACAGCTTCTGCCCCCCCTTCCTCAGCATCCAGGGCTTTGTAATCCCAACTGATGCTTATGGGAGCTGCAGAGGTCCATCACTTCTGAAAACCAGACCCTGCCCCTGTCACTCCAGAGTGTGCCCAATAACCTGGACTTCATGTGTCATCATCTGATATGCTGGTTGGAGATCAGGGATGCTGCAGTAAGAGGAGATGAGTGGAGGGAGGAACATGTCTACGCCCTTCATATAGTGAGTCAGGATGCAGGAATGTCAGGATGTAGGAGCTGCTTGCTTGTAGATTTCTTGTTTCATCACAAAACCTTGAATTTTCAGCTGAGGAGGGAATTCAGACATCTGCCAGAGGGATTATGTCTTAGCAGTATTCAGCTGTTGCCTTATGATCCTTTTTCCACTCCTTTTCACGCATGCAGTGTCTCCCCAGCAGTTCCTTCTCTAGCACTTCACACCAAGCAGAGCTGATTATTCCTCGTGACGGGTGTAAAAATGCCTGGATCCATGGCAGCCCTACTGCAGAAAGTCTCTTGTGGAGAGGGAGTTCTTGTTTCAGATAACAAGCCAGATTTCTGTGGAAATCTGTACTAGACCGACCTGTCAACAGGCCGACGTGCTGAGGGGTGAGCCATGGGCCAGTCAGCACGTGGATGCTGGCGCCTGTGCTGCTCTTGCAGCTGTATCTGGAGATGGGGGTTTATCCCCTCTCTTTCCCTGTCTCTCAATCCAATCTACTGCAGACACTTTTGAAAATCTAATTACACAACATTTCATACTATGAATTGCTAATATGTGAGAGAGACATCTACAAAGATCTTGATAAATAACAGCGGAATGAAATGCACTGTTTCTTTCTGCTCATAATTCCTGCGCTCTTCTTCCTCCCGCGTTTTCACGTACATCTCAGATTCGCTTTGCTGAGCTGGTTCCTGCTGGTACTGCCCTCCACAAACCTCCCACCACTGTGCAGTGCTTCCTGCACGAGGGAGAGACGTTAGCTCTTCCAGGCAGTGCCGATGCTTTTGTTGGGTCTTTCCTTTGAAGCTTGGTCAAAACTGTCAACTCTCCCAAGCCAGTCCAGGAGAAGAGCGTTACAGGAGCAGGATTACTAGGTGGAGGTAACCAGGGGGAGGAACAACAGGTTTCGCAACAGGACAGCAGTGTCACGGATCCCTCTGGGACAGGAGCCAGCCATCGTACTAGGCTACGCTGAGTCCCAGTGTGGCTTTGCGCGAGACACTGAAACCCTTCTGGAGCTCAGTTTCCCCATTTGAGAGAACAGTGGTAGTTTGTGTGTGCCCCACCGGGCTGGCAGAACTGTGCTCTGCAGCACCCCGACCTTTGGGTCCTCCACCTGGCCACTGGTGTCCAGGGCACCGCTGCTGCTCCGGAGGCCACTGCGGCATGTGCCAGGCACGGCCTGCTTCAGGTGCCCTGCAGAGCCCCGGGAGGCGGATCAGCTGCCAGGCACCAGGGCCCCTTGCGCGGGGCTGAGGCACGGCTCCCCAGAGCGACAGCCGCGCCAGGACCAGCCAGGTGATCCAGCCCCATCTGGGAGTGCGGATACAGCAGCGTCCGTCTCCGTTACAGATCCTAGATAGGCTGTGGATTCCACAGAAGGGCTCTGTTCTTATGACAGATACCCAAAGGCAGATTTTCTTTTAATTAAATATGAAAATCTATAATGCAGTCAGCATGATGCCTCTTGAAATGTTTATTTTTATACCCCATTTATTTGCTTTTGTTCTCAACATATGCTTTCATTATGAGGGAGATTTTTATACTGACCATCTGTGCATTACAAATGAATTTCAGATAGGACTGAAGGACTTGGGAAGCAGGATAGAGGTCAGTTTACTTTTTTAATATCTGAGTGGAAGTGAGTGTCATTTGCAGTTGTGGAATAAACACACCAACTAGTCTTTTTCTTAAAATAATATAAAAATTGCAAAGTTGACATTTTTAAGCTGTTGTCTTTAGGTTTCAGCATTACCATGCCTTTGAGATTAGTGAAGTATTTCATACCTCATATAGTTAATGTTTCACTTTCTATCTCTACACTCAGAAAAAAATATTTATTGTTTCAATAATATTCTGCCTACATTTTAATATTTTTTTTCTGCAGCCAAAGGGCAAAAAACTTTTAATTTCCCCAGCACCAAAGGTGTTGGCATTTATCTGTGTGTTTGTGCGATTGTAACTGTAGTTCTGTACCCAGTCCAGCTTCAAGTCTTGAGAAATGGGTTGGGTATCCCCAGGCAGAGCCCTGTGGATGTCATGAAAAGAAGAAGGGAGCATGCCAAACCCTGGCTGGCGTAGTACCTAGATCTGTGCTTGTCTGCAAGGCAAAGGACTGCTGCTCTCTCCAGCCTTCTCTCTGCTCTACCTGTCCTCTTGGCATGGTTTCAAATGATGAAACGTCCCATGTGCATCTCTGCTGAGCACTCGCTGCTGGTGTGAGCCCCACAGCCTCCGTCTGTAACACACAGTCGTGGAAGACCTCAGTGCCTCTGTGTCCTTGCACAGAAATGGAAAGCACTGCTATCCAGCTCTCCCCCCTCTGCCAAGGAGCAGATTTAGGGGCATCGGTCCTAAATCAGTCCCAGATTTAGTGGAAACTCGGTCTGCTTGCCCAGAGGAGCAGCAGCAGCATGGGCAGGCACAGTGGGGAACCACGGGTCTTGCTATGAGTCCGAGCCCTGCGGAGGGAGCTGTTTGGCAGGAGTGCTGCAGAAGTTTCTTCCCATATGTAGTGACTCCTCCAAACTTTTAATTCCTCTGTGTCTCCCAGCTTTACCCCTTCTTCCTCTTTGCCTTTTTTTTTCTTTTTTCCTTTTCAGCACATTTCTATGCTCCCGGGTCAAGCGTTTGCCCTACGGAAAGAAACAGCTTAACCAAAAATTAGGTTTAGTCAGAGCTTCTCCAGACAGGATGAACAATCACCAAACATTGAACTGGACAAAATGAAAGGCCATTCAAATGGAAACAGAGGGTTACACAGATCTCCCTTAGCAAAGAACTTGATGCTATTTCCACCACTCCACGTGCCACGCTCATTACCGCAGAGACTGTGGCCGAAGCCTGGGCGCCGAGCAGCAGTGCAGCAAGGGCACCATCCTGTAGCATCTCTTCCCTCCAACCCTAGTGCTGATGCTACCGCTGTCAGCGATGTGTCCAGAGGTTGCAGGAGTTTGCAAGGAAAGCTCTCCTCTCTCCTGTACCCCATGCTCAGGACATGCTCACATGCATCAGGCTCTGGGTGTGCCCTGTGTCATTCCTACCCCTCACCAAAGCACGAGTTTGGTGAAGCAGCGGGGGGAGCTTTCCTGACCTCGCAGGCTCACTGGCATAGCTCTGCCTTGAGGCACTGGAGAAGAAACATCCATTCCTGGTGGCTATGAAACCCCATCTCCCCCCACACTGCAGGTGCGTTCCCTGAGCTGAAGGACAGAGCTGACTCTGCTGGGCAGGGGTCCTTGGAGCTCAGCGGTGGGGTGCAGGCTGGGGCAGATGTGCTCTGCCTACTGCAGAGATGTGCAGTCCTTTTGCAAGAACTGCACTAGACTTCTCTCTAACAAAGAGTGTGCCTTTCCTATCCTTTGCCTATCCTTTCCTATGCTATTTGCCTGCGTGGCATCACGCACCCCCTACTAAGCACGTGAGTGCTTGGGCACGTAGGCCCGACCAATAGTGTGTTCTCCCCCATTTCCCACCCAAAGAGAAGCAGGTTTCCCATCTCCTCAGACCGATGCCAGGGTGACTACCTGCTCAGGCTGGATGACATCCTCTCCCCTCAGCTGCTGGCTCGGCACCCACAGCTCCCACGGCACTCCCTTCGCTGTGATTGCAGCCGTATGATCAGGGTTTGCCCCTCCAGGCTCTGCATGGTGCCTTGTAAGGAAACGTGTTCTGTGAGAGGCTGTTCTGCCTGCTGCCCTTCCAGACACGGTGGGCCTGATTTTAGTTTGGATGTCTGTGTGCAGCACTGACACTGGCTGCAGCAGCCTGCACATAGCTTAGGGCATCAGTTGTTTGCGTGCAGGAGACCCAGGAGAGCGTAGCAAGCGCCTCTGCTCTGCAAAATATGTGTATTGTGATTGTCTGCGGTGCCCCGCATCGGTGCCCGTGAGCAGAATGCAATGTGCCTGAGCAGGGGCCCCTGGGGCTCGGGCTCCTTTTAGGCAGCAATTGGCATCTGCCTCTGCAGCGCCAGCGCCCTTCCTCCCGGGGCAGGCGCCGCGCTCCTGCCCGCATGCTGGCGCGGGAGAGGGCTCCGTGAGCTTTGTGCTCCCGCTCTTGGGTTCCTGGCCTGGTGCTGGTATTTTGCAGCTAAGCCGAGTGAGGCAGAGACAATGTGCTCGACCATTCTGTCTGAGGGGAGTTTGGGGAGGGGGAAAAAGGCTGTTAGATCTATCGCTGGCAATTTAGATTCAGAGACATTTCATCTGCAGTTCCCTCAAGTGTTGAATTGAATAAAACCAGCAGCAGCAGTGGAAAAGGAGGTGGGGGAAGGGCTCTGAGCACTCTTGGTTAAACAAAAAGAGACAGGCAGCTCATAAAAAAAAAAAAAAGGATTGCATCCTTGGGCTGAAAATACAGATTCACAAGGAAGAGAGGAGAACGTGTGGCAGAGCCCGCCCGGCAGGCAGGGAGGGCCCTGGGCCGAAGGCTCCCGGTGCTCCCGCAGCCTGAGCAGGTCACAGGATTTACTTCTGAGTTTCATGATTTTCTGTGGGCTTTTTTGAAGCTCCAGTTGTAGAATCGAGCAGGAAGAACACAGTCCCAGGCTTTGTTTGCAGTTTAAAAAAAAATCTACTTCATTTTCCAGTGCTTCAGGAGAGAAGTGCGAAAGTGAAACCCTCAAGGGTCAAAAATTCAGAAGAAAAAGTAACTTAGCACTTATAATTTTGTAAACACTTGCTGTTTGGGACCTGTCTCATGGTTCCCAAATGCAGTCATGGGATGGCAGAACTGTCCTCATCATTAGGTGTTTCCATTCATCAGCCTTTGAGAGGGAGTTGCTGCTGGTTTTTGTTCTGGCCATGCATTGCGTTTGTTTTTCTCTGGTCTGTCTTTCATTCCCCAGGCATCAGGTGAGGACAGCTTTCACAGAGAGCCACTCAGCCCAGCCGAGTTTGAAAGGAGAGTGGCAGTCATTCGAGAGAATTAGATTACAGCAGAGAATTAATTCTTGGGATCTCTGTTGCCTTGTGAGTGTGGTGCCATCCTTTCCATGGCGGTGCTTCTAGTGGCTCATTGAGTCACAGAGGAGCATTGGGTGTCTCAAGGCTGACTGTGACCTTTCCTCATGACACCAGGACACCCCTTGTGACACCGTGATGCTGCCTGCTTTGCCGGCGGTGCGGGTCTCTGCCGGCGGCACCTCTCTTCGCTGCCTCTCTTCCTGGGCACCTTCCGCCCACGGGGCCCAGGCCTCGCACTCGGGTTTCTCTGGGGCGGCACCCTGCAGGTCCCGCTCCGAGACGCAGCCCTTGCACCCGCCGCAGGCCTCTGGCTGCCCAGCACCCTGCCACGATGGCGGCGCCTGCCCCAGCCCAGCCCGTGGAGGGAAGGGCTGCTCTGCAGCGGGAGAGGGCTGGCCTAGCTCCTCCAGACTGCCCAGCCTCCACCTCAGCTTGTGCTCCTCCACAGCCAGGTCTCTTCCCCTCCTACAGGAAGGACAGTTGCTTTTCATCCTACTCAAGCACTTTGTTCCCTCCAAGCAGCCTGGCAGGCTCCCCAAAGCCGCTGGCTCTCCTGTCGTCCTCCAGCAAGCGTTGTGACAGCTGAGGGGGGAGCAGGGCTTCTCTTAAGGTGCCGCCTTACTGTTTCATCAGATGCTGCAGCCATTTAACCCGATGTAGCTGTACAGAAAACCTCTGTGTGGCCAGGCCAGCACGGCACTTTTACAAACACTTACACGGCAGCAGCCACAGCTGGCAGCGCCTATTCAGGCACAAGGCAGGGTTCTAACATGTGTTTACTAACATGTGCTTACTGACACGTCCTAACCCTCTCCTGTTCCCTAGTGTGGACACAGCACGTGGGCAAGACTTGTATGTGATCACAGCCCAGAACGCCCCCGCGTGTGCACGATCTGTGGGCTGCCAGAAGGGCTACATGACTCCAGCCTTTGCTAGCCTTATCTCGTCCATCTCAGGCATAAGGCAGCTGGTGGGGTGCATGGGTTTGTACCTGGGGAACACCCAGGCCTGCCTTGAGTCCCGTTAGGTAACGGTACAATGTCAGGAACTGGTCTGCACCAGCATTTCTAGCAATAGTGGAGAATAACAAGAAGCCTGCTGGTGCATAATCTCAGAGCAGGCACCCGGTGCTCGGGCAGGACTGGTTCACACAGCTCAGGTCACACAGTCACTGGCTTAGATAGGGGGGGAAGGGGCTGGCTGATGCTCCTCAGAAGCTATTTCTTCCAAAAATATGTTCCTGCCTCAGATGGAAAGGTAGGTCTTTTGTTTGTCCCCCTCCCCCCCACCCAATCTTCCTTACTGACCTCCTTGCCCCCTTATAGCACCTTACGTTTTGCACAGCCCTGCTTCAGCCCACGGGCAGATGTGCACGCAGAGAGCACACGCACGCAGCCAGCGTGCTGCGTCGGCCAGAGCGCGCTCCCGGCACAGCGTGCCCATGTGGCGGGACTGCGCGCCGGCATAGCCCCCGGGTGTGAACAGATGCTGGTATGCAGCCTCGGGGAGAAATGGGTGTAGGAAGGCAGGGAGGATGGCATACCTGGAGGCACCTGGCTTGACTCAGCTCTCCATGCTTCACTGAGAGAAGCCGTTTGAATGAACAGCATGTGAAGTCGGTACCCCACAGGTGAAGTCTGGCCAGCACCACCAGGAGTGCAGCTGGGAGCTCAGACTGGTTTCTGAAACCGTGCTGATTGTGACTTGGTCGAGCGCTGTGCTTACATTAAAATGTCCCCTGCCTTTGCTGGTACTCACGCGGAAGTGCATGTGAAATACAAAGGCGAGGACAGGGTGAGGAGTCAGGACTTCTCAGGGCAGGCGCCGATACCTTTCTTTCAAGTCATTTCAGCTGTAAAACAGGGGTCACGATTCTGATCTACGTCACAAGGATTTGGGAGCCTGATTAGCTACAGCCTGTAAAAGACTGAAGAAGTCTTACTGTGAATCTGGGACCAAAGAGTAGAGAATGAGAGAGGCTGTCTTATGGGCATGTATTATGCTGCCCTGATTTTCTCCCTGTGTTATCGATCCAGTGGCTTGCTAAGATACAGCCCTGCCTGCTGTAGTGGTTTAATTCATATTTAAGCATCATTATTTTTCATGTTGCGGTCTTCCCCTGCTTGGGGTGCTCCTCACAGCCCATCCCCAAAAACATCCATTCCTGTCTGTGTTTCATGGCGTGCACTGCTCCCACATGTGTGTGTGTGCACACCAGGGAAATGGAGAGGCAGCTTCAGCTACGCTAAGCAATTAAACTCTGGTAGCTCAGGGATGAGCAGGAGGCCGTGATTTTCTTTTCCTTTGCAGTAATTGCCTCTGCAATCAGCTTTGATCACCCAAGAGCAGAGGAGATGAGTGCTGCAAGTTGACATCAGTGGTTTTAATATATCCATTTACATATACAGGAGCAGTGCAGCATACAGCTTTCCATAGCGCCTCTGACCTGAAACCATCGCCGCTCCATAGACACCTCATTTAATTTAATACTTCACCGCCACTGCGGAAGCCACAGGATGGGGATGGGAGGGGGGATAATCAAGCCCTCACTCTCTTGCTCTCTGTGAATGTCTGTAGAAATGACATGAAAGTAATTGCTTTTGAAAAGCAAAGCAGAAATGGCACAATTGATTCCACTTAAATGAGAAGAGAAGGGGTGGGGGTGGGGATGTTCACCCTAAACATGCCACCTTCTTTCCTGCTGCAAGCAAATCGCTTCGTGGGTCTGTGTGGGGATGAAGGAATGGTGGGCTTGTCTCTGAATGGCACGCAGGGGAAGGAGGCAAGCCCAGACGGGCAGTGCTGCTTTGAGCAGGGTACATCCTCTCAGCTAACTCGGACCCAAAGGCAGAGGCTGCTTCATGAAGCCATATGACATCCCCTATTGTCACAGGCATTTCTGTTGCTGGGGAGCTGGTAGGGAGCCTCACTGCACTGAACATCCTAGAATTATTCTGCGTCCAAAACACACTCATCTGCCTTGCAGCTGGGGAAAGGGTGTGTTTATCCTGCATGCTGGGGAGACATCAGTTCCTCTCCATCTCTCATCCATCTCAGATTAGCCCTGTGGATAAAGCTTTGTGACCCCCACGGCTTTGGAAGCTATCCAGCCTGATGCCTGCTGGTGGATGCCCATCCCTCTGCCAAGGCTGCTGCTCCTTGGAGAACAAGCACCCTAGATGCTTCACTAGTTTGTTCTCTCTTTGTTCTTCACCTTCTCTGCATGGCAGCCAGCTGATCTGTGTCCCAGACTCCAGCCACAGCCAACGTCTGGCTTTGCCGTTTTTCCCAGCTGCCAGGAATCTCCCTGGCTGTTCATCCAGCCTCTACGAGTGGGTAGAGGCAGCTGAGGACTCCTGTGGAAATGTGCCTAGGGCTACGAGAGGGACGTGGCACCTCAGCCCAGGAGCTACGGCTCGAGGCTCGCAGGCTGCTGTGTAGAGCCTGTCAGACCCACGGGCTGGCAGCCTTACGCAGCAGAGAGGGAGAGGGAAGAAAGTGTTTTGCCTGCACCAGGCTGAATGAGGTGGTGCGTGAAAAGTCCTCCATGCCCTAGTGTTTGTTCTGTTCTCTGGCAAATACAGGAGAAGCCACCACACAAGAGTCTTGGGGAATCTTCCTAGACTGGGAAGTCTCAGATACGTTCGTACCAAGGCAAAGCCAAGGATTTGCGGAGCGTCTCTAGTTCTCGGTTCGGCCCGTGCTCACGCTGCAATGGAAGCCGGCTGTCATTGCCAGCAGAGTAAAAGTGACCCTAGAGTCTGGCGGTCCTCTGCCTGACACCGGCGCATGTCCTTTGCTCTTCAGAGCATGCGGTGTTCACTGCTGGCTCCTGCATGCAGCACAAAGATGGGCTCCACTGTTGCAGTGTACAGGCACGTGAGCACATGCACACACGCTCAGATCCACTCAGAATTTAATCGTTTTCTTTTTTTCTTTCGGTGGGCGTTTTGCTGGGCACCTATAACCTTTTTCACTGTGCGTGTGAATGAGTTTTGTGTGTACAGAATATGGCTTGGAGGAATGCAGGCTACTGAGCTAATGACAATGTCTCCGATACATCTTTAATGTAGACATTAATGTCATTTTATGTTAATTACATGCAAATTGATTATTAATGTATTTATTGAATGTTGACAGCTGGGTGACAGGCTTCAGTAAATATGTTTTACTAATCAGTTAGCATTTAATTAATATCAAAATTCTCTCTAGATTTAGTAAGACAGTTAGTGAACATTAATTAGGCCCCTCAGTTGCTGTGTATGTTGCAGGATGTCCACGGTGCTGCTGACAGGGCTCAGCCATGCTCCGCAGCTCTGTGGGGCTCGGGCAGGCAGGTGGGCCTGGCGTGGGCTGGGGACAGAGGCACGGCCAGCAGGACAGACGGACACGTGCCCAGAAGGGAGGTGTTGCTCTTGGGAGAGCCACACACACACAGAACGCAGCGCTGCCCGAGGGCAGACAAGCTGCGGGCAGGAGCAGCGCCGGTGGTGGCCAGGCAGGTCCCGCGCGTGGGTGACACCGCGGTCATGGGAGAGCTGAGGCCGCGCCTGCTCGGTGCAGTGCCATGGGCCCTGCAGCACCAGCTGCGCCGGCCACGAGGGCTTGGGACACTCCTCCTCTCCCAGCGTTTGGCCCATTGTATCCTTCAAGACCAGTGAGCCGCGTCTGTGCCCCGCAGCAGGGCTGCTTGCTCTTGCAGGGGCGAGTTGTGGGACAGGACAGGGCACCAGGTCCAGGCAAGAAGCGTGGGCATGGAGACCTGGGAAGCTCGGTGCCTGTGGGCTCTTGGGACCTCTGCTTCTCCTGTTTCTAGGAGGAGACACACAACCTATACGGGACCTACTGATAGGGGAGAAGAATACACTAGATCTCTGCTAGAAATCTGTTCTTTGTACGTTCTGCCATGTCCGTGCACCTCAGTGCAGAGGCACAGGTACTGCTCTCATCTAGTCTTGAGATATCTGCAGTGTCTGTCCCCTGTGAGTTACCCTGTTAGTGTCATCCAGAAGCTCTGGAGAGCCCCTTTCCCCACAAAACAAGGCTGCTTCCAGTCACTCCCGAGCAGTTAAAGCAGCATGCTCTTCTCGCGGGCAGTGATCACTTTGCTGCACGTAGGACCCTTGGTTACGGCAAGGCATTGCACAGCCTCTGGCCAGCAGCACAAAGGATTTCTTAATGCTGAATTTAAAACACCAAGCAAATCAATTCTGGGGCTATGTGGCCAGTGTTTTCTCTTTCCTCCATGTCGTGAGTGGGGCAGGAGCCACGCAGAGCCTTTGCCCCAGCCCCATGCGTTTGCACCCACTGGCCGAGGCTGCTCTCACCTGTCGGAAGAAGGCGAGCAGCATCCCTGAGATGTCCATTGCAAAGGCACTGGGGTCAGTGGCTGGGGAGCCGCTCCACCGCAGGGCTGCTGCAGCAGCACTGTTAGCTCTAGCAGATCGATACTTTAGTCTTGTCATGCTAATTGCTCCTTGGTTGACATTCATGATCCTTTCCTGCTCCCTCCCTGTGTAAACTATTTACAGCTGGTACGCCAAGAAGTGAAAATGCCGAGCCCTCAAAGGCCACTCTTGTTCAGGCAGGACAAGAGGGGTGGATGACCAAGCTGCAGGGTACCAGAGCTCCCCTTCCCCTTCACTCTGTGGATGGCGGGCACTGGGGAACAGCCTGAAGGGGTCCTTAGTGCAGGGTAGCGGAGCACAGAGCCCCGACACGCAGCCAGATCAGGAGCTGGTTGTTTAGTTATTAGTAAGAATAACTTTGGGTTTTCTCAGTCACAATTTGCTTCCCTCAGCCAGACTGTCTGACACCCCCTCCATGAGCAGAGGAGGCAGGTACCCCGGTGCGGCAGAGTCTCTGCCTTCCCCGAGTTGGACATATCACTGCTGCCGCGGGCGTGCGTGTCAGATCACACCTACCATATTGGCTTCCTGTCCCCAGAACATCAGGTTTTTGCAGCTAATGTGTGCGGGGGGTGTCTCCTCCCGACAATCCCCACCCCCAGCAGCATCAGGCCTGTGCTGTTCGGGGTTTTGTTAAGCCGTTTAGTATTAATTGATTTTTTTTTTTTCCATTTTTTCTTTCTTTCCCTGGGCGGGTCAATAGCTGGATGCTCAAGAGCAGAGGATCTATCAACTGCAGACCAAGCAGAGGGAGAGGCAGGCAGAACTGGAGCAGAAATGCAGCCGGATCCAGCAGCTCAGCCGGGACCTGGAGGCCAGTCACCAGCTGCAGGAGGAAGCTCATAAACAGGTAGGAGAAGATACCAGTCCACTCTGGCTTGGCAGCCCACGCTCGAAAGGGAACTTTATTTAATGCATTGACAACAATAGTGGTAATCTACTGTTCTCGTTTACATAGAAGCATAATGAAGGGCTAAAGATGCAAAAGCAGAGTCTGTCAACTCCCAGTGAGGAGGGGAGAGTCCAGGGTACCGGGGAGACAGCTACAGCTCTGCTGACTGTAAATAGGTGCGGGGATTGCTCTTGATTTGAGGGTGTGACTGCTGTAATGCACAGATGTCCTGGATGTTGCTCCTGCTGCTGACCTCCTCGGAGAGAGGGAACAGTGTGGCCAGCAGAGACGATGCCTCCCAGGACAGCGCTGTCCTAGCTGGTGGGAGCAGTGACGTGTAGTGAGCCAGGGGACAAGGCTTGTTCGGATCTGTTCAGCTATGCTGCTGTGGATGAAATCATCAGTTTGCTCCAGAACATGCAGACAATTAGGGTGGGAGTACCCTCATCACCCTGCGGGCCTGACAGGGGGCCTGCTGGGCAGCACTTGGGCCAGTCCTCTGTGCTGGCTCTGTTTGCTCCTGCCCTGCTACAGCTCCTCTCCTTGATCCCTGTATTTCAGAAGCTGCCAGGAGTCAGAGCATTTGCTCGGACAGCATATTCCTTCTGCATGTGAACCTGGCTCCTCAGCCACAGGGCTATCTGCCTGACGTCCACTCAGGCACCTGTAGTCATGAGTGGATTTTGACCATATGCTGTCATTCAGATCCATACCGCAAACCGAGGTGAAAAGAGCCGATCCTGAAAATCTGTGCAGCTGCTGCTGCTGCACACTGCAGGATTACTTGATTCACCTGCGTTGTCCTCCATGGTACCCACTTCTGTTCTCCTTCAGCACCCCATAAGCCAGAAAATTTATGTCTATTTCAACAACCTGATAGTTAAAAATTTTCAGTGTTCTGGGAGACTAAACCAGGTACTCTTGATATTGGAGTATGAGGTGCCAGCATGCGGGACAGCAGGAGTGAGCTCAGCACAGCTGGTTTGTCTGAGCAGCAGCTCAGAGGGCAGCACTTTAAAATCAGGGCAGGAGCTGTCCCTGTATTATTCAAAGTGGAAACGTTTTGTTTCACTTAATTTGGTGATGATGAATATATTCATATGAATATGAACATATATGAACACTATATATATTGTATCATATATGAGCATGGTGCAATGCTTCTGTTCATTGCGTTTGAAGGAAAATAAAAGAAGATACTGCTCCATTTACCGCCAAGTCATCCATTGTTCTCTGTGTGTGTATGTGTGTGAAGACAGCACAGTGTGTGGGCTGCACTGCATGGTGCGAGCCTGTTTTCCAGTTGCCCACTAGTGAAGGCTGGGTGCGGGAAGTTTGCATGCCTTTGTCTGTGTGCATGAATGGTGGAGGACAGATGACTCTGCGAGTGTGTCAGTGCGTGCCTGCGTTCTGTTCTGCGTGTGTATATGGGTGACCGTGTATTGATTTGTGCAAAGACAGCATGGCAGGGCGGGAATCACGCTTCTGTTTCTTCTTGTAGTTACTGTCTTACTCCCTTCTCATCCATCCATCCATCCATTAATACTGAGTTCAGCTGAGCCTAGGTGCTTGGTTTTGGTGCAAAAATGGCAGATAAAACAGCCTAGCTCTAAACTTTCTCTTACAAAACTCCCAATTAAGGTACTGAACATCAAGCCCTGTTACATAAAAAGGTAACACTATTCTGGGTCAGAACGGTGTCCCACCTAGCTCTGTGTCTGGCAGCAGCTTATGCCTGTGCCCAGGAGAGAGCTCTTTTCCCCTGGGAAAAACAGTGGAAGTTTGTGGCATTGCCCCAAGATGCTCACCCACCTTCTGTGGATGAAGGGGCTTCCTGAGCCCCAGCCAGAGTCTTTGTGTTTGACAGCCCTTGAGGCATTTTCATCCATAACTTGTCAAACGATTTTTGTAACTCAAATATTATCCAGCTTCTGCGATGTCTTGTAGCAGCAAGTTCCACTGCATAGCCACGTGTGGGATGCAGATTCATCTCCTTTTGTTTATTTCGAACCTCTCCCCTGAAAATTTCTGTTGTTTTATTGGAAGAGACCATGAACAGTCATTCCTTAGTCACCTTCCCTGTGACACTTCTGATTTTATAGACCTCTGTCATGTTTCCTTTCCATCATCCTTCTTCCTGACAGAAGGGCCCCAATCTTTTTTTGTTGTTGTTTTTTATTTTCTTTAAGTCAGACACGGTTGCTGATAAATCTCCTGGTTTGGGGGCCCAGGATGCCTGTAGCAGGCTGCACATACCAGAAGCCCTCTGCAAGGAGTGTCAGGTGTAATTTAGCACGGGGAGCATGAGTTATGGTCCTGCCCTTTAAGGAAAGGCTAGCAGCACAGCCCTGCCTGTCAGCTGAGTCCCCCACCTGATCATGAGCTCTCCTGGTGAATGAATCAGGATTTGGCATATCGTTGTTTAATACAGCCCCCATGCTAATGTCTTTTTGAAATGAAACCGAGAAAGCTGTTAACCTCAGTTAGCCAGCTGTCCTCACCGTGACCTGGATAAATCATCATAGCAGGAGCTCTGAAGAACACCCCTCTTACTGCTTTGGAAAACGGAGCTGGAAGGGAAGGACCCTGCTTCCCGCCCATGCCAGGAAGGCTTCTCTGCAGCAAAAGGACTGGTGTGTTCTCATGCCAGGGACCCTGCTGGTGCTCCAGGCTGGGTGTCAGGTCCTCGAGACTTGCAAAGGCTGGAGAGTCCACTGGCATGTTCCCTCCCCTGACCGCCGCCAAGGAGTCATGGCGTTACACTGCAGGTGGGAAAAAGGCAAAGTATTGTATCTGGCAGAGGAGAGGGTGGATTTCCACAGGGGCCTCAGGGACTGGCTCCTTCCGCCACTCGGCCACCGGGCACGTCTCACCATCCAGCCCCTGTTCATGACTGTGTGGTCTTCCATGTTTGTTCCCTTCAGCTGGAGGGTGGACTTTCTCCAGGGCCATCTCCTTCACCACACCTGAAGGCAGCTAGTCTTGAGCTGCCTGCCTCCATGGTGGGAAAGTAAATAAAGAGGACAATTTGGTGGCTACCACAAGGTGATCTAGATCTACTGGAGCAGGACATTTCTCTCCACAAAGCTGTTTTGACTCTGGGAGCTGTTATCTTTATAAAGACCTCATTACTTTACCTGTTCTCACAGGGCGCTCATAGCTGCTGTCTCTGTGTGGCAGTGAGTTCCACCAGACAGGTTTTCTTATGTTGTTTCTGATCTGGGTGTTCTGTTGGGTTTTTCTTCCTCCTACGTGACTGAGGAAAATCACACCACCAGCTGCATGTAAAAACTCCTGGAAAGAGGAACAAAGCCATCTGTTCTTCATGTCCATGAAGGCACACACAAGAACTAATGGGCATAGCCTGCATCAACAGATACTCATGGGGAGGAGAACAAAGCACTTGAACAGACTGCCAGGGGCCTGAGGATTCTGTATCACGGGAGATCTTTATGGACAGATGAAAAAAAGACAAGGCACTTGTAGGTTCCCCTCTCTTAGAAGTGGAAGATGTGCTGCCTTGCTCATATCTTGAAACCCAGCTCTGCCTTCTTCAGAGCCCCACCATAGTCTTCTTCAGTGTACATGTGATATCAACCTGTCATTTCCCAGGCTGATTCCCCTTTCTAGCAAAGTGACTGCACTTGAGTCTTCAATGTGTGCTTGCATCCTACTGTGGTTCACCTGATCTTCACAAGACTTAGTCCCAGCTTTGTGCCTCAGGTGGCATCATATCTCCAGTGGTGCTGGCCGTGCTCCCATGCTGGGTAGCAGCGTTGGTTTGTGGGAGCATTCTTCTACCTCACTGTTATGCTCCTGGAGGCTTGTTCACAGGATAGACTTGCTGGGGAGTACACACTAGTGTCTTCCCATGTAAATTCATCCTTGCGTGTCTTCCTCATTAGTGTCTTCAGCTCTCTTCTCAGGGAACAGGGTTCTTTGTTCTGCGTGCTGTGGCTGGAGGTCTTCATATGCAGAGACTCTCCCTTTCCAACCCTCTGGAGCGACAAGTAAGTGGAGCTGCCTAATCTCTCCTACTGGAGCCTTAGTGCCCACCTGCACATACTGGGCTGGTGACTTGGTGCTCCCTCATGTGTTCCAGAGAAGCCTGCTGTCCAGGATGCTCCTGGGTAAAGATGTGCTCCATAGGTGAGCACAGGCCTCGGTGCAGCTGGCTGAGCACTGGTGCTAGGGCCCTGACCAAAGCAGACAAGGATCCAGCAACAGTGCTGCAGCGAGGGATAGAACGGTACAGCTGAGGGCCTCTGAGCTGCTCCCTTTAGCAATACATCCAGCTATCTGCACTGCTTCAGCTGGAACTGGTAGGTGCCTTGTTCACTGAGCTGCACCCAGGAACTGGCATGTGGAAAGCAAGCTGGATTTTGCCCCTTTTACTACCTACTTATCTGGTCACAGGTTACCCAGTAGCCAGAACATGTGCTTTAACATATGCTGAAAAGAGCAAGCAGAGCCTGGAGGATGTCAGTGGATGATGAAGGCTCTGATACCACCATCTGTATGACATGTGCTGCTGCGCCTCAGGCTTTGGCCTGAGCGCTGCAGTTCCACTCTTGGTGGTAAACATAAGAGTAGATGAGGCAGAGATGGGAACATAGATTTGCTATCAGAACATTTGGATTCAATTTCCATTCTCAATAGAATAGCTATCTGCAGTTTCTTACACGTGCTGCTTTGCAAATGAACTGTGCAGGACATGGCTATCAGTCAGAGACCACCTGGAGAGTAAGGTCATCTTGATGCCATGTAGTCTTGCTGTGCAGAGGCTGGCCCAGGCAACGAGGAGGTCAGGGTCTAACTGGTGGAAAGGTCTCACCTCTGCTCCTTGGTGGCTGTAGGCATCTACTGCCCTTTGCCTACCTTCTGCTGTTTGAGTGCATCATGGACTCCGGCAGCTGGAGAGGCAGAAGTGCCTGGGTATCAGTGGTTGAGCCATCTGCTTTCTTCTCAGTAACCAACGGGGATGCAGTTCCTAGCAAGACGTATGTTGCCTACCCACAGAGCCTCACGGCCCTCTGCTGAGTAGCAACTGTGTTAGTACTAAGCAGCACCCACTTGCGTTACAGGTCCTCAGTGGGAGGGCAGAACGTGCACAGGCGTATACCATACACCGTATACCAGGACACAGAGCAGCTCACACAGCACCGACAGTAGATAGGCAGGGCTGGAAGCTCACAGAGCCATGACAGCCAGTGGGAACTGCGAGTGAAGGTGAACTTTGTTATTTGTGTAGACGCTGGTGAGGAACCCACAGGGTATCTGGGTCTGAGAGCCAGTTCTACAACACAGACGTTAAAGAGGGAATAAAGAAAATAATAGAGCATTGACTAAAATGGTCTGCAAGGCTGATTTCTCTCGATGCAGCCTCTGAAGGAGCAGTCTTTGGGGCTGTGGAGAAATAGGCAGCCTGCAGGCTGTGAGGCTAATGCAGAGCCACAGCTGTTTGTATAGCCGCAGCGCCTTTAAGAGAGACTTGGGAAAACTAGCTTGGATTCCAATGAATATTTACAATTACACTGCTCCAAAGCTGAATCCAATCACAGCACTGCAGTATGCAGGCTTTGTGCATCAAAAGAAAATGAGAGGAAAGCAGGAAAGATGGAGTTGCCTTTGGAGAGACTTATAAACACAGATCTCTCTGCTTGTGGCAGAACTAAAATGCTTTATTTCTGATAGGAGCAATTTATTCTTCAGGCATTTTGCTTGATATTAGAAAGTGCCTGGCTGGTTTTTTGAAGTGAGAGTCTTCAGTAGACGGTCTTTAATTCAGAATGAAAGAAAGGAATGGAAAATGTTGTAGTCCTAATTTTGATATTGTGTTAACAAACTCCAGAAATAGGGGAGCATTTCCAAATTAGAGCTGGGGCCCCTTTCGCTCACTATGTTCTTGTTTAGCATGTGGAAGTGGGCTGGGCAGAGCTACCCTTGTTAAAACCATGCTTCTAACATGGTATTTGGCTGATTACCATGCTCTGCCACTAAACAGGATGATCTGATAGAGAAAGGAAAGGGAAATACTAGCTGAGCATCCATTGCAGCTCAGTATTGGCCTCTTCTTTTTTGAAGTGGAATTTATATTAAAATAATGGTGATGGGGAATCACTGCATGATAAAAAGATGGAGGATTTGTGACTGCTCGATCACTTCAGAGAGCTGTGTGCAGCAGAACTGGAAGTGTGTGACAAAGCAGAGGCACTGCTTGAACTGACAACAGGAACAGCACCGAGTGGGTCACCTCCAGGAGCTGCTCTGGTGGCCTGTCCAATATTGCCCACTGAGCAACTCTTCTACCTGGTACCAAGGAAAAATCATCTTGGATTCTCTGACTTGTACTCCTTGTGTTAGTAGTTGGGAGAGCTGTAGGAAAGGGCTTGGCTAATAGGGAACCCATCTGGATGCTTTAAGAAGACCTACAATGTGTCCCATGAGTTCCATATATTAGGAGCTTTTATGGGACTCTGACATACTGCAGCAGCAGTGGAAGAAGGTAGGTGCAAGAAGGGACAAAAGCTCAGGGCAGGTTGGGGACAATATGGACCTCATAACCAGCAATTTTGCATCTTACTCTGACACTGCATGCACAGGACATCAGTCACCAGTGCTGCCAAAGCATGGTTGCAGCACTGAATGCTGCCTGCTTGCTCTAACATACAGGGGCTGTGAATAACCAGTGGCCTTGGTGGGGTCCTACAGCACCAAAACACCACTGCTCTTAATTAATTACAAATATTTAAGATATGTCCTTGCATTCCACCATGCAGACATTCTCTAGCACCGTGGCAGCATGAGAGCAGAAGCTCTGCGAGAAGTCAGGTTAGGATTTACACTGCAAGAATGTGCAAAATTACTTTGTCACTGTGTGCACTTACAAGCACACCTGACCTGGGAAAGCTACATCTGAAGGCTGGCCTTCTCCATCCCCAGGGCCCCAGCAGGCAGCCCATCTCCACCCCTGAACAGAGGGCAGCATGTTGCTGTTTTCAGACTGTGCTAATCCCTTTGTGTGTTTTGAAGATGATGCTGTTTCCTGGTGCATTTCACCTTGTGGCTGCACAGATCCCTTCTGCGGATGGCAATCTTAAAGGATGCTGATGGGAAATCCCAGGAAGCTGGTCTCTGATCTGAGTCACACTGCTGGTGCAGGGAAGCACTCTGTCACATGCAGGCATGGCACGGGGTGTTCCCTGCAGCTTGGCACATAGTGAAGTCAATAGCCCTCAGCAGGAACTTGCATTCAGTATTATACTGTCTAAGAGGCTTAAAATCGACTGTGAAGTTTCAGTATAGCTAAAAAAAAAAAAAGAAAAAAGCTGTTTTCAGTTTCTCCACTGGTAGCTTGCTCCAGAAGGAGATGGTGCAATTTGGTGATTGATTCTTGGAATCTGGCTAGTGCATCTGCACTGGGGTATCTGGAATCATGTTGTGTAATATGAAAAACAGTCATTCATTTGAAGTTGTCTTCCGGGAACGGCAGCTGCCCAGACAAATTCCACATGAAGATGAGAAATGTGACACAGAGCCCAGTACTGCGTGCAACAGAAATAACAGTGCAGATTTGCACCCACCAGGAAGCCACTGTGATCCATCTCGCTCTCCGCAGCTTATTGTAGGTTCTGATACCAGCTCCTGACAGACGCTGGTTGCTGTGGCCAAAACCAGCACTCCAGCTGACCAAAAGAGGAGCAGCATGCTTGCACAAATCTGGCAAACCCACAGCCCGCTGGAAAACCACGAAGTAGTCGCTAGTGCTAGAATCAGATTAAAGCTCAAAGCAGCAAATGCTGTCGGAGCAGGACGTGGCATAACAATCTATGGGAGCCACTGGCCCAGGAGCCGGAGTGGCTGCGAGGGTCTCCTTTTGCCCATACTGTGTATCTCTTCTTCGAGTTGGCTGGAACGTAACGGAGAACTTCCCGAGCTCAGTGGGGCTGGAGGGCAGACTCAGAGCAACGAGCATGGCAATAGAGACAGCTGAAGTCATGGCTGAGCCAACCCTCATCCTGCTGATGGCAAAGCTCCACCATTATCTTGGAACTCCCAGCTGAGCAGTCCAGGTGTGTGCAAGGGGCCCGCATCAGGTGTGGCCATGCAGCTCAGACCATGCCTTCCAGCGCTCCATCTCCTCACTGCTAGCCTCACATGCTGCGTGGGATACGGCTGAGTGCTCTTCGGGACAGGTCCCATGTTTCCTCTTTCTAAGCCCACGCTGGGCTCCTCTATTTCCACGGTGGGAACTGTGTAGTACGACTCGCACTGGCTGGGACAATTGCACAGGCTCTGCCCTACTCCCTCATCTGACCACGTAGCCCTGAGAAGGTAAGAGACATTGCTGGTGTGGAGAGCTATAGGAGAGTGGAGGAAGGGCTGAGAGTGAGAGCGGAGAGCCAGCAATGCTCCTCCAGATGGAGGAAGAGCTGCTCTGACTGCCAGAGCAACCTCTGCAGGGCTGGGGGATCCTGGGCTGTGATGAGTGCAATATCAGCAGGCAGTACTTGGATGGGTGCCTCTCCCACGGGTACCACGGCAAGCACTTGTAATTTTGTGGCAGCAAAAATTGGTACAATTAGCAATGGCTGTAAACCGGTTTATGTACTCTGAAAAAAACCCAAACTCACTAAACATTAATGGTAAAACACTTCCTAGAAAACTGCCCGTATGCTATCCGCTATGACTGATAACAGTGCATGTGTAAACAGAGCTGTTGCGGCGAACAGCCCTGGGAGCTACCGCAGTTTCTCTGCTAGTGTGTCTTTACGTTCCATCCTTCCTCACTATTGCTTAAGCATCACATCTTGCTCTCTGACCCGCTCCAGAGGACAGAACTCAGAAGCACGCTGGCTGAGACACCCCTCAGTCCGTGCAGGTGAGTGCGTACCTCACAGCTCCATTGCCTGTGCCAAACCAAGGTGCCTCTGGGACCCCTGCATTCCCTTCGGGGAGCAGCAGCAGACCAGCATTGTCTCTCCTGCTTTATGCCCTCTGGAGGCATGCAGCACAATGTGAGGCTGCCTCAGACAGGACCCCATGGTCCCAACCCATCGGGCTGAGCAGGAGCCTGTGTATCACAGATGTGGGAGCACCCGATTTCCCAGCCGGGGCGACAGTGCCTTGCTTCCCTAAGACTCCCCTGGCACGGCTGAGTCTCCTTAGGAGGTCGCTGGGCAGCCCTAATGCCCCAGGGAGCCTTAGCGCTCTGCAAGCCACACTTGGGTGCCGGTTCCTTGGGCCCGCACTGCCACTTGCGCCGAGGGCGGAGGTGCTCCCTGACGCGCACGAGTACAAGCACCATCGACCCAGCTTCAGGGCTCCTCGTGAGAGCCGAGCGCAGGTTTTTGCGCTGAAGTTGGGCAGCTGACATGACAGAAAACTGTTTGCTAGACACCCTGGTGGCTCATCATAGAAAGGGACTGGGACATAGAGGCTTCTGCTGTGATTACCGCCAGCTCTGCCGCTGCTAAGAGTAAGTGTTGTTTAAAAGTGGACTGGTCTATGAAGGCTCACCTGTATTCTGACATGGCAGGGCAGAGGTGGGGTTACTAGCCCACCACTGCAAATTTTTAAGCTAGGTTTTTTGGATACAGCTCCTTAAAAAGGGACAACAGGCTGATACTGAGACAGGACAGGATGTATCAGCATCAGTCCTTGCAAAGGAGCCTGGAGCAGTGAAGGAGAGAAAACTGACTGTGATCAGCTGAAAGCTGTCTAGTTCACTGTCTCATCTCTGCTGTTGTCTCATCTCTGACAGTAGCCAAGGACTGCTCTCTTGGTCAGTGTAAGAAGAGGGTAAAGATACCACGGTGCTGCCCAGAGTACTCTGCCGGCCTCCAGCGATCTGCAGCTCAGAGGCTTCAAAAGCAAAAGTGGGGTCTTGCTTTTAATCAATGTAAGTGGAATTTTTTCTCCCATTAAAATGTTTAATTTCTTTTTGAATGCATATAAACTTTGTAAGCCCACCGTATTCTGTACAAGGCAGCCTGACACAACATATGACATTAAAAAAAAAAAAAAACAAAACTGTTGTTTTGTAGTTGTTACCTGCTAATTTATGGGGTGCTGCTGGTTCTTATATTGAAGGGACAATGGGAAATCATACTGCAGACAACCTCTATATGCCAAACTTGATTTTATAATCCTCTTCAGTCATTTCTTTTCCAGGCTAAAGAGACTATCTACTTTTTCCTCATATGGAAAATATTCTTTGTATTTGATTACCCTTGTTGCTCTTCTCTGAAACCCTTCCAACTCTTATTTTTCTGGAGAGAGGCAGACCAGAGCTGCATATGGTAATCACAATGCAGTTTCCACTACGGATCTATTCAGTGGCATAGCTGTGATCTGCTCTCCATTATTTTCCTAATAATTCTTAACAGTCAGTTTGCCTTTTGGGCTGCTCCTGGGCACTGAGCAAATGTTTCCATAGAACCATCTCTCCATCTATATCTGGTTTTGTCTAGTACAGCCCCAAGCCCTCACTCCTGAGGAGGGAATAGAGCTACAGCAGCTGGGGCTGCAAGTGAAATCTTCTAAGAAAGTGCAAATGCTGCAGAACTTTAGCAGGGTTAAGACCACCTAGCTGTGTCTCATACCTTCAAGATCGGGGACAGCTTCTAAACATCTGGAAAACAAGAAATGATGAGTTAAGATCGGCCTCACTGCACCCCTGTCCTCTTTCAGGCACGTCTACCCTAAAGTACCAGGCCCGCGTAACTCTATGGGAAGAGCTCAGGAGCCTGCTACTCGCTGAAGCAAAACTGAGTGTCAGGTGAGGTAGAACCACTAGAAACAGCCCACGTGCGCCCTGCACTTGGACACGGAGCCTCCTTGGACAAAACACCCACGCCTGCTCAGTGTGGTCACCCTTTCACCCTTGTTGCAAGGATCCCTTCTGAGATCCACCTTCACTTACCACACCAAGCGCAAAGGCCATTGTCATGCAGGCTATAAGACTGCTGACAGCCCGTGTGGCACAGGGACGGGCCCACGCACGCAGCTGACGCAGCCCGCACGGTTCAGTGCTGAAGAGCGGCCAGCTTCATCGCTCAAGAGTTCTGCTGGGTGGCTCCTGCTCAGCACAGGTACACCTAACCAGTGAATGCAGCTGGAGCCCCTGCAGATAAGTGCTGACGTTAAGTCACTATTGAAGAACACAGATAATGGCATGTTCTCTTAGTCCTTCCTTGCGTTTTCTTTCTATAGATTCACAGAGTGAGCAGGAAGGGATCATGCAGTCTGACCTTCTGTACCTGCAGTCAAGAAAATTTTGCCATGTTACTGCTGAATTCAGTAACGTGTTTGACAAAGGCAGCTTCAGAAGGTCATTCAACTGGACTTGAAGACATCAAGAGATGGCAAATGCAGTACTTCCTCTCGTGGCAGTCGATCCCTTTGCACCACTCCTGACTTTCTTTTTTTGTCTGATTATTACTATACAATGTGGCTAATGAAGCTTTCTATACAGCAGCAGTATGGGCTCAACTTTGTTTCTCCTGGTTTTTATGCTGTATCTTTGCTCTATCTTAGAACAGTAATTTGTTTTTGGCCAGAGACGTAAGGTTTAACCATAAGGAGAGGAAGGACATGAGGATTCTCTTTTTCTCCATTTCTGCATTCCCATGCCCGCCACCCTGTGGAGGTTCTCCCTGCGGTCCCCACCAGAGTCTTTGCACTTACCCAGCCCCCTCTGGTCTCCCCTCAACGTCCCTGTTTTCCCTTTTCTCTTCCCACTTGCTGTTGCCATTGCTGCTGGTTCGGGAGGAGGCCCCCAGAGCCGATACTGATGTAGCTGCCCAGACACACCATCCATCTCCCAGCAGCTTTAGTGGCTGTAACTGCAAGAGCCACAGAGGCGGCGTGTTCTGCGACCAGACCTGAGCAGCGCTGCTTTTCCTTCACTCGCTCTTCCCCTTCTTCCAGCAGGATCTCTGCTTTCTGCCGATTTCTAGCTCAAGGTTCCTTATAGAAACGTTTGGCAGCTCCTACGCAGCTTATGTATGTCCTTAACCCACAGAAGCAAGAAGCAGCTTGCAGTAGCAGTGGTGGAAATGGTTGCCATGATGGAGGAAATACAAGCCAGCACGGGGAGGCACTGCCAGCACACGGGTGCTGGGCAGGAGGCAGCCCCGGCAGGCTGGTGCACACCTTCAGGTTTACAGGGCGACTCCTGCGCCTGCCTGTGCCTTCCTCTTATCCTGGGCTGGAGGCATTTAAATCCTGACTAGACACAGCCCTGGGCAGCCTGCTCCAGCTGACCCTACCTGGGCACGGGGGGCTGGACTAGATGATCTCAAGAGGCCCCGGCTCTCTGCTTCTGCGGCACTGGGCCTGTCCCCCCGAGGGAGCTGGACAGGCACAGCAGACAGCGGCCTCTGCGCTCTGGGCAAAGCTCCCAGCATCTGCAGCGTCATGCCAGGCATGAGTCAAGATACCTGGTGTTCAAGCAGCGGGGATGCCAAAGGTTGGCTCGTGTGTGACCGGGCTGGCTGGGCCCCCACACACCCCACCAGTTGCCTCAACATCCCCACCCCACCCTGAGATTTCAAGGGAACAGCGGAGGGTTGGAGGGACAAAGGAGGCACAGGGTGCGTCTGTCTGCTCCAGGATTTGGCTTGGCCTCTCTGCTCATGCTGGAAATGCAGCAGGGCAGGTGCCTACCTATTTTTGCACCTGTAGCTGTTTCCTCCTTCTCTATTCTTTCTTACACATCCAGTTCTTTCTCCCTTCTCTGGAAGGGACCCTCTCCCAAAAGCTGCAATGTTTTTTCAGTATGTTTCAAGCTGAGACCCTGGAAAGGATGATGAGATCACTTTCATTGTACAATGCAAAGCTATGCAAGACTTTCCCGTTTGTTATTTCTCCCCTGTAGACTCTGACCATGCTACTGGTAATTTATGTTTGTCGATATTGCTCACCAGCCAAACATACAGAGCGTGCCCTAGACGGTGCCCAAATGTGATTAGACCAGAGGTACCCGTTTCCTACAAACACAGAGGACTGGAAATTACCACTAGAACTGCAGAGAAATAACCTTTAAGGCTCATTAAAATTCCACGAACGCAAACTCCGCGCCAGTTTTCCCTTTCATGACTCCGGCCGGCCGCCGCTGCCGAGCGGGGACCCCGCCTCGCCCCCCGCGGCTGCCCCCCGGGCTCGGGCCGCGCCGCAGCGGGCGGCACCTGCACGCCCAGCCCCGGGCAGCGCCCGCGGGGGGGGGGGACGGGGCCTCGGGGCGGGGGGCGGGGGGGCGTCCGCGTCTCCGACGGCGCCGGCTCGGGGCTGCCTCGGCCCCGCTCCCTGGGGGCGACCCGCCCGGCCCCGGGCAGCGCCCCGCGCCGAGGAGCGGCACGGCGGGGCCGCGGCCGCAGCCCGGGGCCGCCCGGCACGGCGAGGCGAGGCGAGGCGAGGCGGCGGCGCGGTGGCTCCGGGAGAACAAAGATGCCGGGAGCCGCCCCGCGCGCCGCTGCCGTCCCGGGCGCGAGGCGCCGCCGCGCGGGCCGAGGGCGACCCCTGCCGGGCGGTGCCGGCAGCGCGGCGGGGCGGGGCCGGGACGTGGCGGGATCCGCCCACGCCGGGCCCCGAACCCCCGGCCCGGCCTCCCCCGGCCCGGCCTCCCCCGGCCCGGCCTCCCCCGGCCCGGCCTCCCCCGGCCCGGCCTCCCCCGGCCCGGCCTCCCCCGGCCCGGCCTCCCGCCTCCCAGAGCCTCCCACCCTGGGCTGGGCCTGCTGCTCCCCCCAGCCCCACTCGGCCTCCCGCCGCCTCCTGCCTCTGGCCATCATGCTCAGCGAAGCCTCTCCCAGCCTCCGCCTCCCCCAGCCTCTTGCCTGACTGCTCCCCTAGGGCCTCTCCCTCCTCACCAGCCTCCCATCCCCTCTCGGCTGCCCCTTGCCCTTCCAGCCTCCAACTCACTTCCATGTCCCTTCCAGCCGCCCCACTTCCATCCAGACCTTCCTTTTTGGCCTCTCCCTGCTTTTTGGACTCCCTCTCCTCTCACTTTCTTCTAGTCTCCAGGTTCCCTTCTGCCTCCCTTGAGCTGCTCGCCCCACCATGCCTTCCCAGTCACTCCCATCCCCTTTGTGCCTCCCTTCCCTTTCTGGCCTCCGTATCCCCTCCAGCCACCCCTTTGCCTTTCCTATGCCCCATGCTCTTTTTTGGGGCCTCACACTCTTTTTCAGTTTGATATCTGGTCTCAAGCCTTTTTTAAGGAGTGCTGCTTCCTTTTGCCACCCCCTGCCCCCCCACCCCATTTCATCCTCTGCCTGTTTTTAAGCCTCCCTTTGGCCTTGCCCCACCCTCCCCCATACACACTTTTTTGGCCTCCTCCTGCACACTGATGTCCATGCTTTTCAAGCCTTCCCTTGCAACCTTTTTCTGGCCTCACCACCATTTCTCAGCCTCACGCACCTATTGTGGCCCACTCTGCCACAGACCCCTTCAGGTCCCCCTCCTTTTTGACACCATCCACGCTCTGATCCCCCATATTCTTTTCAACAACCCACTGCCCTCTGGCCACCCACTGCCTTATGGCCACCCTCTACCTACTGGCCTTCTCTTTGCCTTTGGCCTCCCCCTTGTCGCTGGCCTCCTGCTTTTTTTTTTTCAGCCTCTGCTTTTTCTTTTTACCCACAATTCTTTTTCAGCCTCTGCCTGCCCTCTGTCCTCCCACTCATTTTTCAGCCACCACTTTCCTCAGCAGCCTTCATTTTCCCCACCAGCTTTCCCTGCCCTCTAGCTTCCACTTTACTCTTCCCCCTCCACTTTCTTTTCAGCCTCACATTGCCCCCAACCTCATGGTGTCTTTTGGCCGCCACTCACTTTTTCAATCATCTACCTCTCCTTCAGCCTTCCCCAACTTGCACATGCACCTTTCCTCCAGCCTTGGGTGGGAGGAAAAACAGGGAGGAGGCCTAAAAGGGCTGGGTGGAGAACAAGAAAGTAGAGGGTGAAAAGAGGTGATAGCCCAAAAAAGGATATGAGGAAGAAGAAGGGTGATATGCCAAGAAAGTAGAGGTCAAAAGGGAAGGGAGGCTAAACATGGGTAGGTTGTTTAAAAAAGGAAGAGAGAGGTCAAAGAAAGTAGAAGACACAAATGGGTGAGACGCAAATGTAAAACTCACTGCTAAAATGGGTGGGAGACAAAAAATTAAGTAGTGGACAAAAATAGAGTTGGAGGCTGACCAAGGATGAGAGGCCGAAATGGAGTTGGAGGCTGCAGTGGGGGTGGGAGGCCAATCAGAAGTCAGAGGCTGAAGAATTGTGGGAGGTCAAAAAGCAGTGGGAGGCTGACCAAGAGTGGAAGGACAACAAGAGTGTAGAGGCCAGAAAGGGCGAGGAGGCTGACCAAGGGTGTGAGGCTGAAATGGAGTTGGAGGCTGCAGTGCAGGTGGGAGGCCAATCAGAATTCAGAGGCTGAAGAAGTGTGGGAGGCCATAAAGCGGTGGGAGGTCAGCAAGAGTGTAGAGGCCAGAAAGGGCGAGGAGGCTGCCCAAGGGTGTGAGGCAGAAATGGAGTTGGAGGCTGCAGTGCAGGTGGGAGGCCAATCAGAATTCAGAGGCTGAAGAAGTGTGGGAGGCCATAAAGCGGTGGGAGGCCAGCAAGAGTGTAGAGGCCAGAAAGGGCGAGGAGGTTGCTCAAGGCATGAGGCAGAAATGCAGTTGGAGGCTGCAGTGCAGGTGGGAGGCCAGGCAGAAGTGTAGAGTCTGAAGAAGTGTGGGAGGCCAAAAAGGGGTGGGAGGCCAGCAAGAGTGTAGAGGCCAGAAAGGTCAAGGAGGCTGCCCAAGTGTGTGAGGCCGAAATGGAGTTGGAGGCTGCAGTGCAGGTGGGAGGCCAATCAGAAGTCAGAGGCTGAAGAAGTGGTGGAGGCCAAAAAGGGGTGGGAGGCCTAAGAGGGGTGGGAGGCCAGCAAGAGTGTAGAGGCCAGAAAGGGCCACGAGGCTGCCCAAGGGAGTGAGGCCAAAATGGAGTTTGAGGCTGCAGTGGGGGTGGGAGGCCAAGGAGAAGTCAGAGGCTGACCAATGGTAGGAGGCCAGCAAGAGTGTAGAGGCCAGAAAGGGCCACGAGGCTGCCCAAGGGAGTGAGGCCGAAATGGAGTTGGAGGCTGCAGTGGGAGTGCGAGGCCAGGCAGAAGTCAGAGGCTGAAGAAGTGTGGGAGGCCATAAAGCGGTGGGAGGTCAGCAAGAGTGTAGAGGCCAGAAAGGGCGAGGAGGGTGCCCAAGGGTGTGAGGCCAAAATGGGGTTGGAGGCTGCAATGGGGGTGGGAGGCCAATTAGAAGTCAGAGGCTGAAGAAGTGTGGGAGGCCAAAAAGGTGTGGGAGGCTGACCAATGGTGGGAGGCCAGCAAGAGTATAGAGGCCAGAAAGTGTGAGGAGGCTGACCAAAGGTGTGAGTCCAAAAAGGAGTTGGAGACTGCAATGGGGATGGGAGGCCAAGGAAAAGTCAGAGGCTGACCAAGGGTGGGAGGCCAGCAAGAGTGTAGGGGCCAGAAAGGTCAAGGAGGCTGCCCAAGTGTGCAAGGCCAAAATGGAGTTGGAGGCTGCAGTGGGGTGGGAGGCCAATCAGAATTTAGAGGCTGAAGAAGTGTGGGAGGCCATAAAGCGGTGGGAGGTCAGCAAGAGTGTAGAGGCCAGAAAGGGCGAGGAGGCTGCCCAAGGGTGTGAGGCAGAAATGGAGTTGGAGGCTGCAGTGCAGGTGGGAGGCCAATCAGAATTCAGAGGCTGAAGAAGTGTGGGAGGCCAAAAAGGGGTGGGAGGCCAGCAAGAGTGTAGAGGCCAGAAAGGTCAAGGAGGCTGCCCAAGGGTGTGAGGCCGAAATGGAGTTGGAGGCTGCAGTGCAGGTGGGAGGCCAATCAGAATTCAGAGGCTGAAGAAGTGTGGGAGGCCATAAAGCGGTGGGAGGCCTAAGAGGGGTGGGAGGCCAGCAAGAGTGTAGAGGCCAGAAAGGGCCACGAGGCTGCCCAAGGGAGTGAGGCAGAAATGGAGTTGGAGGCTGCAGTGGGGTGGGAGGCCAGGCAGAAGTGTAGAGTCTGAAGAAGTGTGGGAGGCCAAAAAGGTGTGGGAGGCCAAAAAGGGGTGGGAGTCCAACAAGAGTGTAGAGGCCAGAAAGGGCGAGGAGGCTGCCCAAGGGTGTGAGGCCAAAATGGAGTTGGAGGCTGCAGTGGGGTTGGGAGGCCAGGCAGAAGTCAGAGTCTGAAGAAGTGTGGGAGGCCAAAAAGGGGTGGGAGGCCAGCAAGAGTGTAGAGGCCAGAAAGGTCAAGGAGGCTGCCCAAGGGTGTGAGGCCGAAATGGAGTTGGAGGCTGCAGTGCAGGTGGGAGGCCAATCAGAATTCAGAGGCTGAAGAAGTGGTGGAGGCCAAAAAGGGGTGGGAGGCCTAAGAGGGGTGGGAGGCCAGCAAGAGTGTAGAGGCCAGAAAGGGCCACGAGGCTGCCCAAGGGAGTGAGGCAGAAATGGAGTTGGAGGCTGCAGTGGGGTGGGAGGCCAGGCAGAAGTGTAGAGTCTGAAGAAGTGTGGGAGGCCAAAAAGGTGTGGGAGGCCAAAAAGGGGTGGGAGTCCAACAAGAGTGTAGAGGCCAGAAAGGGCGAGGAGGCTGCCCAAGGGTGTGAGGCCTCCCACCCTTTTTCGGCTTTTTCTTTCTTGTCCTCTTACCCCATTTTGGCCATTCTTGTCTGGCTCATTCGGAATTCCTGCTGGGGCTCTCAGGAGTTGGTCAGCGGGGGGCTGGCACAGTGCAGCATGACAACTGCGCTCCATGCGCATGTCACCTTTGTTAAATGTGTCACCAAAATCAATAAGCAATCCTCCAGTGGTGCCACTTTTCAAGGAGCTCTGGACCAACCCTTCCACAGATAATTTCTGTGGGCACTTGTTTTTTTGGACTTTGCACAGACGGTCCCACTGTCAGGAGCCAGCATCAATGGATGGCCATGGAGACGTTGGTACTTCTATTAGCTGTGGTTTCTCACGTTTCTGTCCCTTGAGGTGGAAGAGCTCTAGATGCAAGTTGGTTGTCGCCTGTTTTCGTATCAGACAGTAAACACGTTCCCCATTAAATCCTGCTGGAGAAATACAGCTGTTCCCCAGCAGCTCCTTTTTCCTCTCCCTTGCCTCCAGTCATACTCAGTCTGAGTGCTGACACCACAAATAACCTGGGAAGCCTTCCTGGGTGAGCCGTCATCTCCATGTGGACCAGCGCCGCACAGACCCGCAGCACAGGCGTCCGCGCTGTGGCCCTCTGCGGTGGCCGCCCACCCTGGGGTCCCAGCAGCCCAGGGTGCCTCTGCCGGGGCAGCTGCAGCAGGTGGGTGCTCTGGCTGCCCCCGCGGCGCACGGAGACGAAGCTTGTGTTCCGCACCATGTGTCTGATGGGTGGGAGGGAGCGGCATCTTTCTGGTCTCAGTAAACAAGCATACACACAAAGTACAGCTAAAATATTGCAGAACAGTAAAAAAGCATAAAGCCTCCAAATTGTGGAAAGCCGGGTGCTACCACAGCTGTCACTTTCACCTTTATCAGGTCTTACGCACGTGCTTGCTTTCTGTGGTGGGAGGCGGGGGGTCTCTTTATTTTAAGAATTCTTTTTCAGCTCCGTGGTACAAATGACATCCACAGATCACTGAGGAAGACAGTGGGATTAGACTGGGGTTCCCTTAGTTTTTACTCTTTGTTTTTTCTTTCCCCCCCTTTCTTTTTCCTTCTGCCTCCCCCCCTACTGCTGTAGGCTTAGCATTTACCATCTGATCATGCTCACAAACATTTTTGTTGTATTTGCAAACATTTGTTGCTCAGGAAGGAGTTAGGCCACATGAGAATGTAGTCTGGTTAAGCTAAAAAAAATGTAGCTATTTTTCCTGTGGTTAGAATTATATTTAACACTAATAATTTTTAACATGCAAGTATTTTTCCACTCATTCCATAACTCAGAAATAGTTGAAAGGAGGTTAATCAAACCTCATGTATCTTCATGTAAAAGCTCAGCATGGAAAATTCCCTCTGCAAACCAGAAGTGTTTCAGGAGTTCAGCCTGAGTATGACATGATCGTGTCCATGGGCACCTCAGCCTGCAAACGCTGATGCGCACGTAACCTCAGCTCAGCTGCTACGCCAGAGTAGCCCCTCTGAGCAGGACTGAAAACCTGAATAAAGCGTTCAGCCCAAGGTCTCTCAGTAGTTCTGCAATAGCTTACCCAGAGCCCGGACCACCCCTTTAAGCACAAACCCAGCAATACGCCCCCAGACAAGCCCAGGGATGGGTGTGTCTGGCTCAGCGCACCAAAGGGGGCAGTGAGAACCAGCGTGGTGTCTCCCACCCCACGACAGGACCACCAGAATGGATGTCTGCTTTGGAATCACTAACTGGGTGAACAGAGATGGAAACAAGCTGTCCAAACTTTGTTTTAAATGGCCACTGATGGCACATCTCCTGCAGCATTCAGTTTACTCTGCCAAGAGTTAACTATTAACGCATATGCTTTATTTCCAGTTGTTTGCTTTGTTTTATCTTACAGTCATCAGACTGAGATGTACTTTCACCTGCTAGAGCTAAGAGCCTTCTGTTATCGACTCTGTTCTCCACAAAACCACTTACATACAGATGTGTGCGCAAATTACCCCTCACACTCCTCTCCACTAAACCCCGCACACAGCATCACGTGAGTCTTGCTGGCTGAGGCAGTGCTCGTGGCTTCTCTTGGAGCCCTTCCCAGAGCTCCAACATCCCCCTGCACCAGGAGCGCATGAGCTCCCGCAGCCATCAAGAGACCACAGGCTCCTTGCTGAGATGTGCCTGTCACTAACTCAGCAATCGTGTTGACTCGTCAGCCCACAGCTTCCACCGAGCACCCACAGACCGCTGATTAATCTCCAAGACTGCCCCGTCTGCCACCAAGCCCGTGCTCCCAGGACAGGTCTCTGCACTGCTGGAGCAGTGGCTGTGCTTTGCTCCTGAAAGCAGGATTTCACATTTTGCAGTGACCTGCTGTCATCCATCTGCACCTGGCACACCACTGCATCCAGAGCCTCTGTAGTGGTGGGACACCTCCTTGGCTCTTCCCCCCACCCCTGTGTGTACCAATTTGTCATTAATGATTTAATTGGTCTTTTCTTTGTTTTCTTCCATTTGTTAGGTAAAATACTACTATCCGCTCTGATATAGGTGCCTCACAGTTGCTGGAGGAGTTCACCATCCTCTGTGCTGCTTCGCATGCTCCAAGACCCTGCTCATACTGAAGTGATACCATCTGGGTTTTACTCTAGGCCGGTTTTTCCTTCCCATTTGCTCAGTTGCAGTACGTTGGGGACTGGTACAGAGAGCATGCAGCCCAGGAACCCACGCGGAGAGAGTGAGGCAGTGTTTGGGGTGGGCTAGGGGAAAGCGTGAGCACAAATGTGCAGGCTCACTTTTGGGACAGCAGCAGTTTCTTATGTTAAAAGGTGCTTCCAGTAGAAATACTGCACTGGCAAAAAAAACCCAAAACAAAACCAAACCATTCCATCAGTGGGCTTGACCCACACTGATGCCAGTAGATGTATCTGGTCAAAAGCAGACAGGATTGGCTGGGGGGGGCGGGGGGAGGTATATTATTAGCATACACATTAAATACTGAAATTTAACTGAACTGACATGCAGTGGCTGCACAAAGGCAGCATTCCCTCCATTCTGTGGAGGGGACAATAAAGAAGGGGCTGTCAGAGAAAGGCAGGCAAAAACTCAGGAGGAAACGTCTAAGCTATTAAACAGTTTACATACTTGGAGAGTCCTCCTTTTAAAATACGACCCCCAAACCATCAGCTGTATTATGGAGTTGGACATGTCTAGACAGCATGGAATAAAAAAGCAAAGAAAATAAGGATTTAAAGTCTGCCCTGTCTAGGGAGCTTTCCTATTTTCCATGTGCAAAAGCATGAGCATTGTTTTCTAAAAACTGGCCATTTAGGATGGCTGCTAGGAAATAATATCCAGCCACGGGGGACACCAGCACCAGTTCACTCTGAGGAGCGGAACACCTGAGAGTGCCACACACAGACCCCCTCAGCCAGCAGAGAGCTGCCCGGCGGGTCCATGTGAGAGGGAAGAGGTGGCATTTGCTCCAGTGCCACGTTGCTGGGTCACTCCAGATCTGTTCCTGTTACTCAGCTGATTGCAGGCAGGACTCTTTGACCTGCATTTTTGTTAGCTGTCTGTGTGGATGTTTGCAAACTGCCCCCTCGTGTGCACCATGGCTGACACTGCTGCAGTTGTGGCTGGACGTTTGGCTGCACAAATAGCCGTCGGTGTGTCCAACACACTACTGGTATGTGCAAATACGGCTGCTGCTGCACAAGCTATTTATGCATTCATGTAGTTACAGGCAAGACCTTAACTTATCTCTGCTTCGGCTTCCCCGTGCAAAATGGGGATAATAACACTTGCTCATTTTGCAGAAGGGTTCTGCAGTTCAGTTCATGAATATAAAGCAGTTTGAGAGCCTCTGATGGAAGGTGCTAGAGATGGACAAAGGGGTACTAATGGCACAAAGCTAAGTCCCAAGCACTGGTCTCACCCAGTTGTACTGTGTTTGCTAATCCAAGTGTGTAATCAGCATATACATAGGCGACATGTTGGTTCAGGCTGTGTAATACACAGCAACTTCAAAGCACGCTCTCAATATGAGCTCACGCTTCCCGAAAGGGACAGGTGGTATCTGTGTGCACAGCCACAAAGGACTGGCGATGCGCAGATGAAAATGGAGAGCTGTCTGGTAGTGGGAGCGCAAAATGGGTGTATATCTAAATACGGTCGTGGTGCCGCTCCTTGAAACAGAAAACATGTAAATCTCTCTCTCCCTCCCCACCTCTGCCTGTCAGCTCCTCCAAATGAAGTCCCAGCTTTGTTTTCCTGATTTCCATTTTGTATCCTAAAATATTCACTCCAAGTTCCGCTTGACAGACATCCCTAATCTAATCTCCATGTCTGCTTTCTAATTTTCACAGTCAGGATAAAACAAATTGGCTGGCGTTAATTGCCTGTGCAGCGGCCTGGAGCTTTGAGCCGTGATTTACGAGCTCAGAGCAGGCGCTCTGCAACACATTTTTCTTAATTTATTTTTAATGAGTCTCTCAATTAATTTTCTTGGAAACATCTTAATGATGTTGGAGGCGGGTGTTAATGAGGTTTGTACCAGCGCCTCATTTTGCATATTTTAAAGTACTGAATGGCATCACAAGCAAGCTCCTAGTCCTAAAAAAGAAGAAAGCTTCAGGCTGGAGAAACCCTCCTCAGCTAATAGTGCTGTCTCAGCTTAGGCTTTCAGGCTGTGTGGGGTGTTGGTGACTTTGAACATCGGGAGGCTGAAGCCGGCTGAGCTCGCAGGGCCGGACGGCTCCGGTGGCGCAGGAGGGCCGAGGGGCAGCGCTGGGGCACGGCTGGTGGCAGGGTACTTCTTCACAGACAGGATCAAAGCCTCGACTCAGCGCCTGGCAACGCCGCGGGTCTCCCCGACACCCCTGTGCTGGCGTCCCTGGCAAGGTGGGCGTGCCATCCCCTGCGTCCCCCCGGCCAGACCCTTTGGGTGGGAGCTGCCTGGGGTTGGCGGCCGTGGGGTGCTGCGGGGTGTCTCTGCTGGCTCGCGGGGTCCCCGGCAATGGCTGGTGCATGTGCCGGCAAGAGGCAGCAGCTGGATTGCCTTTGTTTTCTCTCAGCACGTCAGTCTTCATTAAACCAGAGGGGAATGAAAAAGGATTCACTTTTGTCCCAGCCAGAACGTGGCAGCTGTTTAATTTCAATTAACATGGCACTGAAAAGAATAACATTACGGCAGTAATTAAAGTGAGACAACTCCCACCCCCAACACTGCACAGAGCCAGCTCACCCAGCAGAGGGTCCAGTTTGCCCCCCTGCCCCCATTTTCCCAGCGCCAGGTGAGCACGGGCAGGCAGCTGTGGGTTAGGGCTGTCCCACAGGCTCACAAGGAGCTGGAGCAGGGTTGAGCCCTGCCAAGGTAGGCACTACCGACAGCAGCCAGCCCCAGGGCAGCAGGATCAGCGGTACATCAGCTGGAGGTGAGGACAGGTACGGCAGTGGGTCAGATGTGCCCAGGCACAGGCAGCCAACAGTCGCCTCTGGCAACACCAACCCAATGCACAGCCCCACCGTGGCTCCCCTTCTCCAGGAGCAGGTGGCCCGGTCCCCGCAGCACAGCACAGCTCGGTGCAGTGTGGCACAGTGCAGCACAGCGCCGCGTCTTGCACAATGCAACGTGGCATGGCTCAGCACGCATGGCACGTGCGATAACCAGCCTGGCAGTGGGCACAGCCAGGGCTACTGCACACAGTAACAAGGGCAAAGGAGGCGGCAAAGGCTCACGCAAGCAGTGGCTGCAAGTGGACCACAATGCTGCAGGTCTGTGTGCGTACTGCTGCGGGACAGCAGAGCGATGCCAAGCCGTGCCAGGCTGTGCCATCTTGTGCTGGGCAAAGCTGCACCAAGCAGAGCAGCGCAGGCTGCCCCGGCCTCAGACCCAGCATGTTGCTATGTGCAGGGTGCTGCAGGTGAGGGCAACCAGCTTTAATTAAAGCAGCAATAAGGCTGTGACGGAGCACCAAGGCAGAGGATGGCAGCCATGGAGGCTCTGTGCCCTGTCTGCCACTGTCTGGACAAGATTGAAAGCTGCAGGAAAATTTTGTTCCCTTGCACTTGCAGAAATTAGGGCTAAATTCAATTGCGTTCTGCACAGTGGGGGTTAAGTGGCCCTGCTCACAGGACTGTTGGTGCTGCGCCCTGCTCCCACCGCCTGTGGCTGTGACCCGCTGGTAGAGCAGGTCGTCATGGCAACCGATGATTTCTATTATGGTACATCTGCGTTCACCTTCTGGGCCCAGCTTGGCCTTGGAAATTTCCAGTTAAAATACTTACCTGTGAAACTGCACTGAGCATCAGCGAGGGGCGACAGCACAGGGACCCCTGTGGTACAGGCAGCCAGGGCCCGCGGCAGGTGTGTGCCCAGGACATCGCTGTGCAGCCACGCTCAAGGCAGCGCTGGCACCCAGTCACTCGCTCTGCGAGCCCCGGGGCACCCCGGGCTGCTGCAGTGCAGCCCCAGGCAGGGGGCACAGACCAGCCACGCACTGCCCAGAGCTGCTGAGCTGTGGAAGGGCAGCCCCATTTACCCCCGCCCCACCTCAGCAAGCATGCTGGCCTGAGGTGCAAGGCTCACCCAGCGGCCCCCCGGCTTAAGCACTGCAGACCCCATCTCACCAGCCAGCAATCCCATCTGCACCAGCATTTTGCCTTTGTGGACTGGTTTTCATATATCCACACACCGCTGAACGCTTACCTGCACCGAGCTAGCACTGCGTCTCTGTCTGTCTGGTCACCATCTTACATGGTCCTTTGGCAGCTCCGCAAATTGCACCCACGCCTCCCACCCGCTACAGGGCAGGTCTCCTGTGCCCCAGGAGTCGGCTGGAAGCCGCTGCCTGCCAAGACCCAACACTGATTCCTCCTGCCAGCACCAATCCATCCCCTGTGCACTAACTGGTCGTTTTCCTAAAAGTCCTGGGTGAAGGTTTCCTGCAGGGTTGCACAGCAGGATTTCCCTCAGCAAAAGCTGCTTGCCCTCTCCCCAGCAGATTGGTGTTGCAGATGTGCCTGTTGATTTGGGTTTCTGTCAACTCCCCCAGCGGCAGCTGGGCCGACAGCCAGCTCATCTCCATCCTCAGAGCCTCTCCTTGCCCAAGGGCACTGCACTTGCCCCAAGAAGCTTCTGGTGCACACTCGGCTTCCCCTGCAACCAGTGGCCTGCAGCCTTGCCAGGATGTGCCCCTGCGGCGGGTCCCGCCAGCCGTGTCCCACGCGTGGTGTGCAGAGCAGAGGGGCCACACTGCAGAGCCACCCACCCCCCCAGCCGCTGCCATCACACCGCTTGGGCAGCCCCAGGCCCAATTTGTTCACATTTGCTGTAGCGCATGCACACACACACACATACACGGAGACAGAGGATTTGTTTTGGGTTTGAATTTTTTCCGCTATTGATCTGGTGCTTTAAGAGGGGAAAAAAAATCTCCTTGGCTGTCTAAACACTATTGATCTCTGCTGGGAAGCCGCATGGACAGGGAAGGGTGTGGAGAAATTGAAATTTCATTTCCGACGACTTGTTCCTGTTATTTTTACCCTTTTGGACAGGGAGAAACACGGAGCAGCAGCCTCAGCCAACGTGGTCACAGCTCCTCTGAGAGCTTGGCACAGCTATGCGGGGGGCATCTCAGGGAGCTGCAGGCTGGCACAGTGGGAGGCAGCTGTGCCCAGCTGCCCCGGGGGCACGGAACCGAGCATGGTGCTGCTGCCAGCACCACTGGCACCTGCCTCGGGCCCCAGGCCTGCAGCATGCCCTGGGGCCAGCGATGGGCCCAGAGCATGGCACAAGGATGGTGCCAGAGGGGGTAGCACGAGAGAGCAGGTTGCAAGGGCAGTGTGAGGCTGGTGCGGTCCAGCCATGGCATGAGGATGCCACAAGGCTCACCAGGTATGCCAGCGCTGGATATGCCAACGGGGCGGGACTGGGCTTGCAGGGTGTACCAGCACCAGGAGGAGTTCCCCGGTGCACGGGGTCACAGGTTCTGGTTCTGGGCATTGTCTCCGGAACCGGGCCAGGGCATGGGCTGCAGGGCACAGGGCAGACTGTCATGACATGCCAGGGACAGAGCGCGGCCAAGGAGGATCATGCCGCACGGAGGCTGCGGTGAGGGCTGCAGGCAGCAGTGGGGACCATGCTCTGCAGAGAGGGGGCAGGTGCTGCTGGAGGGGAGGGCCATGGGCCCCCGCACAGCTCTGCCATGCCTTTGCAGGGGCCCCAGCCTTGGCATCTCCCACCTGGTGCTCCTGTGGTGGAGAGCTGCAGTGCCAATGCCACAGGACGGTGGGGCTGCCCCGGGCAGGGCTGGGTGACATCCCTGCCTGCCCCTCCCTGGGCCTGAGGGTTGTCTGGGGCCAGCGGGAAAGGCCTGTCCCATGTTGTGGTCTCTCCAGCAGCGAGAGAGTGGCCAAAATGTGGCACGCCCAGGGAGGTTCCTGCACCTCTGGGCCAGCCTGAGAACCCCTGTGGAGGGCTGCGAGGAGCAGAGGCACCATCAGAGCTGAGCAGCTCCATCCAGCTTCAGCAGGATACGGAGACCTGGCAGCCCCAGGTGAGCAGTGCCAACCCCATGCCCACCACAGGCACTGGTCATGTAGCTGCAGGCTGGGGGCTGGGTGGTATTGGAGGTCCTGGCCAGCCCTCACCCGTGCCACCAGACAGCTCGTCTGCCAGAGCTGGAGAAAGCATAAGGGCTTGGGGGTGTCCACTCCTGCTGCAGCTGCCCTGGTCCCACTGCCACCATCTCCCACAGCAGCCACAGCTCACACTGGCATCACTGCAGAGCTGAGTGCCAGCAAGGTTGCAGGCTTGGCTGTTCATGAGCCCAGGGGGACTGTCAGAACACACCCACACGGTGGTGCTGCTTGGGGAGGGGGGGGAGGTCTGCACCCGTCAGGTGTCAACACACTGCACTGCTGCTCTCTGACCAAAACCTGGACTGCCAGCATTGTTATCCAGTTCGAGTGCCTGGCAGGAGCTGCAAAATAGGCTGGCCACAGCAGTGAGCTGGACAGATGTTGTTCATGCTATGTTCTAGGGCCAAAGGCAAGCATCAGTGCTGGAACCATGGCAAGGGAAGGCCCAAGCATGCCAGGACACAAAGCAGCAGGAGCTGGAGCCAGCACAGGTGCTGGCCTCGATACAGTCGCTGCTGCTAGACTTGGACTTCTGCAGGGACACGAACCATGAGCGGCTGGTCCAGCTGCAGCATCAGGAGTGTGCAGTGGAGCAGAAGTACCAGGACTTGGTCTTTCTGATGCAGCAGTACCAGGCAGTGATGGGCAAGGTACTGCTGACAGGCACAATGGCCACAGGTCAGGCTGCATGAGTGCCCTGCCCTTGGCCCTGTTCCCCCCATAGCCATCCCATCACAGAGTAGGCACCATGCCTGCCCAACAGCCCTGCCTGTGCAAACAGTGGGTGACCAGCCTCACCAGGGGTGGGCAGGGGATGTCCTGCCAGCCACATGTGGGACAAGGATTTAGCACTGCACCCTGTATGGAGCAGCCCAGACACAGGACAGACATGACTGGCACGACTCAGTTCACCCAGCTGAGCAGAGCTGGAAAACTGCAGCCCCCAGTGGCCCCGCTGACATCCTGGGCACTATCCCAGGGCTGGTAGCACTGCTGCAGCCCACAACCTCACCAGCAAGCTGGATGCACTGATGCCTACATATGCCCATGCCCTGCCACAGGTCAAGGACTGCAGAGGTGCTTGTCCATGGTGTTCTGCAGACACTGCCACAAGAGGGAGGGCACTGTGGGGGCTGCACAGGGATGAGAGAGCCAGGAGCCAGCAGCCGTCCTGCTTCCTACCTGGCACAGGCCACATCCCTCTGCCACAGGCCCTCCCCAACAGCCTATTGCCCATGGGTCATTCCAAACTAACAGTTTCTCGAGCCCCAGCCTCTCCACAGCAGGGGCACAGGGCCACCCAGGTGCAGGGTACCTGCACCCTGCTGGGTACCCACAGGCCAGTGATGCACCTCTCCACAGGACCAGAAGGATGAGGCAGTGCAGACAGAGGTCACTTCCTATGTGGCCACCCACAGCCATTCTGACACCAGCTACAATAACCAGAAGGAGCGCACAGAGCTGCTCGAGCAGGTCAGTGCCAGCAGCACCACGGCCGGGCGGGAGCCAGCAGACAGCACATGGCTGTGCTGCTCACACAGGTGGTGGCAGACACAGAGATGATGCACTGCAGGCAGAAGAGGGCAGCTGAGGAGCACCGGTACCAGACACAGGACACACAGCTGGGGAGGGCAGCCAAGCAAAGCAGTGCTGAGGAAGGTGGGGTGGGCAAGGAGAGGGGCATTCAGGGCCACAGGGCTGGGACATGCGAGGGCTGGAGCCTGCAGCCAGCACCCTGGGGTTCCACACACTTGGTGGCTCCAGCAGGGAGGCCAGGCCCATCCAGAACTGGAGCCCATGGCTTGCCCTGATGGGAGAGAGCAGCAGCAAGGAGGCATCTGGCACCCATCAGGGTCAGCGCACACGCGGCTGGAGGGTGAGGCAGGAGAGCACCCCAGGAGGCAGCAGGCAGTGCCTCCCCCTCAGTTACTGCACATCCACATGCTACAGCAGCATTCAGTCCATCCTGGTGCAACAATGGGGAAATGGCAAGACCCTGCAGACACCACAGGCTCTCTCTGCTTTTGGGGCATCACTAGTTGCAGAGTTACAGGGCAGGGGACAGAGTTTTCCTGTGCAGTTCTTGGAAGGTGGAGAGGCAGCTGCCCAAACCTGGGGGGAAGCAGCCAGGGAGGCATAAAAGCCACGAGAGCAAGCGTCCCAAAACTGCACTGCAAGGCTGAGCCCTGCTCCACTTCCTACAGAAGCCCTGGAACAGCATGCGGGGAGGCAATGCCAGCCTGCCCCCACCAACTCAAGCAGCCCAGGCACCGGCACAGCAGCAGCCAGTCCCAAGCACCCTGAAGTGCACAGAGGAGCATCCATGCCTGTGCTTGGGGAAGGGCATGCAGCAGGAGGCCAGCTGCAAGGTGGAGGCTGAGCTGCAGGCGCTGAAAAAGGAAGCAGCCAGCAGCAAGGCTGAGCAGGCACGGAGCAGGTAGGCTGGCCCTGAGGCTGGCTGTCCCTGGCACAGCCAGAGCCTGACCAGGGTTCTGCCCACACCTCCTGATTCAAGGGAGGGCACCCTGGGACTGCCACAGCTCATGCTGTGCCCTTGACCCCAGGGAGCAGGCAGCGCAACTCCAGGCAGAGCTGAGTCAGTGGCAGTGGAAACAGCAGGTGACCCTCGAGCAGGTGCTGCAACACATGCATGCTGCGGCCCAGGCTGAAGAGAAGCTGCAGAGGAGCCAGGAACAGCTCCAAACCCTGAGGGAGCAGGTACGTAGCAGGAAAGACCTGCTGTGGGGTCCCTTCACCAGCTTGGCCCCAGTCTCTCCCGCCTCCATGGATAACCCAGTGCCATGAACAGGCTACCACACCATGGGAGCTGCAAGGGCAGCTGTGCTGTCAGCAGGACTGGAAGAAAAAGCTCTAGCAAGAGCTGCAGCAGGTGAAGGAGTGGATGAGCACCCTCGAGAGAGAGAATAAAGCCCTGCATCAAAGCCCGTGCTGCAGGAACGGGCAGTAAGCTGGGATCGGCAGCAGAAAAGAGAGCACAGACCTAGCTCTGGCAGGAAGCAGCACTAGCACAGCAATGCAGCACCCACTAACATTGCCTTCTCTGCAGCTGGGGGCACAAGAGGAACAGAGCCAGGGCCTGTGGCACAGCCTGGCACAGTTGCAAGAGGAGCTGGGAGCCACCCAGGCCCGGGAGCAGCAAAGTCTGCAGCAGCTTAACAGAGCCAAGGAGACCATCCAAGACCTGCAGCAAGAAGTGGCCTCCAACAGAAAGCACCTGGCAGAGTTGCTGCAACAGGTGAGGGCAGGGACAGGACAGCCCCAAGATGCAACCAGCCACCATGCAGCCCTCAGTGCTGGAGCAGCAAAGTGCTGCAGAGAGCCCTTTCCTGCTCTGGGCAGCACTAGCACCTGGGAGGAGCCCCAGCCTGCCCAAGGTTTGGCCAACCACCCTCCATGCCCTGCAACTTTGCTTGCAGGTGCAGGACATGGCCACCCTGCAGGCAAAGCTGGCCCAAGCCCAGCAAGAGAAAGCCAAGCAGGGGGAGAAGATTGCAGCCTATGAGGAACAGAGGCAGCAGCTCCACTGGGAACTGAGGAAGCTGCAGGGGTCCCAGGAGCAGAGCAAGCAGGAGGTAAGCACGTCCCACACCTTCCCACAGGGCACCAGGAGTCTACGCTCAGCCTGTCTCTCTCCTTGCCTCTTTGTGCCACCCGCAGGCCCACTCCCTCCAGGAGAGGCTGCAGGAGCTGAGCCGCCGAGCCCAACACTGGCAGCAGTTACACCAGGACAGCGAGCACACTCTGGCTATGCGAGAGGAGGAGCTGGTTGTTTGCAAGGTGGAGCTGGCTTTCCTCAAGGAAGAGCTCAGCAAGGCCACAGAGCAGGTGCAGGATGGAAACAGGCAGCACCACAGCCCAAGGGCAGGAGTGCAGGCGGGGCCCCTAGCAGCAGAGAATGACAGATCCTTGCCCACAGGCAGGACAGAAGTGGAGAGGACAGGACAGGGGACAGCATACTACAGATCCCAGGCCACCAAGGGAAGAGACTAGGGGTCTGGCAGCAGCAGGACTGAACATCTTGTTCTCCTTAAACTAGTCCTCTTTGGTCCATTGTTAGAAAGAAGTCCCTGAGCGTGAAACTACCATGTTAAGACAGAAGTTCACACCCAGTACTGCTGACCTAACAGTTCTGCTCCAGAGCAGCTCTCCTGAGACACTGGCATCTCCAGCCCCTCTGCTCAGCCCCAAAGGCTGCTGCCCCAGCACAGCCTTGTTTCCCCAACTGCCTTCAGCCCCAGCCACACAGAGGCCAGGAAGAGCAGTCACATGCTGTTTCACACGTGGCATGGGGGATGAGGGGGATGTCATTCTTTCCAGGTAGAGACCCTGTGCTCTTCCCACACCCTGGCATGCTCTGAGAGCAGCAGGCCGCACAAGGAGCGGGAGCTGGTGCTGGTCAACATCAGTCAGTGTGTGAAGCAGCAGAGGTGAGTGAAAAGCCCTACTGGCATAGAGAGGGACAGGTGGCTGCCTTCTCCTCACACCCACTCACTCAGCTCACGCCTTGTTTTCAGGCAGTCAAATGAGAAACTGTGGCACAAGATCCAGCAGCAAATCAAGCAGACCACAGAGCCAACAGGCAAAAAGGAGTAAGTGGTGAACATAGGGAGTGGGGCTGAGCTCTACGCACACAGCAGTTACTGCTGCCACCAGGGGTGTATGGGGCAGATGGACAACCGCTGGAGTACCCAAGCTCCTGCAAGGCCGGCAGATCAGGATTGTCTCTGCACCACTGCATCACCTCATCTCCCCCGCCTCTCCTCCAGGCATCTTCAAGACACACCGGGCAGGATGCAGGAGGAAAACACATACCTCATGGCCAGAACACATGAGGAGCACCACAAGTGTGAGCAGCTGAAGGTGAGCAGAATTCCTGGCACAGCCTGGCCTGAAACAGGGCTGGGCCTATGGTCTCGTGTGTACAGGGACAGCTGGGCAATGGCTGCCTGCCCAGGGCACAAGTCGTGAGAACTGCCTTTGCAGCAGTACGGGCCAGGGCTGGGCCAGGGACAAGTTGTCTTTTCCCTCTAGGTCAGTGTAATTTCTCTGCCTTGTCCCAGGCTCTGCAAGGGAACAACCTGACAGCACCAGCCCTGCACAATTCTGCAGGGCTGCCTCCACCCAGCACTCACCTCCAGGACAAGAAGCAATGCAAAACAAAGCAAGGATTAGACTGACAACCTTAGAACAAATAAAATTCTTTCTGTTCTGTAGCAAAAGTAGTGCCAAGTACAAAAGCCTTCCTGGGCCACAAGCTGTAGAGAGCTTCACAGAGTACAGTGATCAGAGGAGCTGGGCACTCTCCTAAAACTCAGCTGCTCCTGGAAATCTTTAAGCCTCAAAGCAACAGGCACTGCCTTCTTAGAGACCAAAGCGGGCTGGGGTGCGCCGTGGCGTCAGGGGCTCGCCCTGCTCCTTCCGCCCAGGGGTGTAGATTTTAGTAGATCTGCCAGGAGAGGACAAGGGTCATTAGTGGAGGATACAACCTTTCCCTGCACCAGAACATCCATAGGGAAGTTGGGATCCTCCAAACAACTCGCTATTCCTGCTCTTAGGCAGGCAAGCCGTGGCCAGGCATGGCCAGCACCTACCTCGCACTGCCCAGTGGGTTGCGGCGCTCCTGCTCCTCCCGGCGGGCACGCAGCTGCTCCTCAGCCAAAGCCATCTCTTCCTCCATGGCAGACACTTCCTCCTTGGCACGGCGGCGGTTCTCCTGGAGCAAGGCAGCAGCAGGTCAAGGACAGGCAGAGGGCTGGCTAGCAGCAGACTCTCTGCAGGCACGTGCGCGCACTGTACTAGAATAGGCATGCAGTGGGCCTGCTGTCTGCCACCTTGCCCTGGACAGGAGACTCACCTGGCGTGACTTGCCAGCATGTTTGATACTGTAGAACATGGGGCCCAGCTCTGCCAGCCACTCTCCATCTACAGCAGTGACACACTGCATGTATTCCTGCAGGGACAGAAGGAAAGACCAGGGTAGCAGGATGGCACTCCCAGGGCCTGGGCACCATTTCCAGAGCCATGGCAGCTCCCTCCCTCCCCCACTTGCTGATGGCACTTCTCAGGCTGGGACTATACCCCTTCCAGACAATTCCTCCTGGCCTCAGAATCTGCTGGGCTGGACTTGGTGATACCTCAAAGAGGTTCAAACGTGTCCCACATAGGCCAGGAAGAAATATTGGGAAAGGGACAAACAGGACTCTGCAGGTAACACAAACGTGCCTACCTGGTATAGATGAGAAAGGCTGAGAGCTGCCCTTCTGATAGATGCCAGTACCACAGCAAAGGCCCCCCATCTCCCTCAGAGCACATCTCACCCTTCTTGCTAGCCCTCAGCTCAGGCTCACCTTGGTGGTCATGACCAGCTCATGATACACAATGTAGTCTGGTGTGTAGCCCATGCCAAACAGAGAGCTCGTGGGGTGCAGGTGGCAGGGCATGCCTGTGCGGATGTTCACATACTCCCCAATGCCCTGCAAAAAGAAGTGTGGTTAGCCCACCTGTTCCCATACAGGGCCTCTCAGCCCCCAACAGTAGCACAGACACCTCTCACCTTTAGCTTCGCAGCTTGATGGAAATAGGCAGCACAGATGCACTTCCTGACAACATCCCAGTCAGTACCACAGGATGCTAGGCTCATACGCTGCTGCACCATAATGTCCTTGAGCTGGGCACGCACCTCCCGCACCTGAAAAGGGATGCGGCAGTCAGATCCCTCTCCTGTGCAAGGTTCCCTCCCCAACCTTGTTGCTACAGCCTTACTTTCCGCATGGCCTTGGCATGGATGAAGTGCTGATTGCACCACAGCGTAGAATAGCTGTTGTTCTTCCACTGCAGGTAAACATTCAGGTAAGTCAAGTGATCACTCTCTGGAACAGCAAATTTCTCCCGCACTTGGTCACTCTCCTCCTCTCGGCCCTGAAGGGTAAGCGAAGAACACAGGTTAGTCAAAGGGCAGAGGAGGGCCCTAAACTGCTGAAAGAGCAAGGATATACCTTAGGCCGATAAAAGATGGCAGGCACAGACAACATGGAGACAATGAGCAAGATCTCAGAGCTGCAACCCATGTCGCAGGAGACAATGAGCATTTTGGAGAGTGCAGGATCCAGTGGGAACTCCACCATGAGACGTCCTGTTGAGGTCAGGCCACCTGTAGGAACAGCATCGGGATCAGCAGCTGGTCAGGTCCCAGCCCCGTGGGCTGACAGCTTGCCCCAGCAGCCAATACCTGTGTTATCCAGGGCCCCCAGGATCCACAGCTGGTACATGGAATTCAGCATGTTGTCCTCAGGGGGTGGATCCATGAAGTGGAACTGCAGCAGGTCCTGCACACCCAGGGACTTGAGCAGAAGCACTACATTGGCAAGGTTGGTGCGCTGGATCTCGGGCACCGTGGTTGTCAGCAGCTCATTCTTGTAGGCACTCTGGGTGTAGAGCCTGGGGAACAGATGCCAAGAGCATGCTCCTCCCGCTCAGGCCACTATGTTCCTTACTAACTCACCAGCCGTTGCCCAACCCAGCCAGGAATGGCACCGGGCAGCAGCTCTGCACCCAGCCAGGCCAGCTTTCAGGACCCCAGGGAGGAACCTCTACCCTGGCCAAAGAGTGGCCTCGCCAGCACATAAGAATGCCTGGGCTGCTGTACAGTGTACACCCCTCTCAAACACAATCCTCCCGAGTGCAGACCAGTTTCAAAGCAAAGCCTTGAGAAAGCTGCCTTTGACTTGGCTGCCTTCCTGACAGCATCAAGGGCAGAACAGCCACAAGTGAAGATGGGCAAGAGAAGAAACCGGAGCATATCCTTTCCTCTGCAGAGGCACTGGGGCCTACCTACTACCCTCATCCCCCCAGAAGTTAAAGATAATGAATAGCTTCAGTGAGGAAAAAAAATATATATAACCTGATGCCAAGCCACAGATACGACAGGAACAGGAACGCCAGTGACATGCTCACCTGAAGCAGTGGCCTGGGCCTGTTCGGCCAGCTCGGCCTGCCCTCTGATTGGCATTGGCTTGACTGATGGGGTAGATCTGCAGCGCATCCATGCCTATGCGGGGGTTGAAAACCTGCAGAGCACAAGAACAACAGACTGAAGTAAGAGGAAGGCTGGGTCACTACCATAGAACGCCCTCAACCCAACCCCAGAGGCCAGACATAAACAGTACAGGAAATCTTGGCTTACCTTCAACTTGCAGTAGCCAGAGTCAATCACAAACATGATGCCATCCACTGTCAGTGAGGTCTCTGCAATGTTAGTGGCAACAATGCACTTCCTGACCCCATCAGGAGCCTGCAAGCATACTACACATCAGTCAAATCCCTGGGCAAGGGCCTCTGCACCACTGAGGAAGAGCGCAGAACAGCAATACAAAAGCCAGAAGGACAGGGGTGACTCCTGGGAAGTTGAGGGGGGTACATGGTTTCTCTCGTCCTCCACATACAATACAAAAGACATGTCTGCACCTCTCAGTCATGCTCACTAGTCTTCCCTGCACTAGTTTCCCCTGTCCCCACTCCTATCACAGAGAACACATCAGCACCTTCTGGAAGATCTTGGCCTGCAAGTCCGATGGTAGCTGAGAATAGATAGGCAGTACAGCAAGAGCAGGAGCCTTCTCCAGTTCCTCAAGGTGCTCCACAATTTGCTCTGACGTCACCTAGACACAAAGAGGGGTGTAAACATAAGGTTAAAACAACATGGAGGTAGGACAGTGCCTACCCTTCCAGCTCACCTCTATGTCCTCCTGGCCAGGCATGAATACGAGGATGTCTCCGGGAGCACCAGACAAATGGACCTGCAGGGCTTGTTTCACTGCAGCCTCCACATAATCCTCTTGTGGGGTCTGAAAGGCACAGCCCAGGTTACAGACACCAATAATCTCACCCACCCCATCCTGTGTGCAAGACTGCATCATAGCATAGCTATTTCTCCATCATTTCTGTCCGCCACAGAGTACAGTTCACCCAAGTCACAACCCCCTCCTCTCACCACAGAACGTCCCTCTGCAACGTTGAGCATACCTTGCTGAAAAGAATATCAACAGGGAAAGTGCGCCCAGGAATGTGGAAAATAGGAACGTTCCCGAAGAAGGAGGCAAACTTATCTGCATCCATGGTGGCTGAGGTGACAACAAGCTTCAGATCTGAGCGTCGGGCCACCACCTAGAAAGCAGATGAAAGGAACAGTAAGGAAAGGGTATTTGTGCCCGGCTGCAGTCTGCTTCCATTATTACTGAGACAACAGGATAGGACAGAGCTTCTGCTGTACTCTAGAGGCACTAGCCACTAATGCCAGGGAACACAGATGGTATATGATCTGTGCAGTTATAAAGACCTGCCAACCTTGATCCAGAAAGCCTTAAGCCAGCAAAGATCTCTGTACCTAGGGTTTCTGACAGTTAGCCAGCAAGCCTCTAGCAGCACTTCGGCACTAGGAGAGATTTAACCCCCAAAGCCAGGGACCAGGATATTGGAGCAGCAAGTGCAGACAGAGATGTAGTAGCTCTGCTACCCTCTCCCAGACCTGGTAGAGAAGGGCTGTCACTGCCAATACTCTGCTTTAAGACCAGCTCGTGTGCCCTATGCTGCTGTCCTCCAGTCCAGCCTCACACACACCTCCCGAAGCAGGCCAAAGAGCACGTCAGTATTGAGTGAGCGCTCATGTGCCTCATCCATGATGATAGCACTGTAGTTGTCCAGGTCTGCCTCTCGCAGCGACTCACGAAGAAGGATCCCGTCTGTCATGTATTTGATCACTGTGTTCTCGGACGTGCAGTCCTCAAAGCGGATGGCATAGCCCACCTGGGAGAGCAGAGATACCAGCAAGTCTTCCAACAGCCCCATGCACTTGCTGTCATCAGGCTGCACCCCTGCACCCACTGCCAGACTCACCTCCTCTCCCAGACGCACCCCCATCTCTTCACTGACCCGCTTGGCAACTGACATTGCTGCCACTCTGCGGGGCTGGGTGCAGCCAATCATGCCATAGTCTGTGTAGCCATCCTCATGAAGGTACTGCGTCAGCTGAGTTGTCTTCCCACTCCCCGTCTCCCCCACCACAATCACAATGCTGTTGTCTCTGAAGAAAGGGAAAAAGTATTTCTTCATACACCACAAAGAAGGGCTTTTCCATTCACAGCCCTTTGTGGCCACCCAAGCGTCATCCTACTCAGGCAGGAAAGTTGCCACCAACTACACAAAGCAATGAGCTTTGTTTCCTGAGGGTACAGCTTCCAAAAAGCCCATGTATCTAGGAGAATTTCTCACTTGGGTTCCTGAGATGTAGGCCAATACCCTGGGGATGCTCTATAACCAGCTCCATAGCAGCCATACCTGAGGATGGAGAGCAGCTCCTGCTGCACAGCAAAAATGGGCAGATACTGTCTCTGCTCCAGGATTGATTTCTTCTTGGCAAACTCACTGCTGGCTTCACTCTTTTCTTTCATGTGTTCAGCAAACTTCTGCTCAGTCCTAAGGAAACACCAGAAGTCCTGAAACTGCCTCTCCACACACTTTGCTATGCCTATAGCCCCCATCACTGGCTAAGCAGGAGTAATTCAAACAAGCTCCTACCTGTAATCCACTTTGCCATCTTCTGTCACCATCTCATCCTTCTCCTCCTCTTTCTTGATCCCCATAATGTCTCCTAGTTTTGTGCCTGCCAGCTCCCAGTGCTTATGCTGAGCCTGGAGGGACAGAAAGCGGCATAACTGCTACAGCAAGCACTGACAAATCATTCTTCTCCAATCCTACTCATAAGACTAGGAAAGTATATTAGCCCCAAAATTCCCCAGTGCTACAACATAGAACACAACCCCATTCCTACATCAACTCTCCCTCTTCCATGGGAACTGGAGCACAGCTTTTAGACACTGGTCTGGATACAGAGAATTCAGACACAGGATGACCAACTGCCTCCTAAGAAAATGGTTCCAGCTGCTGACCCCTCCATTAAATTAGAACTTAAACCTACACAAATATGAACCAGACATAATCTCCCTGCTTTTGACAGGTGCTCACAGGCCTCTCTCCCACCTCCCTGTTTGCTCTCACCTCTGGTATCAGTTTAGCTTCCACCTCTATTCCACTCGTAGTATATGTAGCTCAAATCCAGCTCAGTTTCAACTTACAAAGAACACAGCTGTGTTTTCCCCATACCTATCACATAAGCTTTGGAGAAAGTCCCTAGAAAGCATGCCCAAAAACTAGTATGCTACCTTACTGCATGTTCTTCCTCACAACTCTTCTGCTGAGACGTGATAAGATATATCCTGCTGCCGTACTGACTGCTCACTGCCCCTAAGCTACCTTGCGTTATTCCACCTGCTCTCTTCTCCCATGATCTGAATGTCCAAAAGTAAACAGTGATTCATGTCCCAGGCAGTGCCTGAGGAAATCACATCACAGCAGCTGCTTATGAGACAATGCAATGAGCTGGGCTGCCAGGATATCCCAGGTTATAAAAATATGAACTCCTTATCATCATTGCCACCAAAGCCTGCATTCTGCAAAGTCTAAACAAAGGCTGTGAGGCGCTACATAATGTGTGTACAGTGGGGTAGTAAGCCAAAACGTCACAGCATACCCTCTTACGCTCTTTTTGCTCCCTGTGCTTGCGCACCAGTTGGCTGCCTTTCCGGGCTATGATGGCCAAATCTGAGGTGGCATCCTTGACAGGGATGACTGGCTCTGGCTAGAGGAAACAGGTATTGCTTCAGTACAGAGATCTCACACTAGCAGGGCACTCTGCCATCAGTGCCTTCAGCCACAGTCTCTACCTGCTTGGTGAAGACAATCCTTCCGTCTAGGAAAGGGGGCACTAGGTTATGCACCAATAGATGCACTTTAGCAGAGTTATCTTCCTCAAAATCTTCGTCTACCTCAATCCGATGAACCACACCACTGGTCAGCATGCGGTTTGTCTCCCAGCGCTCATTATCCTGCAGGAAACAACGTATGAGAAAATATACAGAAGCCCCACAGAAAGCCCGAGAGATCACACCAGAACATTGAGCTCAGGTCTGGGCCCCTCACTGACAACAGGATGAAACTGACGGTTCCAGCCTAGGAGCCTGAAAGTAAGCACTAGGGAAGAAACAATAACTGGAAGCAGCAGGGTATGGGAAACACAGACTGGCTATATGAAGCACATGGTCAACAGGACTCCCTTCAAGGAAATGCAGGAGAGACACTGTCCACCAGGCCCCTGCCACACTCAGAATACGCCAGAAAGCCTGAACATAATCCTGCTCATTCGCTGAGGGCAGCAGCCCCCAGTGTCCACTGGGCCAACAGCAGACACCCTTAGTAATATAACTCTCAGACCAGAACAGCAGGAGCATAGCCCTCTGCATTCCTGCTGCCCTGGACACTACAATCCACCACAGTCACTGTGATTGCAAGTTCTGTCCCATGCAGGAGACACAGGGTGCACTTTCCAGGGGAGTTTAACAATAGTTTCCCTGTGAGCCCTTGTTCAGTCTGGGTCACGGCACAGGCTGTACTTCTCCATCCAAGAGCAAGGGTTCAGCCTTCGCTGCCAGCAAGCGGGTCTCTCAAGGGGCAGTAAAACACGCAGTACCCACCCGTTCAGAGCAGCCAGCCCCACATTTTGCCCCTACCTCGTTGATCTGCCGCCGTTGTGCCGAGATGCGCTTCTGCCTCTGCTTGTGCAGGTGCTGCTCCCGCTTCTTCACATACTCCTCGGATGAGTAGGCCAAAGGGTTGTGAAACTCATCGTAGCCCTCATCCATCATGTACCAGTCCCGGTCAGCTTGCTGGGAGGGGAGAGGTGCGGCCCTGAGCTCCGCAGGCCCCACAGCTGCCTGTGGCACACACCCCCGGAGACGCCCCCCGCGCTGAGCAGGCAGGGCCCTGCCGCCGCTCCCCGTCTGTCCACCTGGGGGAGCCCGCCCGCTGCCCCCTGCCCCGCGGCTCCCCGGGCCGGGTCCGGCAGCCCCCACACCCACCCCACTCCTCGCCCGCCTTCGGGCTCTCACCCGCTGGTCGTCCTCCCACTGCTGCCGCTCCTCCTCTGTCTCAAAGGCAATGCCCTCCTCCCCGTCGGCACGCCGCCCTGGAAGGGGTGAGCTGCTCAGTCCAGGCACCGGCCCTGCTGCTGCCCAGAAAAGAATCCAGAGAGCCCGACTCTGCACTGCGCAGGGGAAGGGGATTCTGCCGCTGCCCAGCCTAGGCAGCTCAGCCCAGGCTCCTCACCTCTGCCTCTGGACAGCCGCGGCGTGGCCCCTAGGTGTCTCCGGTCATCAGCCCACTCATTGTATTTGTATGAGGGGGTGGGCAATGGCGTCTTATCCAAGTACCTGCTCCTCACAGACCTGAAAGACACCACGAGGGAGGAACTGATGCCTGCAGTCTGGTGCTACTCTTACACACACCCTCCCCTTTCTGCAGCTCAGCAGCTTGTAGCCACAGCCCCAGGCACCGATACCTGTCCCGGTCTCTTCGTTCCGTGTCCCGCCATGATGATGCCCGGTGGCTGCGCTCTGAGTCTCGATAGGAAGGCGTTGGTGAGGGAGATTCCCACTGTGAGCGGCGTGCGCTGCTGTAGCCACTGTCATCTTCCTCCCAGCTGGAGCGAGACGGTGTGGCTGCATCTAGCAGAGGAGATGGATTTTGACACCTGATATTCGAACAGGGACCCCAGGCACCTGGAGCCACCTTCTAGCGAGGAGCACAGAGAGAGCGTAACCATTTGCCTTCCCTCTAAGAGAAGGGGCTGACCCAGCAGTTCCAAGGAAAATTGCCAAAAGACCACATTTCTATCACATAGACCCAGAAGAGACCCCCCTGCACAGAGATCAGCCAGATATTCACACACACGGCTGCCAGACTTCTCCCAGACCCAGGCTGAGCTAGTTTTATGCTTGCCCTAACCACAAATGTTAGAAGATACAGGCTTTTCTATCCACACTTGTCCTGACAAAAACAGCAGGAAACAAAAAAATAAGAACAAGCCCCTTTCTGTTAGGTCTCACATGAGAACTCTACCGGGTCCCAATCCTACCTTTGGGACGATGTCTGGGACTCTCCGGTTCACTCCTCCTGCTGCTCCGCTCCGATGAGCCATCTCTCTCTGATCTGCTGCTGTGACGACTTCTGTCCCGCTCCTCTGTGAAAAGAAAGCAAGATCAGGTGCCCAGTGCACAAACGGGCTTCTCAAGTCTGCTGCAGAAAACACCACCTGCGTTAGCTAAGGACTACAAACAAGCTGAGGGACGAGCCCAAACCCCAAGCAGGAAGAGTCACAAAGGTCTCTGAGCAGTTACCGCGGTCCCGTTTACGATCATGGTCCCGATCCCTACTGCGTTCCTTCTTTCGTTCCTTCTCCTCCTTGGAGGAGGCAAAGACACCATGTTCCCGACGCTCCCTTTCCCGCTGCCGGCTGCGTTCCCAAAACTCCTCACTGACACCCCCTGTGTAGGAAGGTGTTTCCACATGGACAGAACGGTAATGCCTAGAAAGACAGAGCAGAGAGAAGAAAAGCTGAACAGTGCTGAGAAATAGCTGGCCTTTGACTTGTCTCATATGACTAGTTCTAATCTATACTATAGCAGAAGCTTATGGTTAAAAATGCTCTCTCCATCCTTTGCTAACAGCCCACGAACTCTGCTGATGCCCTGACACATACACTTCTGAGTAGGTCACTGCCTTCTCAGGCATCTGGAAGCAGCCTCACAACTAGGATGACTGGTGTTTGGCGGCCTAACAGCACATAAAAGCACTCCTACCCATAACATCTCAGGGAGGGCACCAGAGAAAGAGCTTTTCCCAGACCTCCTCAGATCTACGGAGATGCCACACAGTCCTCCCCCAAGGAGATCTCCAGACCTTCCCACACACACAGAAGGTTACAGCCCCGCCTGTAAAGGGCACGGCCCCCGTAGACACTGGCAGTGGCCACACCCCACGCTCATGCTCGTCTCCCCCGCAGGGATCCGTGGGCTGCAAAGCCCCCGGTACCACCACCAGCACCGCGGACCCCCGCACAGACCCCACCTGTCCTTGTGAGCACTCCGGCTGCTCCGATCGGTCTCCTCGTCCTCCTCCTCCTCCTCCTCTGGGCTGCCCGCCTCGTCACGGCCCTCCTCCCAGTCCTTGTAGGAGGAGACCCGGGACCGCTTCCCACCGGCCGCCTCCTCCTCGCGCTCCCGCCGCTTCTGGGCAGCCAACACGTCCAGGCCCAGCAAGGAAGCCCGCGGGGCCGGCGCCTTGAAGACGTGCTGTTCGGCGGCGGCGCTCCGCCTCCGCAGTACCAGCCCGCCGGCCTCGGCGTCCGCGCTCGTCCCCGCCAGCCGGTGCAACGACTCCTCGCTCACCTCGGCCATCGCCGCCAGCCGCTACCACGCCGCACAGGGCCGGGCTGCCGGGCCGCGGCGGGCACCCATGGGGCCTGCGGGGCACAGCTCAGCAGGAGTGTCGGCGCCGGAGCGTGCCCCGGGACGGCCCCCCCCCGCCGCCACAACCCCCCACCTGTTTGCAGTTGCCTCAGCGACCGTAAACCGACTCCCTTAGCGCCGCCATAACCGGCCCACAGGGCTCCGCGGGAAGAGCCGCTCTAGCCCACTTGCACCATAGACTTAGCGGCCAGCGCCTATAGGAATGGCAGCCACCATAGAGTCCAGCTGCTCAACCACCGCAGACAAGACGTATTACCAGACTCTCGGCGGACTTCCGGCGTCGGGAACCGGGGAGTCACGTGGCCGCGGGAGAACTTCCGGCCGCAGTGGGCGCGGCCGGAAGGAGGGGGCGGGGCGGCACCTAGGGACACCCCCACGGGGGCAGAGGGGCGAAGGAAGCCCACAGACTCACACCGGGGGGCAACCCCACAGACACACCCCGCCCCCACGGTGGGGGGAAGAGAACCCCACAGAGCCCCAGGCAGCCCCGGCAGACGAGGGCCCCCCAGCCAGCCACCCGGGAGAGGCCCCACAGGGACTCCCGAGGGGCACCAGTGCACCGAGGGGCAGGCACAGGCACACACACCGCACAGACACCCGCGTGCATGCCCTGCCATGCTGCTCTCAGACAGACAGACAGACAGAGCCTGCAGCCAGATGTTGAGGCAGTTTTATTCTCCTACAGCCCCGCCTCAGCCAGCCGCCACTGTCTCCTTGATCCAGGCCAGGACACGCTGTATGTCCACGTATACGCCGTACTTGGAGGCTGTGCAGGTCTTGTCATAGCTGAGGATGCCAGCCACATACCAGGTGTCATCGTCAGGGTCCTGCACGGCAAAGGCGCCGCCAGCATCCCCGTAGCACGTATCCTCCCGCAGCTCGCTCATGCCCACACAGAAGGTGTCACTGCTGAGGATGGGCTTGACCGAGTAGGATGCGTTCTGTGCCTCATAGTACTGCCTGCACTTCTCACCCTCTGCCACCGGCAGCATCACATACTTCAGCATTTTGGGAAAGGCAAAGGTGGCACCACGGCCCCAGCCTGAGACATAACCCACCCGCCCCGGGTGCACATAGTCTTTCTGGGGCAGGCAGATGGGCATCACCTCCTCTCCGAGGAGCACCTTCTCCTTGAGCTTCAGCAGGGCCAGATCCACAGCTTCTGGGTAGCTGGGGTGCAGCACCACACGCTCAATGTCCAAGGCAAGCTGCTGCTGGCTGCCCAGGAAGAGCTGCAGCGTAGGGGCGATCTCCTCTGGCTTGGTGTTCTCACTGTGGTTCAGGTAGACATTCCTGCCAGTGGTCAGCAGCCACTGGTCATCAATGAGCGTGGCCCCCACGGTGAGGTTGTGGCGGGTCACCAGCCGGCCCTGCCAAGGAAAGCTGCCCTTCCCAGCCAGCAGGCCCCCGATGATGCGCTGCATCTGCTTGGGGGGGTTCTTCGGCTTCCCGCACACTGCATAGGACAGAGCAGGGCCCTGGTGAGCCCTCTGAGGCCAGCAGGCACTGCATGCCTCCTGGCCCACAGCAGCCACAGGGAACACCACTGAAGATGGAGGTTGCAAGCAGCCCCTGCTGCAGCCCTCTGGCTGCCCAGACAAGACCGCTCACAGCCCCACCACCCACCTGCCCCTCACAGCCCCAGCCCTTGCTGCTCTGCTCTCACCTGGCTCACAGACAGGTGCCTCCTTGCCAGCTTCAAGGTTCACCCACTCATGATCCTTGTCACACTTGTATGTGCCTTTGGAGGGAAACCAAAGTCAGCACCCCTGCACTGCAAGACAGGGGAAGGGCCCTGCAGCCAGCAAGGCGTGGAGTTACTTCTGCATCCCCTGGGCTTGGGGGAGCAAGGGTAGCTACTCGTACCCCCCCAGGAAGGTGGCAGAGCGGGAGGGGGGGGCTGCATCATCTGGCATTGGGGCAGCCCCATGCACTCCCTGGAGCCAGGGACAAGCCCCATCCCTGGATGCTGTGCCCATGCTGCATGCCTCACCATCATCAGAGCCATGGAGCTGGTAGTACGGGTTGCAGTGGTACTTGATCAGGTGCTCCATGTAGCCATGTTCAATCTCCGCAGGCTTTGCACAGCTCCACTCTGCAGGCAGAGGATGCTCAGCTGGCCCAGAGGACCCAGCCCAGGACATCACCCACACCTCCAATGGCTCCCTCCCCAGTCCCGTCTTCCCCACCCCATGCCTGCTCCCTGCCAAGCTGCCCCTGGCTTAATCTGAACCCTGGTGCTCCCACCCTTGCCCTGGAAGGTACCGGTGGCAGTTGCAGTCTCCAGCACGGTCCAGGCCAGGCCAGCAATCAGCAGCACTGCAGGTCTGCAGGGAAGAGACAGCACACTCAGAGGGCTCCTAACTCCCTGCTCCCAGTCTGTGGGCTCCACCAGGACCAGGGCCCTGGGCAGGCTCATGCCCTGTCCTGAGGGCTCCCTCCCCAGGAGGGCAGAGGGCTGACCCTGCACCCTCAGGGCTGCCCATCAGACACAGCCTGGAGAAGTCGCCTGGGCCAGACCTGGATGCTGCTGCGGAGGACGAGGCTGGAGTGCTTCCAGGCCCAATGTGGGTCCTGCCACAGCCCACAGCAGGACCAGGTTCACAGCTAGGCAAGCAGGACAGACACAGCACCAAGCATGAGCAGGGACACATCAATGTCACTCACCCCATGCTTATAGCTCCCTCTCCTCACAGCAGCCTCCTTCTGCAGGTCGATGCTGTTCAGGGCTCCCTCCTCATCCCTTTTATTGCCACTTCCCTCACCCTGGTGCAGCCTCATGTGTTCCAGACCTCCTGACCCTGCTGTATGCAGCCAGCACCTTTCCCAGCAAGAGGAGCGCAGCCAGCCTGGCAGAGGCTCCCGGCACGCCTGCCAAGCCCCTATGGGAAGCCAGCGTGCCAAGAGTTTCCGGGATTTTGCAGCAACAAATATGCAGGGAGGGAGCTGGCTGCAGACACTGGTGTCCTGGCACTGTGACTCTTCCTGAGGTTCACAGAAAGCAGAGGCAGCCCCTGCCCCCTGCAAAACTGCCCTGTGCCACCAGGTAGATCAGTCCCTGTGAGGGCATGCAGCAACCCCACAGGGTACAGACAGCCCCCCCAGTGCTGGCAGGTGAAGCTAGGGCACAGAAGCCAAGTGCTATCTCATCCTGTGCCTGGCTCTGCCCGCAGCCAGGGTGCACCCTGTCAGCCACCCTGCAAGGCTGGGGTGCAGCGGGGCTCGGTGCTGCCAGTGCCCTGAGCAGTGCCAGCCCAGCTGGCCAAGGGGTGCAGCACATCCCATGCCAGCTTGCTGCAGGCTCCAAGAAACCACAGCCAAGCCGACCTCTTCCCAAAAGCACCCACCCCTTCCCGCCCAGCAGGTTCCAGCCCCACGTCCTGGCAGCCCCTGGCCCCTCGGGTGCAGGTTGTTTGTCAGCAGAGGCAAGGGCCCAGCCCAGCCTTACGGGAACTTGTAGCAGCAATCACTGGCCAGTGCCCAGCTGGATGTGGACAGTCAGCAGCAAGGGCGCAAGGCAGAGCACATCAGCCTGCTCCAACAAGCAAAGTCTGCTTCCAGCAGGAACACAACCAAGGGGCAGCACGGAGGGGAAGGGACACCCACCCTCCTACCTATCCCGGGGTGCCACTGTTGCAGTGAGGCCACCCCAAAACCACATAGAGCATGTGGGCCCAGCTCCAGCCCTGAGTCATTCAATCCTAGCCTGATGGGGGTCTCACCAGTGCCCTTTCCTGCCCCTCGGATGCTACACTCCTTCATGCTCATGGCCACCTGTGTCTGGTCCTGGACACTCCAGAAGAGGGCTTTCCCATCCTGTGCAAGCTTCTTCCCATCTCATGGGACACCTGTGCCCCAGAACACAGGGCTTGAGATCTCTGGCCCAGCACCGGTCACACTCATGCAACCACAGTTGAAACACAGGTTAGAGACCAGCACAGGACACATCAGGGCTTGACAGCTCCGATCCATGAACCACACCAGCACTTGAAAGGTACTGTGGCATTTGACAATAGCAGGCTTAGATAGCACTGTCCCACCGCAGCAGGCTTGTTCCTCTGCAGGACACTGCCATGCACTGGCAGTGGGGGAAACACACAGCTGTGCCTTGGTGCCCACTCAGCAGCCTCAAGGTTAGCTTGGACAAAGGGACTGCCTGCAGGAACGTGGGGCAAGCTGCCCCAGCCTGCCTGTGGGGCACGGACCCACGCACCGGGCTACGGCAGCGCAGGGTCATGCTAGAGGCCAACACCACCAGTGACTGCCGTAGCAGTGCAAGGCACTGAATGTCTCCAAGCCACAGTCACGAATCAGCTGCACAGCACAGACAAGTGCTGTGGGGCAAAGTGAAACCCAAGCTCACATTCCCACAGGCGTAACAGCCACCTTTAGACTGGGAAAGCAAGCGCCTCCCAGGCCCTCTCCAGAGAAAGCACATCAAAACCTTGGCCAATGGACCAGGTCACATTCCTGTTAGAGCAGCGATAAGCACCATCCGTCCGAAGCAAAGAATCTAGGAAAAGATGGGGAGAGCAGGCAGGTGACAGAGCTGATGTGCACTGAGGGCCACTGAGAATGGGGTCAGCAGTCCCGCTCCTGTAAACAGGTTTGGTGAAGTGCTATGATGCAATCCTGCTCTGCAGGGTGGATTGCAAGAGGCTGCAGAGGGAACGCCATGTCCAGGTCAAGACATGTTGCTCAAGAGAGGCCTGAGATGACCACAGGGAGTCTGGTGTAAAGCAGCAGTCAACACCAGAGGCCCCAAAGACAACACCGACAGCCTCCAGAAGCATGAACAGGGCTTTTCTGTAATGAGTGGCAGGGCATAACCACAGCTGTCTCCAAACACCTACATACTGGCAGCAAAGGGAAGAAAGGGTGCCCAGCACCTCCCAAGGGCCCAGCCTCAGGCAGAAGTCTCTGTGAGGGGAGCCCTGGTGAGCTTTGCGTGGATCCATCCCAGACCCCAGCTACCCAGTGACTTCTACCACCAGGAGAAGATGCACTGGCTGGGAACAACACAAATAGAGCCGATCCCACTCAGCTGAGAGCTGGGCTGTGCCCCTCCAACCCAAGAGGAGCCCCCAGAACAGCACACAGGACCAGGTGAGCCAAACATTTATTGACACTCGGGCAGGGCCCAGGGCCTGCAGGTTTGTTACAGGACTGTGTGCATAGAAGGCAGAAGGGCACGGAGGGCAGACCCCCCTGCGGAGGCTACAGTGCAGAAGGACCAAGCAGCAGCCAGAGCAGGCAGCAGGGGCTGTGGGGTCCCTGGCAGAAGGGACACCCAATACACTGCTTGGCCCACAGCTCTGGGCAGTAACACCGGGGAAGGGCTGCAGCAGGAGCCAGGGCACAGGACTGCCTACAGCCCATAGGGCTGTCTCCTCAGGGGCCTTCCTCACCACCCAGCACAGCCTTACCCAATGCTGGCTTCTCCTGGGGAGTCCAACCCACAGAAAAGCCAAAATAGGCCCCTAGACAGCAGCACCAGTGTGGAGGCCCCCTCCCCTGCTCCCCACCAGTGCAGCCCCAGCTTCACCCATCACTGACCCTTCTCAAGGGCTGGGACCAAGACCTCAGTTCAGTCCCAGCCTGCTCAGCACTGGAAGCATCAGACCTGCCCCTGCTTGGCCACAGATCCTCCTGGCTAGACTTTGGCTCTGCAGTGTGTCAGCACCGGTGATCTGCTCCAACCGCCTCCGTGACGTTCTTGAATCCCTGCTCCCTACCCAAGGACAGCGTGACAGCTGGGCCAGCCTGGCACTGCGGCTCAGCTCCATGGTACCACTGCTCGTGCACCAATACGTGGCTGCCCAGAGCCACCCTGGGCCCAGGGGCTCCCTGTGGAGGTGCCTGGCCCCTCACTCACCTCAGCAGCGTCTCCAGTTCCCGCTTCACTGCCCCCACCACCGGTGGCCCGTGGTACACGAGTGCTGTGTACATCTGCACAAGCGAGGCTCCAGCACGGATCTTCTCCAGGGCATCGCGCCCGCTGCTCACCCCACCCACCCCAATGATGGGCACCCGGCCTGTGGGCAGGTGCAGGGTCAGATCAGCACAGGCGGCGGCAGCACGTGTCCCCCAGCCCTGCTCTGCCCCTACCTTGGGTGAGGGAGTACATCTCCCTGATGGTCTGCGTGGAGAGCTCCCGCAGGGGCTTCCCGCTGAGGCCCCCAGGCTCTGTGCGCTGCCTGCTCTGGAGGCTGCTGGGACGGCTCACAGTGGTGTTGCTGACAATCAGCCCATCCACACCTAGCTGAGGGGGGCAGCAGCACAAGGAGAGGACACAGCTGCCATGAGCAGCCCTGCACTCATCCGCAGGCTGCCACACCAGGACAGCCCCAGCAAACGCCCCAGCAAGGGTGCCCAGGGACAATGCAGCTGCCCCTCGCTGCCTGCACCGTCCCCAAGGTCTGGGTGACACACACAGGCCCTCGCAGACTCAGAGCTACCCAGGACACCATCCCTACAGCAGCCAGAGAGCTGCAGGTTCACCTGCCCTTTCAGAGAGGTGACTTGCCAGGAACACCGCAATCCTGCCCCCACACTGTGCGAGGTGAGGCAGGAGGCACACCGGCTCCTCGCCAGGCTCCCCTTTCTGCTTCCTCACCTCGCAGATGACACTAGCGATGTCCTGCTTGTCCTGCGTGGTGAGGTCAGGGGCAATCTTCACCAGCACAGCTGGCTTACGCTTGCAGGGCAGCATGTCCCTCTCTGCCAGCACCTGCAGGAAGGTGCACAGAGGCACAGAGCAGTGCATGGTGGGGGAACACCTCCTGCCCTGGACTGGGGAGATGTGTGCACCCACCACCGCAGGCAGCACAGCGACAGGCCCTGCTCTCCCTACCTGGTGCTGTCGATGGGATGGGCACCCCACGGCACGGGGCCTGGGGCGCATGACCCGCACAGGACCACAGTGACTATTCCCGATGCCGTGGGGTGGGTGGCTCGCTGCCCCCGTGCGGGAGCAGAGCAGAGGGCAATGCCTCACTGCTCACATGCCCTTTGCTGGAGTACAGCGCCCTGGTGAACCCCGTGCCAGCAGCTGATCAGGGGACATCTTGGTGGCTTTGTACACCACTCTGGGGAGCCACCACACTCCTCCCTGGGCTGGGACAAACCCACAGGCTGAAGCAGAGCAGGTGCTTCTAGGGGACGGGATGCATCCAGTGCTGTAGCTGTGGTCCTGGCTGGCTGTGAGAGTCACCCACCTTAGTCAGCAGATCCTGCAGCTCAGCCTTGCCCTGCAGGTCCCGCAGCCCTGGCGTGTTCGGGCTGGACACATTCACAACCAGGTAGTCAGCCAAAGGGCCCAGTGTCCGGACCCCAGCCACATAGTCAGCTGCAGCATCGGTAGAGCTCTTGTTCTTGCCCAGGTTGACTCCAAGAGGCATCCCCGCTGGAACACAGACACAGCTGAACCAAGGCAGCAGGACCGACCACCACCCAAGGGGCCAGAGCACATGAAAAGCGAGGTCCCAGGACCAGCTAAAATCAAGACAGGGATATGTAGGCCACACGTTTCACGGGGGTGGGCCTGGGACTGTCCTGCAGCCACAGCAGCATCACCACAGCTGCCCTGGTCAGCACCTCCCAGCACCACAGCCTCCACCCTGGCCACCCAGCGGAGGTGACCCTCAGAAACTGCCTGGCTCAGGCCCTGTTGCCTTTGGCTAGTTTCAGCAGACACATCCTGCCCAAAGCAGGGCCCTCTATCACAGAGAAAATGGCAGGAGGAAGGCACCTGGTCACAGTCCCAAGGGGGAAAAGCTACAGTCCCAAAAGAGTTCCTACTGCCTGAATGCACTTTGCTCTGGCCAGGGCCCTCACATGTCTGGACACTGGTATTATACACCTGTCATGGCCTACAGCTACCTGGGAGACCCCCAAACATACCCTGCAGCCCCCAAGAACAAAGACTTATAAGCTTATAAGTCTCACCACCACTGAGCCTGAGCTGCGTCTCCTGGCGGGCTTGCAGCCTGTGCTCCACTGCGGCATGGCCATGGCTGTTGAACCCATACCTGCACCAAAACAGGCAAGGTTCAGGGCTGGACTGGTGTCCACAAGCTCAGAGCAGGACACAGGAGAAACATGAGGAAGGCGTATGATCTCTGCAGCTCTGCTCAGCACATCCAAGCCAAGAGCCACTGCGGCACAGACCATAGAGCCAGGAGTACCAAAATAAACACTCTCCCTCTGGGTGGGCTGTCTGTGTAACACTGCAGAGCAGCCACCCCCCGATCCCACCTGTTAATCACCGCCTCATCCTCCACCAGCCGGAAGACCCTGGGCCTGGGGTTCCCCTCCTGGGGCTTGGGCGTTACAGTCCCTACTTCCACAAAGCCAAAACCCATCTTGTACAGCCCGTCCACAGCCTCGCCCTGCTTGTCGAAGCCAGCCGCCAGGCCCACCGGGTTGCGGAACCGCCGCCCAAGGACTTGCACCTCCTGCGGAGCAGGGGCTGGGTCACACACTGGCAGCTGGGAGCCAGGAGGACCAGAGCCCACCAACACGGCACCACAGCCAGGGCCTTGCTCCAGCCCCCACAGCCCCTTAGCTCCATGCCCTCCCCTCCATTCCCTCTGCCCCACAGGGTGTCCTCTTCAGGTGCCTGCCCCAGGGGACTCACGGCTCCTACCAAGGTCATCTCCTGGACCCCGGGACGCCCCAGGAGCCCCGCCAGGCACCTCCGCTGGCAGGCAGAGCTCAACGTCCCCCAAGGACCACGACAGGGCCGGGGGCACCCTGGGACCCGGGGGCACCCTGGGACCCGGCCGTCCACCCACCTCCCCGCCACCCCCCCGCGTCCGGGCTGCTGCCCCGGCAGTCCCCCCCCACACCCGTCACCCCCCCTCCCACCGCCACGGAGCCGCACCAGCACCGGGCCGTCGGGACGGGCGGGTGGCAGCAGCCCGAGGGCAGCGGCACGCAGAGCCAGGCCGTGGGCGGCCTCGGGGGGGAGGGCGCGGAGCGCGGGCATCACCACCGCCGTGTAGAACCGCTCGTCGCCCGCCGCCAGCGCCGAGCCCAGCAGCAGCCCGCAGCCTCCCAGCGCCGCCGCCAGCGCCCGCAGCCGCCCCTGCGCGAGATGGTCAGCACCACACCGGCACCCCGCCCCACCCGCTCCCCATACCGGCACCGCATCCCGCCCCGCCCGCTCCCCATATACCAGCACCCCACCCTGCCCGCAGCCCATACCGGCACCGCACCCCGCCTGCTCCGCATATACCGGCACGAGCACCCCGCAGCGCCCGCACCCCGTCCCGCTCCGCCTGCATCCCGTACCGGCACCGCACCCCGCCTCACCACTGCCCGTCCAGCCCCCACCCTCACCGGGACCCCGCGAGCGCGCCCCGCCGCCCCCCGCACCGCCCCGGAGCCCTCCCGCCGCTCACGCGCAGCGGTGCCGCCATCTGATCAGCCCGACACGTGGAGGAACACTTCCGGGATCCCGCCCCAGCCAATAGAGGCGCGGCAGGACTCGGCGCGGGACGCACGGCGACGCACGCAGGCGCAGCGAGACCGCCCTGGCCCCGCCCCCGCCGCCCGCCGCCCCCCAAGGCCCGCGGCCGGGGGGAACGGGGAGCCCCGGAAGGCAGAGCCCCAGCAGCAGCGCCGCCGCCGCTCCGCCTCTCCCCCCGCGGGGCGCCGCCACAGCCGCGCAGCGGCACCAAGGAGGGTCCCGTCCCCGCATAAAGGCAGCCCAGTGCCGACCGGACACTGCCGCTCACAAGCCGAGACTTTATTAGGAATCAACGCCCAAGATACCCGGAACTCCACGGAGTTCTGTGAAAGCATTATACACAGACGAGTTACAGAGGAGAGCAAGTCAGGGCCGGTGCTCCCTCCCACGCAGGGAAGAGCCGCCCCAGCTGCAGAGCGCGCTGCCAGCGCTCAGGGTAAGCAAGGTTACCGCCGTGCACCCCGAGTGCCCCTCACCTCACCCTGCAGGCCCAGCGCCTAGTGAAAAAGGCAGCAGCGCAGCTGGCGCACACCCCATCGCTACACTAGCCCTCGGCCCAGCCACTTCACACTCCCAGCACGTTCAGGCGGAACATGCTGAATGGGAAAGCGCACTAGCACTGCCCTCCTATGCACAGGGAATACATCCCCCTCCCCCAACCCCCTAAAGAGCGCAGGAAAGGCCTCGGAGGGCTCCCCCAGAATCCAGAGGGAGCAAGAGAGGATATCAGGCAAACTGCAACCAGATGCAGCTGGAGCCCTGGAGATGCAGGGAGGCGGCAGAAGTGCCAGTGTGCTACACAGCCTCAAGGGCAATGCCACAGCTCCTCACAACTGTATTCCCTGCCTCCACCCTGATCAGCTAGAAGTCTTACCAAAGGGACTTAAATCACCCTTACCATACAGGACATCAAGCAGAAAGGGGCTGCTTGTGGACAGCGCTGCCCTTGAAACCACCAGGAAGAGGAGAAAGTCCTGCTGCGATTCAGCCCTCACCTCCCTTTTCTGTGGGAGGGAGTGCAGAGCCACTGCAAAGGCAGCCAGGAATGACACTCAATGTCATCTGCAGCTTTCCTGTATAGCTACCCAGACTAACAGGGGCTGCTCCCTGCTCTACCTCATGAGATTCCCCACAGTACACCTCCTGGAGCAACAAAGATCGGGAAAGCGGCAGCATCTGGTTTAAGTACAGCAGGAAGAGAGCTCAGAAAGAAGAGCGTTCTCATTCGAGGTTAATACCAAAACCGAATTCAAGGGGAGTCTGTTTCACAGATAAGCAGCTGTCACAGACCCTGCCCTTCAAATTGGAGTTACAGCCCAGCTGGGTTTATGTTTTCTTCTTCAGCTCCTCAAATCTCCGAGAAAGATCATCAAAGTCAATGTCTTCAGAGGCAGAAGAATTGGCGCCGGTAGAAGCTGTTGGCAGCGTATCTGGCACGGATGGTAATTCAGGCAGCACAAAGTTATCGAAGGTGTTAGACGCTCCAGCTTTTGTTTTAGGAGAGGCTTCTGGCTTGGGCCCAGGCCCTATTTAGAATAAGAGAAATATAATTTCACCTCACCATCATCACACGCTCACCAGGCCATAGAGAGCCACACAAAAGAAAGGTTGCTCGACCAAGAAAGCAGTATTTTTCTGAACAGGACCAGTGGTCATGCACTTCCAACTGCACGTAGGCTCAATGGGGAAAACCACAAGGTTTCAGGTTTACATGGCTGCAAGGGGCTGCAGTGGCAGATTCAGAGACGTGACCTTGTCCTAAGATCCCCTTCCACTGCCCAAGGCCAGCTGCAGCTGGGCTGAAGCTCTCACATGCCTATTCTGGCAGGACTGCATCATGGGGATTTCAAAATCCCAGTTCTCTCCATTCCAACACCTCCTAAAGACACAGGCAGGTACCACATGCTGTCACCCAGCTGTCACAGTGAAGCATACAGCCAGACCCACTGCACCCACAGGCCTATCTTCTTCAGCACGCATCAACAACAGTCCCCCAGGGGATTCCGTTAGAAATCCTTGCTGGAGCTGGCAAGGTTTCCTTACCCTAAAGACCCTCTCCATCCTTAGCAAGTGCTAGAAATAAAGTGCTTTCAAAACATACAGAGCAGAATCACACTGTACAAGGCTGGAGAATTTTGTTATGATCCAATTATGATGCATGATGCATCTTGTAAGCCTTTAGGCAGACGGATGAAGGGATAACAGCTATCTCTACTAGTCCTGATCTGCTCCATGCAACCTCAACACTGACATTAATACAAACCTATCTACCCTCTTAGTGCTTACTTCTCTCATTCTGTTGCTGCAAAACCTATTATTTACACTGTATAAAAATATATTATCACTTAGAGCTGTTTCTTTCTCATTTTATCCTGCAACACCCTGTACGTGGTCTGATGAGACAGCTTAAGCTGGAGACCCAGTACTGATGCCGAAGTCAAACTCCAGTTCTTAAGTTTCCCGGTGGAAGTCTGGATCCTCCCTGTTTTGAGAGGATACTCTCCATTTCCATTCCATCAGTCTTCTCAAAACTCAAATCCTACTCTCAAGATGTGCTGAGTTCTATGTATTGTTCCCCATATAGAAAGCGTCCTCCCAGGGACACTGGGATCCCAGGGTAACCACAGACCCTAACCACACTAGGTTTCCCATAGCTCTTGACATACTCACCATCCACTGTCGCAGAAGCATCCTTGTCAGCATTATGCTCATCAATCTGGAAGAGACTCTCCGTTACTACAGTGCTCTCTCCTACCAGGCATAGAATCAGACGTGCAGACACTGCTTGTGGGCAACAGCAGCCACACACACGCAGAGCAATGCATACCCCACCCCTCCCTAAGACGGCAGACAACGCGGGCTTCCAGCACACTCTGAAGACTCTGCCTCTCTTCCCAAGAAATGGAGGTAGTGCTTTGACTTTCATCTCCCTCCCTGTCAATCAAAGCAGCTTCACTCTCCATATTCTGGAGCTGGAGAAACAGAGCATATCCACTGGCAGGTCTAAAATATTTATCAAGGACATAAGTGGGAGAAGACTGCCCTCTTCATCCATGTCATCATGGCTACTGTTTCCTTTCTTTCATAAAGAACAGATAGGTCCTTGTAACCATTAGCAAGGCACGAAGCGACCCCATCTCAGGTCTTGGTCCAGTTGGGACAAAGACCCAGAGCACGGTCAGCTGTGCTGGTCTAACTCCTCCTTCCCAGTGGGCTGCAGTCAGTGCCATCTATACCCAGCTAACAACTGCTGCAGCTGTGCCGGCATCTCCTGGGCTCAAAGGCTGATGTGCAGCTAGTACAAGGTGTTAGCACACACAGGCGCTTGGCTACACTCATACCTACTCAGGACACTGCAAAAAAAAAGCAGCATGTCACTGAAAGCAAAGTTAGAGGCATGATCATGAAACGCAGCAACAAAAACCTAGACAAGCATAGGAAGAGAAGACTCCAGCCTCTCCTTCATAGTCCCCAAGGACTGGGAAAAGTCTAGAAAAACAGCGTTTGAACATACATCATCTGGATCAGCCAAAATTTTCATCCAGGCTAACTATGGATTAGTTCAAAACCCACAGTTAAACAGGCTGAAGGTGATAAACCCTTCACATTGGGAAAAAAAACAGGAATAGATCTTGGCTTTCCTTTGCAGCCAAAACACATGGCTCAATGAGGAACTTCTCTTCACAAGTCATTCTCCCATCACATGCTTAGTGATTCACCACACCCCTGAGCAATGCCAAGCACCACCCCAAAAGCTCCAAAGGTTGACAGCAGAGTGCTTAATGAACATTTGCCTTTTCTGTGGCTATCACTGCACTCTTTCTGAGGTATTCTCTGCTGCCTACAATGGTGATTCAGCTCAGGCACTTACAGACTCATATGTCGGTGGTGCTGCTGGAATTGGTGGTGGATGGATATTAGTGAAAGGCTGGTAGGTCCCCACTGGTAGGCCATTGAAGTCCTCCTGCACAGAGAGATTACAGTCATGCACCAGCCTACTCACTTGGGAGAGCAACATGGGACACAATGCACTGACAGCTTCTGTGGGAGTCAGAGAAAGTAGTAGTCTAAGATAAATGCAGAAAGTATCCAACCTGATACAGTTCATACTTACTAGGAAAAGACTCTTAAGTGTTAAGTCAGATGTAGTCAACCTGGAGCAATCAGATCCAGCTAACAGGATGGTGGGTTATTCTAAAGAACCAGCGTGCCTAAACACTTCATCTTTCACAGCATTATAAGTACCAGGACAAAAAGAGTAATAGCCTGTCTTAAGCACACCTGAGCCGCTGCTCCTGAGTGTAGTATCACAAAACAGGAAGGAGGTCTATGGCTCACTCAAGGCTTTGTATTACCCTTACTTCTAACACAACAGTGCCTTAAAGACCTAAACTTGGTGCCAGTTCTCAGCATATTTATGCCTGGGCCTTCAGCCTGCTGATGATACGCAGCTCAGATTTTCCACAAAACACACCGCAGCACTGCTGGGACCATATTAAGACTCCAAGCCATCCCACTGTTCCGCCACTCTCCAGTCTACAGGGATATCCTGTAAATGACTGAATTCAGAGAACAATGCTCTTTTCAGCTCCCAACTTCCACCCTCACAACAAATCATCTCCAAGAGCCACTGCACTCATCCCCTCCCCTTGCAAGTCTGAAGGCAGGGCACTTCTGCATTTTTCTGGGCTGTTCCCAGCCCACAAAACTCACCTGATTTCCTTGACCGAATCTTGGCACACTACCAGCCTACCAACTTCAAAGTGCAGCTCCAACCCCTGGTCAAAAGCCTGACAGTCAGAAGACTGCCTCAGGAGTTAAGTCTGGACTCCTCTGTTCCCTGAAGGCAAAGAGGGCTGACTGGAGAACAGGGGTAGGAACCTCCACAGTCAAGAAGCAACACGAAGCTTCAGCTGCACTGCCAACAATTTCCATACCACACAGCCTCACAGCAACACAATGGCCTTCTGACACATGAAGCTATCAGGTGCAGACACTTCCCAATCAGCAGGCACAGGGCTAAGCACCACAATCAATGCGCAAAGCAAAGGCACTTACCAGACCCTTTGGAGGTGGATAGGAGAAGGGCGGATTTGGTGTTGGCATGGGCATAGGCATCATCACTGGCATGGGTACTATTCCATCAGGACCAACCAGCGGGGCTGTAAATCCACCACCTCCTCCCCCTCCATGGCCACCCTTCTTCACATCATCCGTGAATCCCACATCAATCAGATTTGCCTCTCCGCCTGCAGGGGCTTCAGCCTGGAGAAGGCAGAAGAATTCTGCTCACCAGCACATCTCTATTCTGATCACAGCCCTCTGAACAGCGTTAGATGCAGCATTTGTAACCGGACAAGATGGGACAGAGCACATAGCTGTTACACAGTGATATTAATGGGAATTGGAAAGGGATCCAGACTATAGCATGACTACAGCCACATGCCATAGGGCTGTGGGAAGGAGCAGGTCTCATGCTACGTTAGGGCTGTCTAGAAAATACCAGAGTACAATTACTGAGTTTGCTGCAATGCCACAGCCCTGAGCTCTGAAAGCCCACGCAGCACCCGTGGGACATTTCAGCCACTGGAACACAGAAGGGAGCTCCAGCCTTGCAGGTGCCTCACTCACCATCACCACTGAGTCAGGCTCATAGGGCACATTGTAGTTCTTGGCAATCTCGATCAGGTATCTCTCCACCAGAATCTTGGGCGGTGCCTCCACACTCAGCTTGTGCATCAGCTGGAATACAAGAGTGTAGGGACACTCAGCGGGACCAGGGTGGTGCAGCGCAGTGGAGCTCTATCCCAGCCAGGGCTACCTGATCCAGGGAGCACAGTGCAGCCTTGGGGAGGTCTTTCCTCCCAGTACAGCACTGCCACAGGGGAGGCTGCTGGCAACCACAGGCCAGGGCTCCACATGCTCTGCTCCCCTCCATCCACAGCCAGCACAGCAGGGCCCCACCTGCCAGGGACCTCAGCACTATGCTCCCATGCTCCAAGGCAGGCTGGCCCCCAGCAGCACAGCTGGCCCACCCTACTCTGCAGTGAGCCACAGGCATCAGCCACTGGCCACAGGAAAAAGAGGCAGAAAGCCACAGCATGCATGTCTGTTCTGGCAGCTCCAGCTGGCTGCAGCTGTTCCACCAGTACATTACCCTGTCATTGACTGTCCCAATCTGGTTTGTCCGGCACAGCTTCCCATACTCCTTGCTGTATTTGGCACACAGCTGGTCAGCAACCTGTAGAAAGGGAGAAACTCTGGAAATATGCATGCCCTTGCTTTCCCCCGCCACACATTGCACCTACAGCTGCCCACCTCCCTGCCCCTTCCCAGATCACCCTCATTTCTACCATCAAGTGCCCCAGCTGAGTGGTCTTAGCCATCCGTGATGCTCAAGGGACACCTATACCGGGGTCTCCATCTGCACAGCCCATAAAAACCATGTTCTCTGCATTAATGACAGAGTCCCGGACAAAGACTTCCACCAGCTTCTGGCAGGATCAGCCCCACCCTGCACGCATAACACCCCTCAAACAACCCTACTCACTATCTTCAACTCAGCCACTTCTGACTGCAGTTGCGGTGCAGCCCAAATCAATGTAGACACTGCTTCTGCCAGGCCAGAGTCCAGCTCCCTAAGGACAACAGAAGACAATCTTATTTCCACATCAAGCACCTAGTCTTTACTGCCTTCAATCTGCTTAGCCTCGAAGTCCCCATACTCCATGGTGGGCTCCAGAGTCTTCCCTGCCTGGGGAAGAAGAGGTCTCTGGGGTCCTAGGACACCAAGACAAACAGGTGCCCTTCTGTATCCCAGGCCTGCCCCCAGCAGTCCCCCTCCCTGAGCCCAGGGAGCAGCCTAGGCCCTCTCCCACAGCATACCCTCTAGGCCAGAGCTTACTTCATGGACTGAATCAAGCCAAAGCGGGCTAGCAGCAGATCGCAGTACAGCTCCAGGATCTCCATGGCCTCCACAAGGTAATCTTCACGGATGATGTGCTCCACACGAATCCTGGCACGCTCATCTTTTCCGGCTGCCAGATAATCTGCAATCTCCTTCCTTGCCTTCTGGGCCAACTCAGCTACAGCACATATTCCCAAGACCAGTCACTGTGCTGGCAGGGGCTGCTGCCTCCACACCCACCCACAGCCCCCACCAGAGACAAAGCCATCATGAGCTTCCCTCTCTCCTTCATTGAGCCTCTGCAGCACAAGCCACTGAGCCATGGCTTGGTGGACCCCTTCTGTCTAGGTCCTAGCACACTAACTCACAGGACAGAGCGGGCTTTAGCTGCTAGAAACATTCCTAAACCTTCAACTTCCCTGCAGAGTCAACCAGAACCACGGACCTTATGTGCGTCTGGGCAGGATAGGACAGCACAGGTGGGCAGAGCCTCCCACAGCACCCAGGAAGTTCCCCTCTATGCTGTGGGTGCAGAAGGCCCAGGAAAGGCCCCCGCGCCAAACTGGCATGTCCCTCCACACACAGCCCACATCTACCACCCCATGCACCCCATAAATTGCACTGTGACACCTAACAGGAAGGTGAACAGAGGCCACATTGTGGCCAGCCTGCTCCTCTGGGTACTCGCACACTGGGGCAGAGTGCAAGGCCTGGGTCCAGCAAGGAAGACCAAAAGGCTCCATGCTCAACCCATGAAAGTACCGACTCCAGAAGAGTTTTCTCCTCAAGTCTCCTGAGCCCCAAAAGCATCCTGGGTCACACCTGCCTCCTCAAATACTCACTCTTCTTTTTCTCCAGCAGTTTGAGGCGATTGATGACAAGGCGCAGGTTGACTCGCAAGCGCTCAGCCTTGAACCCGGAGCCCAACATGATAAACACTGTCTGTGGGAGAAGAGGAGAAGGTGATTGAAACCAGGAGCTATTGGTCATGTCAGAAGGACACCAGTTGCTGTTTTACCTGGGGGGACAGGGAGGTGGGGGGGAAACGATTTCTCTGAATGAAAAGGTACAGGCCTGCCATTCCTGAATCTGGTTATTTACAAATGACTGGACCTCACCATTCCCATTCCCACATTACAATCCTGCACCTAACCAAGGCCAACAGGGAATACAAACTTCCTGGATATTCCCATTCAGACAGACTGAATCTCGACCCCAGAAACAGACATAAGATGATCAAACACTGGGACTACTCCATAAATAGGAACAGGGTTAGAAAACATACCCTAAAACAAGAAGTTACAGGCCTGCGTCTATTTAATCAAGGCAAGTGACACCAGCCGCTGATGTGAATACCAGACTGCAGTAAAGTTTTAAGAATGTTAGACAAACATGTACCAGCAGTGGTCTAGGAAAATATGATTGTGCAAGCTGAGCTTAATGAGCTGGTATTTTGAGGTTCCATTCAGTCCTAAATTTCTAAAGAAGCCCAAGTGGAAAAACCCTTCAGATTCCACAATAAACAGCATAGCTGCTAGAAGACATTAACTCCCTTACTTCGAAAACCGAGGTAAGTAAACCAATGCCTCAAGATGCCATCTGTGACAACTATCATACAGTCATATCCCCTATCACTCTGTTACTTCATTGACAAAACCACATTTTTAAAGAAACATGAAAGTCAACTTGATTCTTCAAGCCAACCTCTGCCCTATTAATATGCAAGTTGTAAGACATCTCTATGATTAACAAACTATGGTTGTAACAGTCCTGTCATCAGAAAGAAAAAGTGGCCGTTCCATATTCCCTACACTCTTCCTGCTTACTGAACACATGCTCTGGCCCTTCTCCAGTCTCTCATGAGGCTGTTCAACTCATTAGTCCTACAGAAAACTAACTCAGAAGATTCTGTTACTGCATTTTGTTATGCCAAGAACTGTTCATCAAAAAAATCTTTCCTTAAAAACTATCATATGTAAAGACCTTGGCTTGTACCTGGAGGACACGCTGGAGCAAACTTTTGGATAGTGACAGCATTTTGTGTATAACTAGTGGTTTACATATGATTATTACTATCTAGAGCATATCCCATTTATTTAGCTGATCTATTCACACATTAATACAGTTATTCCAGCAATGTCCAGAACCAACCATACTCAAAAACATCGCTACAAAAATACATATGCATGATGCAAGTCTGATGCCATAAAAAGCAAGTTTTGCCCTTCTGTAACTGGAACATACTCCCGCAACATTAAAATAAGTTTATAGCGCTGCAAGAAACAGTCTCAGCATGAGTTGCAACGTCTCTGTAAAAGTACCTATTAAATTACTGTTCTGATTAACAACCTGTTTTAACAGATTACTTCAAAATACAGCCATGAAGTAGCAGCCAGCTCACCAGCCATTGTTTCACAACCCTCCTGCTGTCATTCTAAAGTTTTGTTGCATGAGGCTCTCAGCCACACTGCTGCAGAAAGGCTGATGCAATTCTTCCCTCCCTGTACCTTGCCTTCCCATTCCTTCCTGTAGACGGGCTGCTGCTGCTCTGACCAGACAGAAATTAACCTTCACTCGTATAGCAATTAGCCTCTTGCTAGGGCAGTTTCCAGGTGCATTAGCTGGCGAAACTCGCCGCGTAGCTGCCCAACGGCCAGGGCTAGTTCGGAGAAGCGCGCAGGCAGCGCAGGAGACCCTGGGTTAGCTTTACCGGCGCATCCGCGCCGAGACGGAGCTGAGGGAGAGAGATCCCTTCCCTCTGCCTCCCCCCGCCATCCCCAGCGAGGCGGCGCCGAGGGGACGTCCCACGGCGCGGACGAGAAAGGCCCAGGGCCTGCCCCCAGCCCAGCCAGCGGACACTTGAGGCAAGGCACCCCCCTCGCTACTAGCACCCTCTCGGCCACCAAGGGAGCCCCGTCGCCCAGAGCGCGGCCACCACAGCCACAACCCCACTCACCGTCGCCGCTCCCCACAGCCTTCGAGCACCCCAAAATGGCGGGCGCCCTTCCGCCCCACCGCACCGCGTGCGGAGGGATCCACGGTGCCCGGCGCTCCCCGCTCCTTACCTGGAGCACGACCGAGCTGAAGCGGCATGCACTTATTGCGACCCCGCTGCCATAGCTACTGCACCGGCGTAGCGGCGTCCTCGGAAAGAAGCGGCAGCAGGACGAGCGAGGAGAGCGGCGCTGAGGGATTAAATGACCTAGCGGAGGGATCCTTTGCCTGTGACGGCGCGGTACTCACGATGAGCGCCCGCCGGTACCCGCCCTCCGGCGCGGAGGTTCCGGTAGTATAGCGTTCCGCCTGTGGCTCTCTCTGCCCCTCGCTGTGAGCTCCGCCTCTACGGGGGACGGGGCCGTTCGGCTGAAGGCACCGCGCCGGGTCGCGGGCGGGCTGAGGGGTCTCCTGTTCTCTGACAGCCAGGCGGCGGTGGCGCCTCCGCGAGGGAGGGGCGGGCCGAGGCTGAGCCCGGTGCCAGTGCCGGGGGCTGCGGTCCCGCCGCTGCATCTCCCCGGGGCCGCGCAGCCCCGAGGGTAAGCGGGCCCGGCGCGAGTGCCGGGCGGTGCCCGCAGGCCCCTGCGGAGGCGGCTGCCCCGGGGCTGACGGTGGCCCGCGGAGGGAAGCAGCCCAGAGGCCCCCGCTCTGCGGTTCATTTCCAAACGGGTGCGTGAGTTCATAACGCACGTGATGGCTTTTAAATTAATAGTAAAATCGTGATTTTTTTTTTTTTTTTTTTTTTTTGACCTTGCAGGGTAAGCGACATTCTGGTGACCTCGGGTAGCACAGGGGCAGCCGCTTCCCGACCCGGGCGTGGGGAGAGACAGCGGCCAGCGGAGGGGGACAGGGCTTGGCGGCGCTTCGCGGGCTGCCCGCCGGGGTACGCGACCCGCGGCTGGCACGGATGAACTCCTCCGGGCGGCCGGGAGCTGCTGGCTGCGACGGATCCATGAAAAACAGGTGAGATGCTTCAGACAATGCAACAGGCCCCTGGGGCCTGCCGGCGGGGTCTCTGACAGCCAGCAGGGCACAGCCGCCGCCGTGCCGGGGGCTTCCCGGGGCCGGGGGCTTCCAGGGGACGTGCCTGTGCCCGCGCCCGTGCCCGCGCGGCGCGCTCTGGCGCCGCCGCCATCTTGCCCGTCTGTCTGTCCGGCGGCCCTTTGTCTGTCTGCGGCTCCCCGGCGCCTGCAGCGGGACCGGGTAAGGCGGGCCGGGGCCGGGGCCGTCCGCCCGCGAGGGGCGGGCCGGATCCTGCCGTCCGCCTTAGGGGCGGCAGCGTCGGCCCCTCTGCCTGCGAGGAGCCGGTGCGGTCTGTCTGTCCGCGTTGTCGGGCTGAGTCCCTCGGTCGTCCGGCGGCATCCTCGGGGGCCCGGGCTGGGCTCTTCCGTCCATGCTTCTGCCGGGGGAGCGGGGTCCGCTTGTCTGTGTGTCCGTCTGCTTACGGGCTGGATCCCTTCATCTGCCGCTTCCCGTCTGCTGGGACCGCCGGCTGGATCTTTGTGTCCGTCTGAGGCGGCTGACGGGATCCCCGTGTCCCGCCGTCCGTCGGTGGGAGGCTGACGGGACCCTTGTGTCTGTCTGTCTGGGGGTAAATGGGTTCAGCTCTTCCTTTTGTCTGTATGTCTGTCTGAGGGAACTGTTGGGATTGATTCCTTCCTCTGTCAGTCTGAGGACGAGGAGTCAATGTTTCCCCCCCGTGTAAGGTTTGAGGGCGTTGGTGTGTCCCCGCCTGTGAGGGACGAGGGGGTGCATCCTGCCCCCTGCGAGGAGGGGTATTGGTGGTCCCTCCCCACATGAGGGCAGGCGCTGTGTCCCTGGCCCTGCCTGCCCAGGGAGGTCCTGGCAGCAGGGAGGGTGCAGCAGCCCTGCTGTTTCCCTCTCCCTGTGCCTGTCTGCGAGGGTGGTGAGGTCCGTCCCTTTGAGGGGCATCTCTTTGGGCCAAGACTTGTCCGTGGCCTGGCCACACCTTCCTTCAGCTGCCACCACAGTGTCTGGAGCTGTGACCGCAGGGCAGCCGGTTCCCTCGTCTGCCTGGGCTATCCGGTGCCCAATGCCAGTTTTCTGGGCATGGTGCAGCCTTGTGCCCCCGCAGTCTCTCTCTGGGTGGGGGCCAGAGATAGGGCAGGGTCCGCAGGTTTGATTAGGCTCTTGCTCTATCGGCTGTGGAGGGAGAAGGGAGTTTGGGCTGAGATTGCAGTCACTCTTGAAGTGGGGCACTCTTAGCTTTTTATAGGCTGGGGACAGGACTGTGTACAACTTTGCTTGAGAACTGGGTGGGACTGCCCATACACGGTGGTTTGTGAAATGCTTGTGGATTGTTTGATGCTGGCACTGGATATGGCTGTGGTGATGCAGAACAAGGCCTGCAGGCAGAAGGGTGGGGAATGACCCTAACATAGTTGGCTGCATTTGGTCAGAGCCTCAGGAGGTGTCAGTGGTGTGTGTGACAGGCTCTTCTCTTCTCAGGTGAGCCCTCTGCTGAGGGAACGAACACTCTGTGCTCCCAGGTCAGGGAAACATGTCCCGTCGGAAACAGACCACTCCTAACAAAGTTCACTGTGAGTATTATATTACACAGCATTGTGGGATCCTTGCCCTAGCTGGATTGTTGTGGCGTGAGATGGGGAGGAGGGCAATGATGAAGAGGGGAATGGTGGTTACTCATGTTTCATCGTAGGGACTATAAGAAGAGAAACTGAGCTCTGTGCATCAGGGGAACTGGCTGTGTCCTGGCATGGCAGGACAGGGATAGGCTTGAACAAGCAACTAATGCTGTAAAGGTAGGTGTGTATGTGCAGGGCCTGTAGCTGTGCTTTGCATTCACACTGTCACAAGTGCAAGTTAGTATACTAAGAAATGTGCCTTCGGGGATCTGGTCCGCCTGGGGTAGTAAAGGAAGTTTTAGGCAAGGTGGTCTGAGTGTATGGCTGAAAGGCAGGATGTCCTGGGTTCTGATCTTTGGCCTACCACAGACTCAAATGACTGGCCTTGGACACGTTACTTAAGCTCCCTGTACCTCAATTTCCTGCCAGATAATGTAAGTAAAGCCATTTGCTCTTTCCTTGCAGGGAATGGGCAGTGGCTAAGTAATTTACTGGACAGATAAATGTTATCTGTCAGATCATTCCTGAGCTGAGCGGACGGATCTCTGTTTCTTCAGCATGGTCAAGACCCTGGCATTTGTTTGACAGTGAAAGGGCTGAAGATGCTATACATCAGCACTTCTTGTGGACAGGCTATAGTGAGATGTTAGTGGAGTTGGAAGACACGTATGGATGTTTGGCTGCAAAGGGGAAACTGCAGGTATATGGCTTTTGTTTGATTGCAGCAGAGGAAATCTGGGGGGACTGAAGCTATGCCCTTGTAGATACCCAGCTTTGTGGCTGGAGACATGTTTGGAATTTGGGCTGGAATGAGGAAAACAAATTTCTAATTCTATAGACATGTGAAAGCAAGGCTGATGAGAGGGCCCGAGGTACTGCTAAGCTGTAGTAACTGTCAGGAGTATGGGACAGAGAGCTGAATGCTGCAGCACTAACACTGCCTCACTTTGCTGATGCTGCTGGCTTGCATGCCTCTGTGTGTTTCTCTGTGCTGCCTTTTCGTATGGGTACGGCAACAGGAATCTATGCATGCTGTTCTCTGTACTAGGGGAGAATACATTCCGATATAGCCTAACACTTTGCACACTCAGTGAGTGTACCGGGGAGAATTACTCCTGCCTGGGTCTTGAAAGCCCCATTGGCTGCTAGAGCTAGGCGTGGGAGAGCTGACAAAGCTTTCCTTGGTGGCCAGCGTAAGAGTCTTGAGGCGTGGCTTTTGGCATCTGCACTGACTTGTGCTCTCCAATTCCTGCTTCTTGGTGCTGCATTCAACAGTGGGCATTTGCCTGAGAGTACATTAATGAATTTCAAATTGTCTTCCTTAGAGAAATTTGATATGTCCTGTGTTTTGTCATATGATACCAGTAACCCATCTTGTGTCCACATATTTTTGCTTCTGAGAGCGCCCAGATATTACTGCTGTCATTTAGATCAGACTTAAATAAGGTATGCACTTACACTGTCTCCCCTGGTGTAGACTCATGGTCTCTCATGTATGGAAACCAAGGGGCACAACAGCTCTAACGGTGCAGGTAGAGTTTCCATGGCGTTTAGGTGGGCTGTTTTCTGCACTCCACTGTGTAAGGGTTATGTTCTTCAGGATCTTGTACTATTTATACAAAACTATACATATTATGGAGTTCAGTTGTGCACTATTTTCACAGAGAACACTGCTTTTTTTAACTGCAATGCAAGTGATTGTATCTCCAGTTTTGGTCTCAGGGGAAGCTCTCTGACAAACATGCAACCAGCGGGCATGAGGTTGAGGTTATGGTATCTGGTATGCCATAGAGAGGAATTCTGGGACCTGTTCACCTCCTTTACATGTGGCACATTGCTACAGAGCAACTATTCAACAGGAGCAGCAAGTAGGACCACAAGAAAATAAAGGGACTGAAAGATAGAAGAAACATGTCAATGTGATGTCTCCACCTTGGGATGGAAAATCTTATCTTATGATGAACACCACCAAAAATCGTTGGGACTTCTCTGTCTACATAGCCTGCTGTGTATCTGGAGGGCCCAGAAATGCCATGCAGTGCACTGACGAGGATAATCGGAGAGAGCATCGGCTCCAAGAACTGGGTGAGCCAGCAGAATGAGGAGTCAGGCTGAGACATAGCAGACACATGACTACGACCTCTTCACAGAGACTGAAGTGGTTGGGAGGAGGGGAATAAAAGGGAGAGCAGGTATGCAGCTTTTTATGCAGTTGTCTGCAGCTGGGGTCTGATTTGGCAGGCTGCGGGGCTGGGGAAGTGCTTTCTGGATTTGCATAAATACCACTGTGGATATCTAATTGGACAAATTTGTGGGAGGATAGTGCCTACTTCTTCCTTGCATGGCCACTCTGTGTTATCTTCTTTCTTGGATTTACTAGGGCAGGCAACAGCTGCAGATCTCCTCTCCCTGGCTTGCTTGTTGCCACCTCTTTCCAGGGTTACTTTCCAGGCTTGGCATGGCCCTCATTTAACCTTGCCCTCACAGCAACATGGCTTGCTGTCCTGACTTAGCACAGAATCACTTTGTTTGGCATGCAGAGCAACTGTCTGGGAGGTTGTGTGTTTACAAGTCAAAACAGTTTTAAATGGAAGTTGACGTGTAAGGAAATTCAAAATAATATAGAAACAATGATAAAAATTACTATCATCACAAAAGTCTAATTGTGCATGATGGCCAGTCCTTCTACAGATTTAATTGCAGTCATTTCCCCTTTGGCAGGGCTGCAGCACATAATTGGCTCTTAATAAGTTAATTTTGTTTTGCCACATGGTGCTTGAAAAACACTTACACCTGACAAAGTGGTAACAAATAAAACTGTTATACTGGAATATACTTACTGGATTGCCCATTCCACATTGAACTGAAAAATACAATGCAGTTACGTTGTTCCTGTGGAGATATCTTAATTGGTTCAATTTGGTCTTTATTTTCTTCCAGACTCTAAAGTATAGAATCTCTCTAAGCAATTCTTCTGATCTTGCATTCAAGCCCATCCATCGCTGCGCTGTCACTCCATCGGTTATGGGCTACTCACTGTTCTTGTGCTTGCCAAAAATTCGCTGCAGGTGTTAGCGTGCACTTTTATTTTCTCTCCCTGCTGTCTCATGAGCTGCTTTTCTTTCTATTGCTTGTACCCTTTGCAAGTTATGCTTATTTTAGAACTCTTGAGAATGGCTTTTGTTAGTCAAATTAATTCCCAATTCCTAGCTCTATTTATCACAGTCCCAGTATCCCATTAATCCTCCATTTCCTTCCCTCTCCCTCTGATCCATACACATTCTGAACTCTCCAGTGTTCCTTGAATTCTGCTGTCTATAATATTCCCAGTTTGAAGAGAAAGTGGCTTGCAAGAAATAGCACCCAGCATTCAAAACAGAGCAGAGGAATGTTACTTGCATCAAAATCCTTGGTTCTTAAAGGGCTTTGTGGGCTGCCATTGTTAACTCTTTCAATTGTGTTGTTTTTCATTTCAGTAACCACTACAGCAGTGTGGACAACCCAGAATAGCGATGGGGCAGGTGGACTAGATTCACAGTGGTGGAAAGACTTGCAAATTTCAGGTCCAGGAAAGGAACACAGAGAAGACCTACATGAACAGGGACTTTAAACTGATGTACAAGGAGGGAATAAAGTGGCTCATCTCTGAGAGACCTTTCTGTTTAGGAAGGAAGACAGGGGAATGATGCAGTTTCTTTTGATTTTGTTTTGTGGATTTTGGGGTGGGAGTTGTTTGTTTGTGTGTTTATTTTCCAGAACACCTGAGAGTTATCCTGCATTCATACAGTTCAAGAAGGGAAGGGCTCAGGAAAAAAATCCTTTCTGGCTACCAAGTTGATACACCTCCAGATCCTAGCAGTCATAACTGCCCCTGTTGCACAGTACCACAGGGTTGCCCCCTACCTCCACAGCTGCTCACCTGGCATCCCACTCATTTACAAGATTATGGAGAGGAGAACTGGAATGCAAAGCAGAGGCATTTGTATGATCTTTCACTGTCCTACGTCTCTAGCTGTTTGTAAAACAAATACAGTGACTTGTTTTGGTGTTGTGGTCAGCCTGCAGCCCTTTTTGTGTTTAATAAAGAAACTTCTGGAGAAGAGTCTGTGAATTCAATATTGAGCATAACAACCTTTACTGGCAGTAGTAATCCTAAAGCTGTTGCCTGTCATACTCCCTTTCCAAATGAATGTAAGTGTATTCAGAGAGGGGTGGAGGTGGGGGTGTAAGCATCTGTATGTGAGTATGTGTGTGCAGAAACAATGAAAGTATAACCCTCTACCTATCAAACATTACAGCCCTAAAGCTTCATCAAAGTAGGACTTAGTCTATCAGTAGATGAACAGGACACTGTTCCCTAAGTTCTTTTGAAGGCAATATTAATTTAACACATAGGAAATTCTGTATAAGCTAAAGATAGCATTTTTAAAAGTTTGTCTTTCCCAGCTCCATGGTGCCTTTTAGATACAGGCTAGCGGAGAATGCACAAGATGTCATCTGCTAACAGCACCGGTTTGGTTAACAGTTTGCATTTCTGGCTGTAAGCTGATAGTTCTCTGCACTGCGCTGAATGAATGCTAACTTGGTTCTGGGTGTGTTGTACAGAGAGGCCACTGGCAGACATGATCGCTCTCGTAGTTGTTGTGATTGATGCTAATGTTACTGATAGGAGGAGTTCCCTCCTCGGTCAGCTCATATAAAGATCACAGTTTTTAAAATCCTGCAGACTGTCTGCATAGTCTGTGTATCTGAGCGGGAACCTACCTGCCATTAGACTCCAGGGTGCTGCTCAGTGGAAACATCAGCCGTCTGGAAGGGGAAAGGGGGAAGAAAACAAACATGTAACCGCTTCTACTAGCAGTTGCAGCAGTGTTTGGGAATCCTGTTTTGTAACTCTGTCACAGGTAGCATGTCTCCCACCATAGTTTTATATCTGTCCTGTGTTCTACAGGTTTTCTCATTTCACCATACTTTGTCTTGCAATGCTTTTTTGGTCTCTGGGCTTTTATCCTGGTGGTTCGTGGATATCTGCTTCTTGGAGAGGCACTGTAATTCTGTAGTGTCTGCTGTGCATAGAGTCTGTATCTCAGTCCTACCACTGTGAAGTTGTGGTGCAGACATAAAAGCAGCACTCCAGGTTATGAAAACCATTCAGTGCTGGAATGGCTTCTGATGCGGGTACATGTGTCACAGCAATCACAGCAGTACCCGCTGCTTTCAGTGACAAATAGATTTAGAGTGCTTCTCAGTACCTCTCTTCAGCCCACGTGGATTGTGTTCTCAAGTCTTCTCTACAGAAATCTCTCACATTTCTGAGACAGAATGATAAATGCCTTCAAATGCTTTTGGAAACCTCCGTGGGGATGTTGGGAACTAAAACTCTTCTCCCACTCTCAGTGAAACTTCTGAGAGTCTTTGAAATCTTCCATATATTACTGCTTTTTAAAGCACTGCCAGAAATTGAGAGGTAAGCACCAGAAAGGCAGTATGAGCGTGAATATGGGGCAAAGCTGGCTGACGCGGTTTAGCATGTGGGAATCTACCTGTCCTTGTAACAGGACTGTTGTGCTCTCAATGGGTCAAGAATTCAATTCCCTGGTTATACTGATGCCAGTTGTAGCCCTATACTAAAAGGTATAATTTTGTTCTGAAAGCTTTTGTTTTATGTGAAAAATGCACTGCGTCTTCCTTAGCATTTTCGCGTTTATGCTTTGGGTAGCTCTTGAGAACTTACAAATCAGTTGATAAATTTAACCCAAAAGCTAGCCCACTGGGAACTTGAGCACCTTGTCCCAAGCGCTCCCAGCTCATCCACTGAGAGACAAATCACAACAACACTGGGAACAAAGTCATTTGTTGATTTAATGTCCAAAGTAATGGTTGCCGTTTATTGTTATTCTTTGGAACCAAAAGTTTTCCTTAGCAGGGATTGCTGTAAGAAGTTTTCTTTCAGAGAAGCACAAATAATTGCCTTCTTTCAATGTGTTTGCCATCTCCTATTGAGTCAAGGTACTAGTGTTCAATGCCTTTCAACAAAACAGACTGAAAGCTATCCTAAACAAGCATCTCAGCTTTGTGTTCGTTCCCTTAGTTTTCTGTTTCGAGCATATGAAGTGTCTCAGATTTATTTTAGCCAGAGCCTCTCCTGGGCAAGACACGGTAGTGAAGCAAGTTATCCATCACATAAACCCCTCTACTCCACTCTCATGAGACCCACCTGCAGTACTGCATACAGCTCTGGGGCCCCCAACATAAGAAGGGCATGGACCTGTTAAAGCAGGTCCAGAGGAGGGCCACAAAGATGATCAGAGGGCTGGAGCACCTCTCCTGTGAAGAAAGGCTTAGAGAGTTGGGATTGTTCAGCCTGGAGAAGAGAAGGCTCTGGAAAGGCCTTATAACAGCCTTCCAGTACCTGAAGGGGGCCTAAAAGAAAGATGGAGCGGGACTTTTTACAAGGGCACGTAGTGATAGGACAAGGGGTAGTGGCTTCAAACTGAAAGAGGGTAAGTTTAGATTAGATGTAAGGAAGAAGTTCTTCATTAGGAGGGTGGTGAGGCACTGGAAATGGTTGCCCAGAGAAGTTGTGGATGTCCCATCCCAAGAAACATTTAAGGCCAGGCTGAATGGGGCTTTGAGCAACCTGGTCTAGTGGAAGGTCCCTGCCCATGGCAGGGGGGTTGGAACCTCTGGAAGATGATCTTTATCATCAAAGATGATCTTTAAGGTCCCTTCCAATCCAAACCATTCTATGAAAGCCATGGAATGGCACCAGTCTGACTCTTTGTCCTTGTGGCTGCTAGGGGAACAAGTCTTTGCAGGGCTGGAGGAGCAAGCCCGCCAAGCCATGATGAAAAACAACTTTCCTGGAGCTCTTGGGGACCAAAGGCCAGCCATTCATCCGCTGCAAGACCCTGACTCCAGCAGCAGTGAGTTCTGCCCCTTCCAATAATGGCAAGGTAGTGGACTGGGGAGAGTGGCAAGGGGTGAGGCTAGGTGCTGTACAGCTTGTGGCAGTCCTCTGAGGACCATCTTACCCATCCCCTCCTCTGGGTTAGCCCTTAGCTCCTGTGCAACAAACAGCAAGAGCAGGGCTGCTCCTTAAGGGAAGGCAAGCCCAGAGCCAAGGACCACCACAACACAGGTTGGCCAATGACCTCACCACTGGGATGTACTCCCAGTTTACCAGAGCAGGGTGGTGACAGCGGTGGGTCCAGCTGATGGTCCAGTGATTGCTAAGCAAGACAGGGTAACAGGCCAGGTCTAGGGACTCTACAGAATTTAAAGTCCAGTTTAAATGGAGCCCCTGGTCGGAGGGTGTGGATAGAGGTGCCAGATGATACCGGTCAGGACAATTAAGGCCTATGCCTGCCCTCAGGGTCCTGACACTTGGAATAACTTCTCATCATGTTCCAGGTGGCAGTGATGACGAGGAAACCACCCAGGATGAAGTTTCTTCCCATACGTCTGAGGAGGATGGCTCAATGGTGAAAGTGAAGAAAGAATTAGAGAATGCAGAACAACCTGTGGCTGGAACCCCACTGATCAGAGAAAATGAGGCAAGTGTGTACTGGCTCTGCACTCACCTTAGACTCCAGGGAGAGAGAAAGGCACTGTCTAAACACCTCCTCTCCCCACCATGGTTTCTCATCTTTTTTTCCCTTCTGCCTCCTCCAAACAATGTCTCCTGGCAAGAGGTAAGGGTATGAAGGGCTCTTGGGCTGCCAGGAACAGGAGACAGCAGGCACAAACTGCCATTCTCCTGGCCGGCCAAGATGATTGTGTAGAGTGTGCCCCCTTCCTTCAGTTCTGGTGCCTTTCTCTGGCTGGCTTCCCCTCCCCTTCTGCTACAGAGCAGGCCTTGTCTGCAAGAGCCTGGGTGTGAGTAAAGGCCATGAGGCCTCTGCCTGTTCTCCCTGAGACAGCAGGAGTTTTGCTTGGAGGCTTCATAAAGGAAGTTTCGGATTGCAGGAACACAAACCAGCCCCATCGGGACTGGGCATGCAGCGCTTGATCTGGTTAAGGCTGGTGTGCACTGCTGACTAGATACTAGGGGACGGTGGAGTGGCTGTGTGTGGGGGAATCTGTGTGCCTTACACAAAGCGGCTTTTCCTCCCTGTAGGTGCCTGAGAGTTTGAATGCTGACCCTATGCTGGGACTGTCACAGTGCCCCCTCTGCCAGCTGGAGTGTGGAAGCAGAGAGCAGCTCGTTGCTCATGTATACCAGGTAGGGGATGGTTCCAAACTGTGGCATATCTCTGGCCTTAAGCCCTTGAAGCCCCCTTAAGTCCCAGATCCAGAAACAACCCAAAGTACAGGGTGGCTTTGTTCTGGGCTTTGCAGTCACAGAACTGAGCTTCTAGCTAGGATGTGATTGCAGTTTACAGCAGTAAACTGTGTCCAGAGGGTGCCCTGGGGAAAGAATCAGCAAGGCACTGGTCTGCAGATCTGGAAAACACAACTCTATCCCAAGGCAGCCTCTGCACGCAGTTGCAGTCTAAGATCAGGCAGTTGCTTCAGATTAAACATGGAAGCAATTTTTACACCATTCAGTGAGATAAGAAGCCCTCCTCATCATCACTCAGTTCTTTATTTTGTACCTTTATCATAGTTCCTATCCATGAAAACAGCTGTTCTTCCTCTGAAATTATTCCAATATTGCAGGAAATGCGTGCTGGAATCTCCCAGGTTTTGTTGTCAGTACTCTCTTCACGGCAGAGTCTGTAAAAGAAGGAATGAAGCAGAACTGAATTGGCCACTTACCTGTACCAGCTGACTGTCTCTATCTAAGCGCTTCCTCACCAGCATCCTGCCTACTGTTAGTCCAGTCATGCTTTGTCCATCAACAGCAGCTCCTCAGGAGCATTTCTGAGAACAAGGGTCAGGTCTTATCATCCAAGTGTTTTGTCCTTAATTGTTTCTCTTGCACTGGAGTGGAGCTGTAGAAAGGTTGTCTCCTTGCTGTTTGTGTGACACCCCAGATGTCTTGAGCTTGGTCTAGGAGCTGTCAGACAGAGGTTTAGTGGTAAAGTGTTCCCATTCCAAGAGTCTGAACTGAATGGTTTGCTGTATCTGTTGAGCTTGCCTCAGACTGGGCAGGGAGCTGAGCAATTTGTAACTAACAACCTAGCGGTTGTTTTGCAGCACACTGCAGCTGTGGTGAGCGCCAAGAGCTACATGTGTCCTGTATGTGGCAGAGCCCTCAGCTCACCAGGATCCCTTGGGCGACATCTCCTGATCCACTCAGAGGACCAGCTGTCAAACTGTGCAGTGTGTGGAGCACGCTTCACCAGCCACGCCACATTCAACAGGTCAGGGTCACCCTGGCTGGTGAGTGGGCTAGGGTACCCACATTAAAAATTAGGTGGTTTGCCTTAAATGACACAGAAGTTGTGGCTCTGGATCCACCGAGGCCTGTAGGAGTGTTGTGAACACCCCCAGTGAGTGAGATTCCCTTCATCCCTTCCTGCCTGCAGCTCTGCATCACCTGCTAAGACCTCCACGGGCTGTGCTGCTAAAAGGGTGTTCCTTAGCTCTGTGAAGAACTGGAACTGTGCAGAAAGCACTGGGGTCTCCAGTCACTGGAGAACAATCAACTGCTTCCCTTGTCCAGCAATCCATCAGAGTAGGTCTGTACTGCCCAGATGGGTTCATAATTTCCAGAGCAGGACTACAGGCAGAAACCAAAATGTTCCTTGTTTGTGTCCTGCCTGGAGGAAGATTATCCACTCGCTAGTGGAATAGGGCTGAAAGGCGAAATCCAGAGATGATGGGGAGGAGCGGCTTGCTGGCTAATTCCTGCTCTTGCGCTCTTCCAAGCCAGATACTGCTCTGGGCTAACCTACTTCCTACCTCCGGATATGATGTTGCTTCATTTTAGATATTCAGATGTGTCTGTGGGCAGGAATGGCTTAGCAGAGGCCTCTGTCATGAGCTGTAGTATGGGCACTGTTCATTGCAGCCCCCTAGGGAGTCTGAGATGGGGACTCTTCCGTCAGCACTAAGTCTCTGACTCTCTGCTCTTTCTGCTTTCCAGTGAGAAGCTGCCAGAGGTGCTCAGTGCAGATCGCCTGCCGGCACCACAGAGCGAGGGCCCCTCCAGTGTTGAGGGGAAAGACATTGCCTTTCACACCCCTGTGTATCCTGCAGGCATCCTCCTAGTGTGCAACAACTGTGCTGCTTATCGTAAGCTGCTGGAGGCACAGACACCTGGCATGCGAAAGTGGGCACTTCGTCGGCAGAATGAGCCCTTGGAAGTGCGGCTGCAGCGTCTGGAGCGGGAGCGCACGGCCAAGAAGAGCCGGCGGGACAATGAGACACCTGAAGAACGGGAAGTAAGGCGTATGCGGGACCGAGAAGCTAAGCGCCTGCAGCGCATGCAAGAGACAGATGAACAGCGGGCACGGCGGCTGCAGAGAGACCGGGAAGCCATGCGACTGAAACGCGCGAATGAGACCCCAGAGAAACGACAGGCCCGGCTCATCCGGGAGCGCGAGGCCAAGAGGCTTAAGCGGCGCCTGGAGAAAATGGACATGATGCTCCGGGCACAGTTTGGTCAGGACCCCTCTGCCATGGCCGCTTTGGCAGCTGAAATGAACTTTTTCCAGCTGCCAGTGAGCAACGTGGAGCTGGAGAGTCAGCTGCTGGGCAAAATGACCTTTGAGGAGCAGAGCAACAGTGCACTGCATTAAGCAACAGCCAAGGACTGTGCCACCTCTGCTGCAGCTGCCACAGGTGCACTAGCAGGCTTCTGCACTCAGGAGGCTCCTGTGGGTCCCCTGGCTGATTCCCCCGACAGGTGGTTCTGGTTTTCTCCTGAACACAGGAGGAGAAGAGAGCTGAGGGAAGCCTGTCAAAGTAGCCCTGGTGGGAGCAGATTCTGAGGATGCAGTCTGCTCTGGGGGCCAAGTCACAGCCTGTGAACAGAGGGAAAATAAATTAATGTTCACATTTATTTAGTCCCCTTCTTTATCTTTTGCGCTTCATTCTGTTCTTGGACCCTTGCCCCATAGAAGGGTTTGGGCTGATGCAGTTCTGCTGTAGGTGAAAGCCTACTTCACAAAACGGGATCTTGTTTACTGCAGCACGAGTTATGGAGCTGAGTCGTCTGACAGTCCACGACTCCTCCAGGAATAAGTCCCTCACAGTTTGTGCCCATAAAAAGGAAGCAAAGGAGGATGTCACCTCCCTGGAAATGGCTGTGCACACCCTTTCTCTTAACACTATCATTATGTGCTTATTTGCAGTACATCCGTGGAAAAACTAAAAGGAAACTGAGTTCCTGTTCTAAGATACCCCATATAAACACTAACAGAAAGGCTGACTGAGGTAAGCAAACAGCAAACAAGTTTGCTGGTTTACTCACAAATTAATTTCTACTTAAACACTATTTCAGGTTTGCAAGTGAAAGAGTTGACTGAATGGTAAACAATAAAGTTAGGTCAGCTCTCTAGAACTGTGTGGATTTGCTTTCCACTTTCTTCAGCACTGTGAGCCCACAGGTGAGTACTGTATCCAGTTCTGGGCCCCTGCAGTGCAACAGAGGCACAGACATACTGGAGAGCATCTAGCAAAGGGCCACTAAGTTAATGGAGTGGAGCATCTCTCCTGTGAGGAAAGGCTGGGACTGTTCAGCCTAGAGAAGAGAAGGCTTGAGGGGGGCAAGGGGGATCTAATCAATGATTATAAATATCTGAAGGGAGAGTGTAAAGAAAATGAAGCCAGGCTCTTTGCAGTGGTGCCCAGTGATGGGACAAGAGGTGATGGGACAAGAGGTGATGGGACAAGAGGTGATGGGACAAGAGGTGATGGGACAAGAGGTGATGGGCACAAACGGAAACACAGGGAGTTCCCTCTGAACATCAGGAAACACTTTTTCACTGCGAGGGTGACTAAGCACTGGCACAGGTTACCCAGGGAAGTTGTGGAGTCTCCTACCCTGGAGATATTGAAAAGACACGGTCCTGGGCAGTTGGCTGTAGGTGGCCCTGCTTGAGTGGGGTGGGGGTGGGGTTGGACTAGATGACCTCTGGAAGTCCCTTCCCACCTCAACCATTCTGTGACTTCATATTAAGCTGAGCTTGTTCAATCATTTTAATACAGCCAAATGCAACACTGCTCATCTATGACCATGGATCACACTCAAGTTATTAATTCTCACAGTAAATTCCTCTGTGACCAACACTGACTTTCAGTGGTCACTGCAGATAACACTCTGAGGCGGGGGGGGCATTAGTAAACAAAACAACACAGGTAGAAAAGGAAGTTGCTTTTGCTTCCACACTCAGCAGCAAAACCAGTGAGAGGAACGTGGAAAAGGGGTGAGATGGGGAGGAGCCATGGACAGCTACAATAACCAAGTCTGGAAGAACCTGCCAGAGGGTAGGGAATTTAAGCCTTCTTTAGTTTATTCAAGAGGTAGCCAAGGTGAAATGTGATCATCCTCTGTACCTATATAAAAACGTTCCCATTGCTAATAGAAATCATTATGAAACTATGCAGCTATGGAAATTAAATCTAGGCATGTTTAAACTGGAAAAGGCAAAACATTAGCACAGAAGGACTCATGGAGGGGCAGAGGGGTGGTACGCTTTCCATTATTTGGTTTCTTTAAGAAGGAGCATCTAAAAATATATGCTGTAGCTTTGTGGTTTCCAAATGTCAGCCCACCAAACACTGGAGTGCCACACATCTATGTCTTGTATCCTCAAGACCCCCACTGCTTTCACAGCATTTCCAGTTAAGGCCTGCAGCACGGTTACATGGTGGTCTAAATAGATTAGGAGCTACTGCCTTCCCTCTGGTGTTTTTCTGCGTTAAGTCAGAAGTGGTGACCACAGGACTCCTGCTTGAGATCAGAAGAGTAAAGTTAAAAGAAGAAGCAAAACCTTTCAGCCAGTCTACTTAGAAATTTGATTTTTCCCCTCTTTTTTCAGTCTGAAATACTTTTGGTTAAAGTCCCTTAAAGCCCCAGTTAAATGCTTACAATAGTTGCCTTCAAAGTGCATAATGTTGCACTTTTTTCATGATAATGAACTAACCTTACAGTCTTGTGGATGCTCACTACAAAAAGCATTTGATCTTTTCACTACTAGTTTCTTCCATGTGCCACTGTAACATCTTGTTTCCTCACCTTACAGCAGCTGTTTTAACAGATCATTCATCACAGAGAACTGACATCCAGGAGCCATCCTTGCCTCTCTCACTTTGGGAAAAGGCACCAGATCTGGAAAGAGTCTATTCGGTTCTACGGTTACCTTGTTTGTTTCCTCCTCTGTTCTCTGAACTGATCTCTCACTTTTGTTCTTACCTCTGTCCGTTTTCATACTCAGACTGACAGTTTGCTTCTCATGATATTTGCTATTGCTCTATCTTGTGTGTTTTGCTTGGCCAGGAGAGATGTAGCTTCACTCTGCAAACTGTAGCTGAAGCTTCCCCCGCAGTGTCACTGGCATCTGATCATTATTCCAAGGGGTTCAAGAAAAAGGCCACATAAAAGCAAAAGTATTTGAACAAAAAATTATGGCTTAAAATCCATCTGTCAGACAGGCTTACCCTTGCCCTTGTCACAAGTCTCCAGATGACTCTGTGTAAGACCAGACAACCCACATCCAAATGATCACTGATTCTACAGACAAGCAAAAAGTCTCAAACACCAAAGGAAAAGCTATTGGTTTATATATAGAGATATATATATAGATATATACTGTGTTTACAGAGTCAACAAGTTAAATGCAATATTCATAAGAGCATTAACAATAAAAATACAATCTGTGTGTAGCCAAGTACAGACTTAAAATGGTAAAACAGGAAAAAGGATCTCACCAAAAGTACAAATATACAGTACAAATTGATTTATTTAAAACAGTTACAAAAAAAGCACAACAAAATAGAGATTATCCTTAGAATTATTAATGCTTTGTTAAAGATCAGGTAGGAGGAAAGGGGCCGGAACAAGGTCGGAGGGGAGCACCTGACTAGTTCTAAGGCTTTAGATACAATGCAGTCGGTTACATGTTAATACAGCCATTACATAACTGGGATTATAGTTGAGGGTTCAGCACTTATCTACAAAGACCTCCTTGCCTCAGGGCAGCCCAGCCAGTTCCCCCAGCGCGACACATCTGTTTCTCTGCTTTGCATGGGCAGACCCTCCCCTGGCGCTAAGGTGATGTGAAAGCGGAAAACAACTAGAATGTGCACGGGTGCGTTTGCAGGGTGGGGTGGCAGCAGCCTAGAAGGACGTTAGGGGCAAGTCCTGTCCTCTATGGACAGATGTGAAGACCGTGGAAGGGCCTCGACCATCAGCATTTTAAGCCATACATGGAACACACCCTGGGCCAAGCTCTGTACAGAATGTGCACTTGTAGCCATCTTAGCAGCTTCTGCAAAGTTTCAGGCCCTAGGACAGCCTGAAAGACAATGAGCAGTTGTGAGTGACGCTAGGGAAAGGCACATGTACTGCTGTGGGCAGGAACTAGCATTTGGGCCACTCAAGCTGCTGTAGTTTCTTTTACAATATTTTCTGAGTAACAAGGATTGTTAGTTCTCTACAGGGGAAAGTGACTTCAAGTGTGGGGTGGGGACGGGGGGGCAGGGACACTTAATGTGAAAAGTGCATTATACTTGCGCACCTGCTGGAAAGGGGAGGCAGAGGGGCCTCTGCAGCTTTCCTTCTTTCCAGACAGAGCTTCCTCTGCATAGTCTGGTAGTGATGAGCGCTCGTCGCTTGGAGCAAGTCTCATGTTCCTGGAGCAACAGTGTACACATAGCCTAGAAACAGGCCTGGCCTCTGCTGGGCAGACGACCCAAGGAATGTTTCATGAGATGGGACGGATGGCTACAGACATGCATTGTTGCATCCTACAGACTCTTGCCACAGAGTGTGAGCTGGATAGGACCAAGGCCAGGAGGCCTCCTCCTCTGGGGACGACAGACCGCAGCTTTCCTCCCCTTCACAATAGCAGCAGGAAAACAGTATATTTCTCTGAGAAGCCTGTCACGTCTCTGCCAGCAGAAAAGCCCGGATAACCATCTCATTCCACAATGTCCTCCTGGCTTATCTCCTCCTTTCCCTGTAAACCTAAGAAATAAAAGCCTCCTCCATGGGCTCATTCATAGCCTTTCTGCCTACAGCAGAGCCTGTCTCACACACTCCCTTTCTCAGGAGAGCCTCAATACTCAACACAACTACCCCACAGGTGCTGAGCAACACAGCCCAACCCAGTAAGGACAGATTCCAGTGATTATGAGTACTGCTAAGCTGGGCTAGAGGACCGCCAGTGGCCCTCTCCTGCCCACCATCTCTGGGGCAAGCAGCCAGCCCAGATTCTTCATCTCAATGTCCCACCATGAGATGTGCCCCAAACTGTTGTTTCCATAGAAGAGCTGGCAGCTGAAACACGCACAACAGTGGGACTGACAGGGAGTCTGGATAGAAGCACCGAGGTCAAATTCACTCTGGCCTGTTCCACAGAGCTCAGAACCGCACTCAGCAGATGCGTAGCTAGCCAAAGTCCAGGCCAGCGACCAGGTAAACACCAGGGTGAGCACCTTCACAGCCCTTCAGCTGCCTACAGTACAAAGCTATTTCAGCCACACAGCATCTTGCCTCATACTTCAGTGTCTGCCCTTTCAGACCACTGTTCAGTGGGGCTGAGATCTAGGAGTAGTAGTTACAGTAACACACGAGATAAGGCAGGCTCTCCAAACCCTCTCTCTAAAAGACAGACACTTCTGTGTTCAAAGATGCACATGAGGTACTCTGCACCCTTCAGCTGCTCACACATTCCCTCCGTGTGTGCAACCAGCCCATCTACATTCACTCAGCATACATATGCAAGATCCCTTTCTTAGCTCCCTGCCACAGTTCTGAATTCCTCTCCATGCACCATGCAAAGAACAGGCAAGAGAACCTGGCTTCCTCTGCCTTCTGCCTTTGGCCACAGACACCCTGGATATCCTGAGCATTAAGTACTAACCAACATTAATCGAGGTCTTTGCGTAGGAGAATCCAATGAACAGCAACTGTGAAACACATAAGGTGACGAGGTCAGGCACCTGGGCCCAGACAGTACGTTTTACTGACAAATGGTGCCATGAAAACAGCATCTGTTCCCACAGCTGCTGCATCCAGGAAGGCAGAATCTTCACATGAGAGTATTACCATGACTTCAGACATTTCAAATGCAGCTGACGAGATCGGAAGCAGTGTGTCATTTGGGGGAAGCTACATGTGATACAGGCAGCATCCTCATTCTGGAGAAACTCCCGTGAGGCACAAACACTGAAGGCATGAGTAGCATATGTCTCACCTAAGGCCTGAAGAGAAACTGTCCTCCTGGTGCAGGAATTTCAAAGGCAACAGAAATGGCTAGCAATGTGCTAGGAAAACAGGACTGGCGGCCTGGATGGAAGGACATTCTGGAGACTCCCTAATTTGCCCAATACCCAGGCAGAGCACCCCTCCGTCACACAGTCAAGTGAAGCCAACCGATTACAGGACACTTTCCTGGCAAGTGTGCAGAGCAGCCCTGAGACACCACCACTGCAAGCTGACCAAAGGACGGCTATGATGAGGAGAGGTGCTGACGCACAAGCCATTCAGGGAAAGAGACAAGTAGTGCCCTAGCAGCCAGGCATGCCTGACAGAAAACTTCAGGAAGATGATAAAAGGGAGATGGAAAACGGTATGCTGAACATCAGGAGCAGCATCAGGACTCTAGCAGGGACCTGCACACTGAAACGAAACCCTCTCAAAGAGCCTGGTCCTAGCACAGAGAGGGGCACCTTAATACAAGGAATACTTAACCCAAGTTAAGTCAGTGAAGACTTGTATCCTCAACATAATAGTGACTATTTTTTATTCTAGCTAAGCAGTTAGAGCTGGTGTCGTAACACACCACCAGAGAGGGCAAATTAGTGTAACTATAGGAGCCTTCACTTGAATGGAGTGTTATTACCATAACGAGGTATTAATATACATTTGTATTAAATCTCACCATGAAAAAGACTACTCTTGATTTTACCATGTTGTTCTACAAAGGAACTCCAAAGTGAAGCATCAGAAAAAAAAACAAAACCACAAGAACACCCCAAAATGCCCTATGATGCTGTGATATTTTTAGAGTCCCTACATTAACCATAGAACTGTACTTAGCAGAAACTTGGTACCTTGCCTGCACATGCACAAACACTTGTCTCTTGTCTAGAGCTTAGTCAGGAAACTGCCTGCAGGGAAGAATTAGCCATCTGGAAAGTTTTCTTCTGATTTAATTACAAAATAGTCTCAGTCTGCTCACAGCAAAAGGATGTTTCCATCCTTCCCTAGAGAATGCTGAATATATTTTACTCCAGCTTAAAACAAAAAACAAACCCCACAAAAAAACAACACCCCACCATAATCCAACGAAACAAAACCCCCAATGCCATTCATCCATAGGCTAAGCCTCTGCAAACACTGTAAGCCCAATATTTTTTGTTTAAGTTATTAACATGGGAAGAAAGATTCGATTTGGTGGCAAATAATTAAATGTCTTTTATAGCAGGAAACTGGTGTCTCCCATCCCAACTTGTGTTCCATCCCAAGTGCTCAAGTTCCCTATTCACTTATACCCAAACCCATCCTTTTGGTCCTTCCTCTTGAATTTCTGTGATTCATTCAGATCTGTACATTCTTTGCAAGAAGAAAGAGCAGTTGGATTCAGTGGAAGAGACATTAAACAGAACCACCAGAGAAGCATCTCTGTCCTGCCCTCAAGAGCTCCATCGGTGAACGGTCCTTATAAAGTGCATGTGTGAAGAAAAGGGATACTGGGAGTAGAGCCCCCTAAACTCCAGTGGGGACTCATCTCTCCCCAACATGAGAAAGGAGGAATAAAATCTTCAGGAATTTTATCTGCTACCTTAAGCCGTGTCTGCCCTCCTCATCTCCCCACCTATCCTGAATGCTTAGGCCCTGCCCTGCAGGGAATCAGTTATTCAGGGAGGTGTGAGAAAGCCCCAGCCTCCAGGCTCTGGAATGCTCTCATTGCAAGCTCAGGAGCACATCCCTGTTCTCTACCCCAGCTAGCCTGTTGCTGCTCCCTGAGGCACTGGAGCCCTCTTGATTCCCCAAGAGGAACGGGTCAGCCACTGAACTGGAATACATCCAGTCCTGCAGGGCAGAAAGCAGCCTTGCTGGTGAACCTGTCACAAAGTCTGTGCAATTTCTCCACCTGACGGTGAGGCTCACCTACAGGGGATGCCCTAGCTCACAGCCTCAAAGGGATCATTTCCCTGCATTAGAACGCCCTTCGATAGACAGCTTGACCTCCTGGGGAATGAAAGAGGGACGGAGCAGAGTGGGCCGAGGCTCCTCTGCCTGCATGCTGTATCTTTGGAAGCCTGGGGCTGTCCAGCTGTGTTGACTGCCAGTATCAGGCTGAGAAGGTTCTGCATGAGAGCTCTGGGCTGCACTGTCCCTATCTGTGTGGCTCTTCCTTTCAGCAGCTCTGTCAGATGGTTCTCTGGACCCCTGAGCTGTTCTGTCAGATCTCTCCCTCATAGATATCAACTGATCTGTGAGAGGGTAGTTAGCCTGAGAAGCAGAGTTGCCATTCATGCTCTGTAAACTGATTGATATGCAGACGTCACCCACTTGGAGCCTGTGACAGGGCAAAGCAAAGAGCTGAGCAGTCCGCCCTGGGCTACAGGAGGACCAACCCTGGCCATACACAAAGAAGGGATGCTCTGGGGGCACATCAATGCTCACTTTACTTTGTTGTTCCCCAACCACAAAATGCAGTGTGACAAGCCCAGGCCACTGGCTTTCCTGAACATCCACCACAGTGCTGGAGTCGATCTTCAGGCCCCCGCTCACCTCTGCACTGCGAACAAAGTCTTGAGTCTGCAGGTCCTCTACCCGCTTCAGCTCTCCTGTAGCCAGCTGGATGATGGCTCCCTTCATGAAGTGAGAGGGCAAATGTGAGGAGCTGGGTGGCTGCAGCTGGGCCAGGTCCTTTTCAAGCACACTTCCTCCAGCCTGTGCATCTGGGCTCCGCCTCACCAGGGTTTCTGAAGTGGAAGACCTGATGGGCTCAGATCCAACGGGAACCAGGACTGGCTTGCCGTTGGCTATCACCATTCCTTTGGTTAATTGTCTTTGTCTAACCGGCTCTTCAGGGGACATTACATACGGACTCCTGGACTGGCTTTTTGCAGCAGCAGCCCTTTCCACTGTGTTCCTCAGCGCGTCCTTTGACTCCCCCTGCTGATCAGGGATATTATGGCAAAGGTTTAAAGGGCTCGGCTCATCTTTCCTCTGGGCTGCCAGATTATGATAATCCTGAGATGCCAACACCCCCACCACCCTCTGGACCTCCAGATCAGCATCTGGGGTGCTTCTGTGAGCTGGCACAGAGACCTCTGTTCCCAACGTCTGGTAACCTGAAAGGAACTGTCCATCGACCACACATCCTCCTGTAGCCCCTGGCAGACAGTCTTCAGCTTTACTGCTGGCAGAGTCCACAGCCTCGCTGGTCCTCCTCGCCACATTATGCTCCAGATGCCTCTGTCCACCATTGGCAGCAGCTACCTCTGAGCTCAGCTGACTGTCTTGCTGAGGAGACTCTGGGCTTCCACCTGCTGTAGGTGTCTCATATGCTGAATACCCTGGTGGGAGGCGGGACATCTGATAATAAACCGGAATTCTACCTGGTGCAATATCTAACGGCTGGGTCCCAGCATGGTGCTGCATCTGGCCAGAAGGAGAGATTGCAGAAGCAGATTTGTTGAAGGTGTGGGTAGGAGAGGTAGTCTGGGGGGAGGGGGCGGCTTCTTCCGTGAAGAGAGAGGCATATGGCACAAAGTGGGGGACATGAGAGGCGGTGAGGTTGGTGGAGGGAGACAGGAGAGGACTAGGCAGGAAGCCAGGAGGGACAGCATAGGGCACTGTGTAATGCGAGCCGATGAACTGTAGGGATGTCGGAGGGATCTGCGCATAGTGGATGGGAGGGTAGGGCACCCCTGGGTGCTGGATTATTGGCGAGGTCACATTGAAGGCAGGAGGCAGGGGGCTCACGTTCACCACAGGGTGCAGGCCCGTGGGGGAGAAGGTGGCGGGTGGCACTGCCACTTTGTAGAGCATCCCATATTGGTCCACTGTCAGCCCCGCCACTGCTTCTGTGGCCTCGCCAGGGCCATAGCGCAGGGCCGCAGGACCCGGCCCAGCTGTCCGGGCCCACTCGGGGCCCTCGCCCGAGGCCTGGGCACCCCCCGCCCGTCCCGCCTCGGTGCCGGTGCTGGCGGCGGGAAGTTCCCGCTTCTTTGGCGGAAGGCACTCCTGGCTCCGCTCGTGGCCCGCTCTCATGGTGCCCCGCGGTGTCCCGGCAGCCCCGGCCGCGACACTCGTTCATGGGGGCACCCGCAGGGGCTGCCACACGCTGGCTCCCAGGTCCCCGGTGCCGGCCGCCGCCTCACCTGCGCCAGGAACAGAGGGAGCCGTGAGTCCCGGCCCCGCCGCCGAGCCGCTCGGGGCCCCGGGAGCGGCGGGAGCCCCCGAGCCCCGGCCCTAAGAACGAGCGAGACGACGACCGCCAGCCCTAGTCCGGGGCTCCGGCCCCAGGGACGGAGAGTGCCCGAGCCCAGTCGCCAGCCCCACCCCCGGCGTCCCGGCCCCGGCGCGCCCGAGGCGCCGCAGGCTCAGCCCGCCCCCGCCGGCCCGCCCGGTACCCCCCGCAGCCCGCGGCTCACCCGCCATCGCCCGGCTCCTCCTCCGCGACCCCCATCAGCCCCGGCGCCGCCCGCGGCCGCCTCCGGCCCGACCCCTCCCCGCACCAAGGCGCACGGCGATGACGCGCCGCCCCGCGCGACGGAAGTGCCTCACCCGTCGGCGGGGGCTGTGACGCCGCCGCGCCCGCGGCTGACGTCACGGGGCGTAGGCAGCGATGGTTGTCGCGGCAACCAGCCACGCCCGGCCGGGCCCGATGGCGCCGCGCTCGCCGCTCGCTCACGGGGCCACGCCTCCCGGGCGGACCGCCAGCGCGGGGGTCGTGCCGGGCACGGGGTTCTCCCGGCGGGGAACCGGCCGGAACGTGCTCCCCAGGGCGCAGGGCACCGCCGGCCTTGTCAGGCGTTCGTCGCCGTGCGCGCCTCTGGCGGCCCCTCCCGGCGGGCAGCCGGGAACGGGCGAGTCACCTGCCCGGTTCCACCCGCGGGCAGCCGGCGGTGCCGCCCTGCCGGGGTGCCTCCCCTGCCTCTGAGCGGCCGTTCGCCTTCCTTCTGAACGTGCCCCTTCTCTCTCGCACCCACGCTCCAGGCAGCCTCCTGCTTGTCCTGGTGCCGCCAGCGAGCCCCCGCGAGCCTGCAGTTGCTCGACATTCTGTGACAAAAGATGCTGGGAAGCGCAGAGGGAAAAGCTGCCTAGAGCAGGGCCGGCCCCGGGTCCCCTTCTCGAGACCACTCTGTCATTGTCGCACGCTGAGCTGCTCCCTCTCCGAGCCCCAGGGCCCGGGTCCGTGCGGCAGCATCCGTACGCCCGAGCAGCGCCGGCTCCGCGCAGCGCCCGGGGCTGGCGTGGTTCCCCGCCCCACCGGGGGAACAAGCCTGAGCCGTCCCTCGGCTGCTGCCGGTACCGCACGGCCCTGCTCGTCCCGGGTCCGGTCTCACGCACCTCCCCGGTCTGCTTTGCGGCCGCCGACGGCGGCCACGTTAAAGGCGCAGAGCTGAGCCGCTCGTGTCAGGAAAGCGTGACGCTGTCCCCGGAGTCACCGGTGAGCACTTAAAGGAGCGCAAGAAGCCGGCAGGCTGAGAGCACCGCCGCTGCGGCCAAGGCCGCCAGCCTCGCCCAGCAGCCGGGCTTTCCCCTCGGGCGGCGGGGCGGGCGGCCTGCGCGCACCCTGCGGACCCCATGGGCCCGGCCGCCCCGCGCCGCGGAACGCTGGTTGCGGGCGGCGCGACCCGCCCGGCCTCTCCACGGGACAGCGCTCGCCGCGGGGGACCGCCCCGCGCGTGACGTCATCAGTGACTGCCACGGAGCGCACGGACCGCTCTCGCAGGGCCGGATTCGCGGGTGCTTCCGCCAAGAAAAGTAGTGCGAGCGGCCTTTTCCGGCCCGTCGCCTCCGGTGGCCTGCCTTCCCCCTGCCGTTCCCGCCGCGGTCGCCGCGGCCCTGCCTCCCCGCTCGCGGCCGGTAGGGGCCGGGAGACTGAGGGGAGCTTGTCGGAGCGCGGATCCCTCCGCCTGCGGTATCGGTGCTGCGGCCGCGCCGCCGCCATTTTGAATGCCTGGCTCCTGCCGCTGCTGCTTCCTCCGCTGCAGGGACCGGCCCGGTGAGTGGGGCTGTGGGCGCCCGCGGCCCCGGCCCGTCCCCGTGCTGGCATTGGCCGCGCGACCGCTCCCGTCCTTAGCGATGCTCGCCAGGCTGGGCCTCCGCTGCCGCGCCCCGCGAGGTCCCGGCCGCGCGGGGCCCCAGCGCGCCTTCGCTGCTTCTACCCGCCGTCGAGCTCCGCGGTCGGGCCGCGGCCCCGCGCTAGCGCCGCGGGTTATTCTGCTGGTGGGGGCCGCTCGATGCCCTCCTGCGGTCTCCGCCGGCGCGACTCCCCGCGGGCCGCCTGCCCGCGCCGGCCGCGTTCGGCGCCTGTCCGCGGCCTGTGGCCCGGCCTCCGCCCGGCCGCCCGGGCCTGTCTCGGACTCTGCCCCGCGGTCCTGGGCTGGCCTGCTGCCTCCCGGGGCGTCGGGGAGCGCCGCTTGCTTGCTCGGCTTTTACCCGCTGGAAGGGCATTGCTGGCAGGATTCTCTCTGCTCCCCTCACCCCCTTGTTGCTGGGACTCTGGTGAGCTTGCACAGCGGTTTTTTTTTTTTTTTTGGAGTGGAAAGCGGAGACCTGCAGAAGTTCTGTCAGTGTGAAATGTTGCCTGAGTCTGTACTGGAGGCCCTTGAAGCCTAAGTAGCAGCTTGGGCTACTTCTTTGCATCTGTTTTTCCGTTGGTATTTTATTGCTTGTGCTGCACAACTGCTCAGAGCATTACAGTTAGCGTCTCTTTAATACTTAGAGAGTTTGCGTGTTGTCTTACGGTTACATGGATTTTAGTGGAAGCAAAAACCTATGATTTCTGGCCAAAAGCATTTGGAAGGAGCTGCAAGTATGGGTCTGTGTTTAGTGGTAGGCCGGTAGTTTGAGAATCCATCTGTAAAGACAGTTTCAAGTCCCTTCTTCAAGGTTGGTCGAGTTCTCTCTTTTCTCTAAAGTAAGACAAATTATAAGGGCTTTTTTATACTAAGTGTCGTTTTTAAAGTTTGCAGATAAAACACTTGTGTGTTTTATTACATTGTAAATGACGCTTAGTACTGTGTTTTAGTTTCTCATGCTTGAAGTGTTAATGGAACAGTATGGAGTCCCAATGGAACACCTTCGGAAGGGTGACGTGTCATGTGCCTGACCAGAAGGTGTATTTGGCCTATACTGGCTTAAATAAAGTTAAATACATATGTATTTTTCCCTGCATAGTACACCTAGTATCTTATGTTTAAAATGGCAGAGATTTTAATGTTGTTTTCTTTTTTTCCTGTTCTGCTTCTATGTGATAATGCACAGCTGTTCTTTATATGCCTGCTTCCCCCCCTCTACCCCCATGCTCCCCCCCCCCCCCCCAAACCACACTTGTTATTTTTTCCTTTGTTTATTTGCATGTCGTGTCCTATTGCCAAATTCCTTCTTTTGCCTACTTACGTGCAGTATTTGGTATGGGATTTGAAAACTTTACTGGGTACCTGAGAGGTCAATGAATGCAAGAGACTCTGTGTTTTCTCTGAGGGGTTCAGTGTGAGACCCTCAGTTCTTCCATGGTGGGAGGAGGAGAGGAAAGTATTAAAATTCCTGTGAGTTGAGAAGGGGAAAGTAAGTCTGGGGTAATTTTGTGAAAGGATCCAGCTTTTCTGTCTCTAGTGTGCAAGATAAGTTTTAGGTTTCCTCTTTTTTAGCAAAAAAAGTATTCTCTTCCCTTTTTTTTTGTTCCTGTGGCTGCTGATCTGATTTTTTTTTTTCCCCTAAAGGAAGTATGATAGGAATGGAGAGGTGCTGCAGTACCTTTGTTGCAGTGTCCTGGCAAGAGAGTAAGGGATACAAAAACGTTGTGATTCTTGATAGGTCCTTTGCATACAGATTTTTGCATTGGCATTATTGTAAGCTAAAATGAGATCAGTAAGTTTTGTCAGCAATAGCGTAAAAAGGCTGTGTAGCAAAGGAACTGAGTTGGTCTCTTAGGCGTGCAGACAAACTGCACTGGTTAATGCAGTTCAGATTTGGAAAGGCCTCTTTCAAAGTGTAAGGGCTCATAAAAATCTTAACTGCTTCTAAAGTTGATGGCACTCAGTAAAGCTTCTTATGCCTCTTTAGTATGAATATTTGTTTTTTTATTTTTGAGCTGTCAATGTATATAATGTCAGGAGATGGGTTGGCTTATTTCTTTGTATTTTTTAATAACAGGGCAAACTCTTCTGACGAAAGTGATGTTAATTTGTTCTAGATGATACTCAGCTCTTCCCTGAGCAAAAGGGTCTGGTCTGCCTTGGTAGCAGTATTACATCATTGGATGAGAGTTTTGGAGTTAATGAGTGAATATATGATGAGGCTGTAACTTGAAATACAGAGTTATAGTAACGTAAGTACAGGTGACTCTGCTAATATCACAAGTAGTAGTATTGGCCTTTATGTCTGTTTGGCAGAGATGCTGTGGGTAAAATCTAAGATTAGGACTTCCTAGGGCATAGCTGAAGTTACATGGTATGTTGTGAAGTTTATATCAGTGAATGTAAAAATGTGGTAATTAATCTTTCATCTGGTATTAACCAAGGTAAAGAAAGATGTGGGGGATTTTGTCATAAAGTAGTAGCTTTTTTTATTTATTTATTTTAACTCTGTAGGAAAGTGAACAGGAAGTAAAATAACCAGATTACATTATAGATCAAAATAGTTGGGAAGCTAGAAGCAGGTGAGAAATACAAAGGTAACAAAGGTCAGTGGTGACTGAAATATAGAAACAGAAGCTGGGAAATCTGGAATTCTGATCTCATCTGTCACACTGATCTGCTATGTAGATGTACTTACTGTTCTTCCAATGCTTCATTTGTTAGCTTCTGAAAAAACGGAAATACTTATTTTGTTCTTTGGCAGGTGTTGAGATTACTATTTGTAATGGTTGAAAGATCTCTACATCTTTTGAAGCCAGTTCAGGAGTTGTTTGGTTTGTTGTGTATGAACTTTGTGGAGGAATGGGAACCTCATCAAAAGTGCTCATCTTGTCTAACTAAATTCTGTCATTGGGCTGTACCCACAGGAAGCAAAGAAAAGAGAGGTAGGTCTGTGTTGAGTTTGGCTAGCTCATAGGATCTGTTCAAACTGAACTTCAGGAAGAACAGTATAGCATCCTCTGTCACTGTGTGGTCTCTTGTCCTCAGCTTCTGAACAGCATGGTGGCCTGCCTCGTGAATACTCCTGTGCTACATTTCTTGTTTTTTGAATATAACTGGAAATGAGACCATCACTACTTCTGAGACTATTTCTTAGCTCTTGTTTTGGGGCATTTATTTCCTTATGTGACCTCTCTTTTGTATGTTTGGGGTTTTATCCCCCTTCCCTTGCTGTCTTTGTATAATGCAAAGTGCAACACTAATGCCTTTCATTATCATACTGTATTTTGAAGCCCCCTGCTGCCTTAATTTCTTCTTGATTTTTCTGATGTTACTTTCTACTTTCTAATTCTCTGTTGTATTAAACAGCTTTTTCTCAAGAGAGATTGTTTTTCCACTTGGAATGTTGTATGCTTGGCTGCTCTGTTTTTGCCTTTGCTCTTCTGTTTTCTGTATAAATATTGATAATACTAGACTATATACCAATATTTCTGCTTTTGTTCACCGCTTCATCTCTATTTGCAGTGTGTATTTCTGTTTTTTTTAAAAAAAAGACATATTGCAGTAAAGTATCTGATAGAAGCGTGAAGCCCACTGATAGTAGCACGGAGTTGAGGCCATCAGTATTTTGTAGTTAACCATTGCAGTTATTTCCTTCATGTAGTCCAGGCCTATCTTCAGCTTTTGTGTGCAGGAGGCTTGATTCAGTTGTACTGAAGCAACTAGGGGAGTTCTGCTACTGATTTCAGTTAGGAGTTGGGTCAGGCTTTGATTATGTAACTTCCCAAAAGCTGTTTTTGCTTGAGGAATGTGATTACTTACGTGTGCAGTGGGGTGGAGCAACTTGTGTATTTTAGATGTGTTTGAAAATCTATACTTCAGTCTTGGGTTGCTTTCTAGGATGAACCAAGTTCAGAAATACTCTTTACAGGAAAAGCTATAACTGGGTATGTATCTTGCTTGAATTGACAATTCAGACAATTTCCCCAAACAGTAAAGTCCTTTTGTGAATAATTCGGTGAGCTTTGATGGTGTTTATGTCTTAATGTTTCCAGAATTCAAGGCTAAATAATAATGGAATGTTAAAACATGTCTGATAATTTGCCCTAAACAAGTTGTTAAGCAACTTTAAAAAAAAGTTTCATGAATATATTGAAGGAGTGGCTCTAATTTTTTTTAGACATAAGCTAACATTTCTGAGTAGTTTCCAGAGCGAGGGATCTCAACTCAGTTACATGTTTAAGGATAGTAAGTCCTTTTATCGTTACACTGCAACTCCTGATAGAGGAATATAGCTTGGCTGAAGCACTTGAGCATTTTACATGTGGGTTTTGGTAATGTTAGGTGCTTCTTGTAAATAGAAAAGGTTATTTGGTGAACAATCATATTAGAGTATGATTGTATTCTAAGAGAGACTTCCATTGAAGTTCTATACTTAAATATTTTTGGCATAATGGCATGTCGAATAAAATCTTTAACTTTGAAACTTGACAAGCTTAACTAGGAAAAGACTGTAAAAGGGGAGAAAACAGTGATTTAGAAGGATAAGTGAGACAAAAATGAAATGTTTGTAATACATCATTATTTTTGTTTTCTTGACTAATTTTTTTCGCTTTTGGATAGTTTACAAAGAATAAGTTGCATAAAGAGAGAATGCCTTTTTTATTGGTTCAGGGGAAGAATTAATGACCAGCAGAGGGAGGAGAATCACTGAGCATTGCACCTCTCATGCAATCCAGAGACTAGGAAAAAAGCTGGAGTTCTGTTTTTAAAGGAACTTAGACACCAACTGCCTATACCATTGGAACTAATCTGAGGCAGTTACCTAACTCTTTCAGAAGCTTTGATCTTGATAGTAGGTTAGCCTAATGAGCAAGGCCTTCAAAATGAGAAAGGGGAAGCAGACTTGCTGAGGTGGAAGAATTCTGTGTTCGATCCTACCAGGCGGTGTAAATATGAACTGGTAGGTTCTCTTCAGGTGTACAGGGGATCATCTCTGATTTCCAGAACTTGTAGTTAGCAAAGAAATGGCAGAGGGAAGCTGCTGCTGTAAACAAAATGAGAAAAGAGGTAATCACTTTTAAAAATTGCCTTGTCATTTATGTTAATGTGCAAAGAATAAAACCATATGCCTGTGTTGTTGAAAAATGTTAACTAATCCTGAAGAACAAGACCTGCTACTTCGAAGGAAGTTCTAAGCTGCATTTACCCAGTTGAAGAAACTTCAGGTCTGCTATTACTAGATGATATCTCTTGTCCTCTCTTGTTAGTCATCTTGTGCAATAAAATGCGTTCTGTAATACAGCGAAGTCTGGCAAATTTAATTTTTCATGGCAGTTTGCTATTTGATAGCTTTGTAGTTGTCAGCTGAAGCTGATTTTTCTTAATCTTTCACATGGTTCATAGTTTGAATTCCAAGATTGTATCATTTCAAGACAAATTATATAGTCAAAATTAGATATTCACTTAAGTGTTTTCTTCTGAGCTCTAAATTGTTTAATTCTATTTATATTTTGCTTTTGTAATTCTTTAATAATATTCTTTTAATTTTAACTCTCGTTATTAATGTTTGTTGATTATAGCCCCAATTCCCTCCTTTAGTGCAGTCTGTATGGTCATATATCAAGTCCCAGTAAGATTTTGATACCATAACTGGCTGCCTTGGCAGTATTATGGTTATGCTGCATGTTGTCCACACTTTGTTTCTGTGATCAGGAAAATAATAAATACTTGTCAGTAAATCATCTTCTAGGGCTTGCTGAAGCCTTTTCCATTCTTTGTGCCTCTTGCGCTGCAGCTTACTAGAGTGGCAGCTCTGTATCCATGCAGGACATGAGACCTTGGGCCTGTCTTGCTATTACAGCTTGTCATTGTGCTCAATTAATGTAGTCTCCAGTCATGGATTGCTTGGCAGTGTGTATGTGGAAGAATGTTTGTTTCGTATTGTTCTGCGATCTATCTGAGTCCTAGAAAATTGATACACAAGTAATGCTGAGAGTTGAGGTGACTAAGGGGAGGGAAGGGCATGGCAATTCTTATGTGTATTTCCTCTAGATAGGAAAAAAGAAGATTGGAGCCGGTGTGGTCTTCTCTTAATAGTGTGTGCGTGGGGGGGGTTTATTGGGTTTGGGTTTGGTTTGTTTTTTCTCTTTAGCTGTACATCTGCAAGTGCATACTGGTTTGAACTATATTATGTGAAGTGGTTGTTACCGTGTGTGAATTAATTTTTGTCTATCCTGTGGTAATAGCCATGTAATCTCGTTGTCTCTGTTCTACCTCTTCCACCTGTTTTTCCACTAAGTCTGCAAAATGCATGCTTCTGGTCTGCAGTCATGCCATTTCAAGTCATAGCATTGTGGGCTTAACAGTTGAGTTACAGCCTGCCCCTGGACAGGAGTCATCCAGATGAACATGGGTTCGTCCGGGAAGTCGTGTGGGTGATTTATTGGGTTGCCTTTCTGAGTGTGAAAATACAGGGACCTCAAAAAGGTGAAGGAATTTTCTTGGAGGTGGGAGTGAAACTCAGATTCCGAATTACTTTATCAAGTCTTGTGATACCTGCACAAAACGGGATTTGTTTGTTCAGATGGCTTGGATTTAGGATGATTAGCTTTCCTGACTGCTACAAACTACGGATCTTTGCTTGATGACCAAGGAGCATATGCTGCTAATCTTGGAGCTCTGGGAGAGATTAACAGGCAAGATGTGAAAAATAACTGCTTAGGCATCCCCAGCTCCTCTGTTCAGATGTTTGAGCTGCACATGCAGCTGTATTTTTTTTTTTTGATTAAGTGGTAGTATCTGCCCCCGCAGTCCCTCCTGGCATGGCTTGTCCCAGTTTTGTAGTTATTTACTCAGTAGACCTTGTGTCAATACCATCTTGATGCTTGTCACGTGATAGAGTCAGTGATCTAAGAGTTGCATTTAAAGTTCTTGGCAGCACATGGCTCTTGGTGTGTATGTATTCTGCAGGTGCCTCTAGTAGGAGTGGTAGGAAGCTGTTCTTCGGGTTGTAGCGAAACAGACCATATTTGTTTCACCTTGCTACTGCTAGGGATAATGCTGCAGCAACAGAGGCCTTTAAGCTATTATGCCTTCAGAATCCGAGGGCAGTCAGTATTATCTGTGCTGTATAGGTGGGAACTGAGTCAATGAGGTGGTCTAGGAGAATTGATTTGATGATAGTTGTGGAAGCCATATCTGACTGTGTCTTTCAAATATGACGAAGTGTCCAAGAGATCCAGTAAAAAGGAAGAACTGCTTAATACTTGTCAGAAGGGGGTTTTTTTGTGTTATGTTCCTAAGCAAACTTCTTGATCTATTTTTCTGCGCAGTTGGTGTTCATAATTTGTTTTCTCAGTACCTCAGCATGGATGAGATGTGCTCTTTTTTATTGTTCCAATGACACCTACAGTGTCTGGGTAGGACTCTGTTTTGTTGCCCCGTATAGGAATACGATACATAGCAGAGACATGCTAGAAGTCAGCCTGATAAGCAATGTGTAAAGAAAATCAGCTCATAAGGAGAAAAAAGCCACATTATTTACATCAGTGCTTTATATGGAAAAACTTACTGGGATTCTTATGTTGAAATCTGAGAAACGTTCTCAAACTGAAATGTCACAAGAGCTCTTGGAACAAATAGGTAAAATCAGTAATAAATCGCTTGTAGAAAGTAAAGTTCACCAGTATCACTGAAGGAACTCAACATTGTTCAACTTGTAAATCTGATACGTCACTGTCTTAATCAACACTTTATTTACAACAGGAGTAGGTGGTAGTTTGTGTGATGCCAGTTTTCTAAACGGGCTCCAGGAGAGGACCCAGGAACTTGCATGGTTCTTGACGAGTTCTTAGTGAATGGGTAAAGGAAGAGCTTACTATGAATTAATGACTAGCTAAGGAAGAAACAAAAGTGACCAGACAAAGATAGAAAATCTGCCTGCTTTTGTGACAGGAAGAGTTTATTGGGAGGCGCTCTGTGAAACTCTGCCGTTAAGCATGTTCATGTAGTGATCTGGAGGAGTGAATAGTGAGGTGACAGTTTCATCCTAAAGCTGTGGAAGGATTTTGTGATCCTGAGGAAGTATGCAATAAGATAGTAAAATGAATTCAGTGTCAATGAATGCAAAGCGATGTCTATACTGAAAAGAAATTAATATAAAGATAAATACACAGTGAAAGGCTCTAAATAAGTTGTCACTTAAGCTGGAGATCTTAGAGCTATCTGTAGGATCTTTATAGAAACTGTTAGCTCAATGGTAGCCAAACAGACAAAATGACTTTAAGCACTTTTAACTTTCTAAGTGCGAAGGAAAAAAAATTATATGCAAACTCATGGTGCACCCACTGCTTGAATACTTTTATAAGTCTACTCTTTGGGTTTGGTTTGGTTTTGTTGTTTTTTTTGTTTTGTTTTGTTTTTTTAAAAGGTGGCATTCTGAGAGGTAGAGTGTGAGTGATATGAAGGAATTGTGCAATGGCTCCATACAGGAATCGGTTAGAGTAGGAGTTTACTGCCTAGAAAGGGAGGTGGCTGAGGGGTGGATACAATTAAAGGCTGTAAAATCATAGATGACAGAAAAGCAATTAATAGGTGGTGAGTACTTACTTTCCCACACTATAAGAATTTCCTTTAGTGTCCCTTACTTGGTCACGCAGCAGGTTTAAAGCAGAATATATTTTTTTCATGGAATTAATAGTTAAAATGTGCAAATTATTACCATGAGTGTGAATGGGAAAAAGGTAGGATGCTTTCAGAAAGTGATTAGATAAATCCATAGATCTGTAGAGACATGCTATGCAGACAGATACTGTCTGTGGTTCAGGAAGTCCCCTAAGTTGCAGCAAATCTTGGAAGCAGGGAAGGAATCAAGGAGATGTACTTTGTTGCTTCTGCTATACACCTGCTACTTCCCACCCTGTGACAGGATACGGGGTTAGATCAGTTTTGCGCCTTACCTGGCATGGCTGCTGTTCTCTGCAATTTTCCATTTATGCCCTGTGTGCATCCGTGAGAAGGCTCTCACCTTATTTGAATTGTTTGGGTGCATTCATATTGTGTCACGCTAAGTCGTGCTTGTCAGGAAATCAGCAGGAATTACCCAAGGTATATCACGGTAAAGGTCTGTTAGCATTATAATGTGCTTTAGAGTAGTTGAGAATAGGTAACCGTTAATCTGTTCTGGAATGTTTCTGAATTTGGGTGTTCTCATGTCCAAAGCTTCTTCACACCTGCAGTATCTACCACTTACACTTACGTGAAATATCTGAAACTTAAAATTGAGATTAGATTTCCAGTGTATTGCCATGCAAAAGAATCTTAAAGTTGCTGAAGGCAGAAATCAAGTGCCTGATGTAAGAATTTCTTGGTAATGAGAGAACGCTTTCGGGGGGGAAGAAGAGCCAACCTGATATGTTGCATGGGAATTACTATGCATTGAAATGCTACAAGGAGGGGAAGTGATTTGTGAGGGGGAGACACTATTTTATATGGATGGGTGCAAAACTTTGTTTATAGGAAGAATTCAAAGGTGTATTTTTTTAAAAAGCTGAATGATTTAATATTGATTAAAAAAGAGTATGGAGTTGCAGCAGAAAGACAGAACTTAGGAATGTTGGAAAATAAATCATAGCTTTGTCTTTTGCCCTTCATGTTGTCCTCTATCAGAGCAGTTCTGAATTGTTCTATCCTTATCAGGCAGGAAGCGTGTGAGAGATACAATTGCTCTTAGGAAGTAGTTCAGATTGGACTGTGTCTGTAGTAACTGCCCGTTAGCGTGTTTCAGTTAGACAAAACCAGCAGGCAGCCTCATAATTTTGCTATCACCTGATTATAAGTCTTATTCTTTAATTCTTTGCTTTCTGAAATGCTGGTTTCTGCTTGCTTTCCAGTGGTTGCGATGTGAGAAGGAAAAATAATCTTTAGTGTGGCTTGCTGATTGTTTTATGCAAGGGAATTTGTAAATATAGACAATTAATTTTGTGCAGTGGCTGGATGATGTTAGGATGAAATCATATTGAATCTTCAGTGTTTCGTTTTACCTGCTTTCTCAGGTAGGTAGGAAGTCCTGACTAAACACTGGTGAAGGATGCAAAAGAAATGTTCCTAAAAAGCTCCACTTAAAATATATAGTAACTTTGTTCAGTGTTGTTTTCCCATTGACCAAAACTATTTAGGTAGTCTGTCCTTTTACTTGCTGTTGTCCAGGGCCAAACTCAACACGCTGGGTCTCTCTGTGGGCATACCTACAGAACGCTTTAGTCCCATGGCAAGGAAGGCAGTGTGAGTGTACAAGTCACAGGCTGAAGATATCAGTGTTCTCAAATACAGAGTGGGAGCAAAAGGACTTGTGATATCAAAGCAAGTCACTGCCAAACCAGTTTGTTTGCAGACTACGTATTAGTGTTTCAAAAAGTTGCCAAAGAATTCTTTCTTTGGAATAAAAAAGTCAGTCATGGCTTTAACTTGTAATAGCCACTGCCTAGTTTCTCAGGAACACTTAGTTTTAGATCAGCTTAACTAAATTCAGTGTGGTTTACTGCGGGAGGGAACACTTCCCTTCTTTCCTACTCCATCTTGCATCTCCTAAAGCTGCGTGTTCTCGCTGCCACCTTTGTGTCTGCACAAGCCAAACTAATGTGTCTGAAGACTGCTCTTCTTGGGAGGGAAGCAGCAAGCTAATGTTCAGATGTACAGCTTGCCTCATGTGGTGTACTCTCCTAGGAATGCCAGTGTCAGCACAATGGAAGGACAGGAACTGGCTCTTTAAGCATGAGCCTGCACCTGGGTCATCTTGATGATTATTAAATTATTGCTTGTAGGTTGCAGAGGAATATTCCTGCTGTAGTGCTTTTATTTTTTTAAACTTCTTCCCAATTTTCCAATAAGAACATGGCTTATCAAAATCAGTTTAGAAGCATGTGATGTGTGTGTAGGAGGTGAGTCCAGGCTTAAAAATTAGGGACTTCAAGCAGACTGTTGCCACCCAGGAAAGAGATTTTTGGGTTTATGATACTGTTATGTGAAAGACACAAGCTGAGCACTTTGTAGCAATCAGAACCTCAGACTGAGTGTTACTAATTATTAGGAAAATAATAGGGAGCAAAATAGAAGACATTTTATGCCAACAAATCAATGGCATGCATACCTCTTAAATGCTGTGCGTGGCATTTTGCTTCCCCTCTATCCCTTCAGAAAGGACAGGAGAATTGTAGAGTGTGCAGGCAAGGCAGCAAAGGTAATCAGCCATAGAAGGGCTGGGATGAGAGGCTGTGTTTTTTCAGACTGGGGAGGATGAGGGAAGGATAACAATGGAAGTGCGTAGAGTAATTGGGAACATTGGTGGAAACAAGCAGTTGGAAATGCAGAACAAAAGTAGTTGGGTCTCCATATGTCATGCAGTGCAGCTGTGGAATATAAGTTGTGTCCTGCAGAATATTGTTGATTCTAGAAGTTTACCTGGGTTCCAAATAAAAACAGAGTGTGTTTTGTTTCTGGCTTTGGAAGTTCTTGGGCCACAAATTGTTGAAGACTGAAGCTTTAGCTTTCCTAACCTGATCCCTGGCTGCTCGGACAATTTCTCTGTACTCTTCCCAGGCTACCTGTTCTTGCTTCCACCTCTGTGGTCTTCCTTTTTGTGCTTGAGTTTGTCCAGGAGCTCCTTTTTCATCCATACAGGCCTCCTGGCATTTTTGCCCGACTTCCTCTTTGTTGGGATGCATCACTCCTGAGCTTGGAAGAGGTGATCCTTGAATATTAGCTAGCTTTTTTTGACCCCTCTTCACTCCAGGGCTTTAGCCCATGGTACTCTACCAAGCAGATCCCTGAAGAGACCAAAGTCTGCTCTCCTGAAGTCCAGGGTAGTGAGCTTGCTCTGTGCCTTCCTCGGTGCCCTAAGGATCTTGAACTCCACCATTTCATGGTCACTGCAGCTTGGAGCTTTGCACTCCCCACCAGCCCCTCCTTGTTGGTGAGAATAAGGTCCAGTGTGGTACCTCTCCTCATTGGCTCCTCTGTCACTTGGAAAAGGAAGCTATGGCCAATGCATTCCAGGAACCTCCTGAATGGCTTATGCCCTGCTGTGTTGTCCCTCCAACAGATATCGGGGTGGTTGAAGTCCCCCATGAGGACCAGGACTTGTGAACATGAGGCTGATCCTATATGTCTACAGAGGGCCTCATCTGCTCGGTCTTCCTGGTCAGGTGGCCTGTAGCAGACCCCCACTATAACGTCACCTGTCCCTGGCACTGGCATCAAACTGGTAGGAGTGGGATGAATTGAGTTTTCCCTCCCCGGCAACTTTGGTTTAGGATTGTTTGTTTTGGAAAGGATGGTTCTGTCTGGTGTTTAATAAAGGGATGGTGTCAACTTGATTTGATTTATTTTTAGAAGATTCTCGGAAATATCCACACAGCTAGGATTGCTATTCCATCTGCTTTTTATGCTGACTTCCATGCCTCTAAGAAGGAAGTGTGTATGGCAAAAGTTTGCAGGATTTTTGAAGCATGGCTATCTGAAACACTTGTAAGAAGTCTTGTGCAAATTATTAAACAGCATTGATTTTTGTAAACGATTTCTGTCCCATGTTGTCATGATTTTGGGATCAGCTCTCTTTGGAGCCTAACTTTTCTGGAGAGAGGCAGAGGATGTGAATATGAGAGCATGTGTTGCAGAGTGCCATTTCTGACTCTCTCCGGTGGGGAGTCATGTTATATTCACCTGACAGCTAGCTCAAAGTGTAGGAATTCCTGTTTCTGATGTTCTAGAAAAGCAAATGTGAGGTACAATGAATTCCTCTGGTTTTCAAGTTTGCTTTTAACCATGCTACTGAAGCAGTCTGCATTTTCTTAATTCTTATATAACTGTAGGGTGAAAAAGGAAAAAAATATGCAAAAGTATATTTTGAGAGACCATTATGAAGCCTTTAGGTACAGTACAAGGTTTACAGATCTCTTTCTCCTCCCAGAGGATGCCAGCCCCCATCAGACTGCGGGAGTTGATCCGGACCATCCGGACAGCAAGAACCCAGGCAGAAGAGCGTGAGATGATACAAAAGGAATGTGCTGCTATCCGGTCATCCTTCCGAGAGGAAGATAACACATACCGATGCAGAAATGTGGCAAAGCTGCTGTATATGCACATGCTGGGATACCCTGCACATTTTGGACAGGTAGGTCAGAGTTCAGTGCTTACTGTGTTATGTGCATCTGCCAGTCTGCTTTGTGTGTTTTGAGCACGTTGACTCAGAGCATTCCTAGCTGTACTGTTGCTGTCTGCTCTTTGGGATGTTTTGAGATCCATCCTCACGTATGTTCTGAACCTACACTAGTTAGTTTTGACTTTTTTAGTGAAATCTGCTGTTCGGAGACTTACATGTTTTGTTATGAAACTTAGGGTTAGTCTGGTTTTGCCAGACTGTCTGCTCCTCACTGCCCATGTTTCTGCATAGCAGTAGTTCTTAAACTACAGTCCAGTACATATGACTATTTCTAGATGGGTTCAAAACAGCACTTTGGAGTTCTGTGTCTGACAGAAAATACCAGATACTTCAAAGGAGGTTCTTTATCCTTTTCCTTCTAAAGCAATCCATTCTTGGCAGATAAGAGCTGGTCTGTTCCCAGCAATAAGAAGTTGGTGTTCCTTATCCCCGTCTTAGAGAGGTGACTTGGAAAACGCTGGTATGAGTTTTCCATCTCTTGGCTTATTATGGATGTGCTATTTTTGACACAGGTTGTGGAAAAGAGAGACAGGAGGTGGGAGTTCTTGATCTACAGGATGTTTTTTTCAAGTTGAGCATTGCTTAGGCTTTGGGACGTAGTCTGTTTTGCTTCAAAGTCAGTAAGTGTCCTGTTAGTAGTAATCTAACCTAGGCCTTCCATGAAACTGAATAAGTCGTCAGTCAAATTGTTGCATCCCTTAAAGTAGCTTCATCTCTTGGGTTTCTCTCCGTGCATAATTGGGTTTAGCAATCCTGACATGTCTTGTTGAAACAGTGAACTCAAACCACTGAAATCAAATTCCAAAGAGTCCTAGTCTTAGGGAGTGAATCTGGGCTGTGCTACTGTGTATAAATGCGTCATCTTCTACATCACTGGATTCTTCTCACAGGAAAACAAGTTGCTGCATAAGAGCAAGTGAATTTGTGTATTATCCTGTTCTTAACATTCACATAGCTAGGCTCCCTGGTCCAAGAGAGAAACTTCCTGTGACAAAAATTAAGGCTAAGTATCTAAGAGCTGCAGGAAGAATGAAAAGTATTAAGGATAAGTGTCATCTAGAATTTCTGTATTTGACCTATGTTTAGGAACATGTTTAAATTTTATTTGGATTATTTTATCTTGTTACTCAAGTATTTAATCCCATATATGGAAGATTAGAGCAGATGTCTAATAATTTTTCTGTTTCTGCTTTGGTCAGTAATGGTAAGTTATCTTTTCACGCTCAGTGGAAGAGGATAAACCAGATTACTTAATATCTATTCTTGCTGGGGCTGCTACATCTGAAACAGAAGCATCTATGCAGACTATTTTGGGAACAGAGAACTTAATTTGATGGCCTTGGTTCTCATGTAGTTTCAGCTGTACTTCCAGGAAGCTGAGAAGGTCCAAAGCTGTGAAGGGATTTTAATAAGTATTCTTCAAGTGAGTAAGTTAAACCTTTGCATGGCCTCAGTGCTTATAACTGGAAGGAATCTTTCCAAGTGCTAATGTTGTGTAGGTGGAGTGTAGTTTGTGTGAGTTGGGGACCTGCTGAAGATGCATGCTGTTCCAGCAGTGGAGACTTGTAGATACACAGACCAGGATTGTAGACAGGAAGTTTCTGGGAGTAACAGGATAGATACACAGGAAATCTGTTTTGCTGAAAAACAGAAGAGAGTCACAGGCGGTATTATACAGTCTCCCTTGAAGCTGTAAACAGGCGTCTGACTTCAGCTAATAGTGTGGATGGGGTAACCAATAATAAAAGAGAATTTAGAGAAGGTGTCAGAAGTACTGGATATTTGATATACTACTTTCTAAGCCAATGATCTTCAACTTTGAACCAGGATATCTTGTACAGAAATACAAGCATGAGCACCAGATTTAGTCAATGCATGCTGAGATGCACTGGATGGCAAGCAGTTTCTTGAGTGCGTGCAGAGGCCATTTGCACAGCTTTAGGAGGTGTCAGTCAGCCTGGGCAAATGGTCAAATAGCTTTATTATTATTGTCGTTATTCCTACTTGCAAAAAAATTCCAGTTGTGGAAGAGTGACTATGTCAGTAAAAACATGGGTAAGTTGTAGCCTGGCTATATGCCTGTATCATATCTGGCTTTACTAATATATCCGTTACAGTACTGATGTAGCAGATTTTAATTGTTCCTTTGAATTGAATTAATATAATGGTATCAAGATTTCTTCCACTAATTAGACTTAGTAAGAGCATGGTCATGTTTCTCAGTATTGCTGTGCATGAAGCTAGTTTGCATGTATTCAAGTGAAACAAGAACTCATCAGCCTTTCATGGGGTAAATTTCAATATCATCTTTCAAATTCAAAAGTACTAGAAATAATATCTTACAGTATCTGTTGCAGTCATCAGTTCCTTTCTGCTTTTTTAGTCATACGTCTTCTGCCTTTGTTGGCTCTTACACTGTAGCTTAGATTTTCAGTTCTACATTGCACTTTTGCAGAGGGTGTTATAGGAAAGTATCTTGTAAACCTGGGCAAGAAAGTTGGTTCAGAGGTGCATTATTCTCTTGCAGAAAGCACTGGGAAGATGAGGTTGATATCTAGTGTTCTGTACCTTTTCCCTGGTTCATCTTGCCCATTTGTGCAAGTTCTTGCTGTTCAGAGGCGTTTGTTTATTGTAGATTTTCAGTCCCTTTACACTGAGCAAACTGAACTCACTTTCTTTCAAGCTTTTTCTTATCAGTTTGTCACCCTGCACTAGCTGGGTGTTCATACGTGACAGCTTCTTTCATAGTTGAGTTGTATGTTCTGCTGCCCTGCAGTCATGAGAGCTTGTGCTATGGCATAGTCTCTGACTTACTTTCACTTTAATTTTCTTACCAGTATCCTGTACAACTTTACCTTCCTGATGTGTGTGCTTCTTGCATCTCACCTGTGTCTGTTGCCCTGTTCAAGCTTCCCTATAGCTAGGGACCATGAAAAACTTTTCATGATGCCCTGTATTTTTGCCTGTGCATGCCCCCTTTACTTCCTTTAAAATGGATCTGTTGCAAGCTTTGTCTGACCCCTCCTTAAACCCATTGTGTACACTTACTTGCTGGCTCAGCTCATACGTAAAACAGACTTACAGGATGTGTTTGTGATGGATAGGTGTCTCACCTGTTTTGAAAAGCCATTTCTGCTACTTCCTGCCTGGAAAGTAGAGATTGATTATACTTGATTAGTTATCCCTTAGAGAAATATTTTAGTGTGTAGTAATGTCAGAGTATCCCTGTGGTTGATGTCTTCTTTTACAGTAAGAAAGTGCTAAGTTTAAAAATGGGTTAGCAATTCTTAATCAGCTGAGTGCAAGTGACAGCTATGCGTGTTGTCTCACTGATCTCCTTTATGCTGTTGAACACAGTTGACCTTTCTACATGGTGAAAGGGAGGCTTGCAGTGGCTACAATGCATATAGTCAAACTTCAGGTCTTCAAATAGAGATTACAGAGCAGCACAAAAACTAACAGTCTCTGACCATATATAAGGTTTACCTAGCTAGCGAGGTAGTTACGGATCATAATAAACAAAAACTGGTTTCTATAATTTAACTTACAAAGCATTGATCTTCTCTCTGGTACGTAGATGGGGCCCATTTAAGCCTGGTTTGGAAGCTTCCAGTGCATATCAAACATGACACACGATCTAGATTTCCAAGTCTTTAATATTTTGTTTTTTAATGATGGATCTTTTGTCTCTATGTTACCTTTTATTTTTGTGGTCTGACATAAATGCACATACCTGGTCTATCTGAGGTCCTGGAAGACCAACAGCGTCTGGCTACTTCAAGATGCAGTGGCTGCTAATGATTTCCTGTAGGCTTGCTGGGAGCTTTGGGCAGGTCATTTAACCTTTCTTTTTCCACATCACCAAAATGGGAATAAAATATACTTTTAAAAATGCATTCCAAGAGACCTAAATGAGTAAACGTCAAAAGTCAAACTGTTTCTCCTCTAGCTAAGAAATAGTTTAAGCTAATTCTGTCTTTTTTCTTGTTTTGTTTTGTTTGTTTTTTTTTTCCTTTTTTTTTTTTCCAGTTGGAGTGCCTCAAGCTCATTGCCTCTCAGAAATTCACAGACAAGCGCATTGGGTATTTAGGTGCCATGTTGCTGCTGGATGAGAGACAGGATGTCCATCTTCTTATGACCAATTGCATCAAGAAGTAAGGGTACCACCTCTCTCTCCATCAACACATGCTTTGAGGTTTCAGGATCTGAAAGTACACTCCTGACAGTGATATTCTGAGTACTTCAGGTTTTTTTATCTTCTGTTAGAAAACTGGTATCTTCAATTTGTTGTATGCTGTTGACCATACAGACTAATCTAGTATTGTACTCTATTAGATGATCCTGTCTAGCTTCCTTGAAGGGAATATAAAATTGCATTGGTCCTGAAGAGGTGTATGTGGCAAACAACGCTTGTTGTAACTACTGTTACAGAATGGTAGTACATGTTTCTGGAGGTCATGTTAAGATAAATAAAATCAGGAAGATGAAATGACCACAGTAAGCTGCTCAGCCAGTGCAGAAGATGTTGTAAAGAACACTCTTCCATTTCTGTAAATTAGTTATCTTCCAGCTTGCAGTAGGAAGGAGCCAGGTGAGCGGTAATGCAGTATCAATAAAGGTCCGTGCACCTTTTAAATATGATTGAATCAGGATGTTTTTAATACACTGTTACAACTTTGTAGGATTGACTGGCCATCATATGTCACAAAGTTGTATATATTGCTCTAGCCATATTGTCCTGTGTTTGTTTACTTGACTTGTGTTGATGGGCTCTGAAAAGTTGTCTGACTTCAAGGATCAAGGCTGCGTGTCCTGCTTTCTTTTAAAGGTTGGCCTGATGGTCCTGATGAATGGTTTTCCCTGGAAGCAAGGCAGCAACTTGGGATGTGCGGTCTGATTGGCAGCTTGCTGAAATCAGACAAGAGGGGATGGGAAATAATTTTAAAAAAACAAAACAACCCTCTTTTTCCCTCTCAGCAAAATGCTGTTAAACTGGGGCTGTTTGACATTATAGATTAGTAGATGGTGATTGGTGCATTTCCAATAACGCTCCTTCTCAAGATGGATGGGAGCAGGAGTGGAACAACTGGGTTCTAGTCAATTTATCCAAATGCCTGCTTGGTTGTGTGTGGTGTGTCTGTTTTTATTATTATTTACTTTTAGAACATAAGTCTCCCTCATATTAGCAAGTAAAGTATTGATCTTCCATTAGACTGTGGCTCAAAGTGCTTGGAAATCAGCTTGACAAAACTGCAGGCCTGAAGATCTGCTGCCTTTGGACCTGGTGTTCAGGAGAGGAGAGATGTTTGGCTAAAGATTTTTTTCTTTTTCATTGAAATGTCATACTTGTGAGGCTCTTCCATTAAATGACTTGGATGCAGGACTGGGAGGAATACTAAATAAGCTTGCTGATGACGCAAAATTGGGAGGGGCTGTTGACACTCTGGAGGGCAGAGAGGCCCTGCAGAGGGATCTAGACAAACTAGAGAGCTGGGTAATCACCAGCCATAAGAAATTTAACGAAGGCAAGTGTGGGAGTTTACCCCTGGGGCACGGCAGCCCTGGCTGTACAGACAGCCTGGGGAGCGAGAGGCTGGGGAGCAGCTCTGCAGGGACCTGGGGGTTCTGGTCAATGGCAAGTTGAACATGAGCCAACAGCGTGCCCTGGCAGCCCAGAGGGCCAGCTGTGCCCTGGGGGGCACCGAGCCCTGCATCGCAGCCGGGCGAGGCGGGGGATTGTCCCGCTCTGCCCCACGCTGGGGCGGCCTCACCCCGAGTGCTGGGTGCAGTTTGGGGTGTCACAGTGTATTAAGGATACAAAGCTACTGGAGAGTGTCCAGAAGAGGGCCATAAAGTTGGGGAAGGGTTTAGAGGGGAAACCGTACAAGGAGCGGCTGAAGTCCCTGGGTTTATTCAGCCTGGAGCAGAGGAGGCCGAGGGCAGCCCTCATGGCGCTCTGCAGCCCCCTCCCAAGGGGAGGAGGAGGGGCAGGCGCCCCTCGACAGGACCTGAGGGGAAGGCAGGAGGATGTGCCAGGGGAGGGTGAGGCTGGGCATTAGGAGAAGGCTCTTCCCCCCCCGAGGGTGGTGGAGCCCTGGCACAGGCTCCCCAGGGAGGCATCACGGCACCAGCCTGGCGATATTCCAGAAACGCTTGGACAAGGCCCTCAGAGACACGGTGGGAATTTGGGGTGCCCTGTGCAGGGACAGGAGCTGGACTCGATGGTCCTTGCGGGTCCCTTCCAGCTCAGGACATTCTATGATTAGAACCAGGCTGTTAGCATAAACAATTAAAAGAGGTGGTAACCTAAAATGAATTTGTGTAGTAAGGGTGTAATGAGTTTGAAATGGGAATGGGTCAGACTGAAGCTGAGCAAAACTGGTGGACAGCTTCCCACCATCTCAGTGGGTTATTGCTTTCTCTTTTGGCTTCTGTATATACCACTTTGTCTTGCTTTTATCTAGACGTTACGGTATTTGATTTATTGCATTGTCTTTCATTATTTTATAGCAAGACCTAGATTTTTGATACAAAAAAGCAAGCACCCTTGTGAAGCACATACTTGCTATATGCACAGCTTTATACAGCTGCCAAAATTTTGTTAAAGGAAGAAACAAAAAACCAACCCGTTTAGCGGCATGTGCTTTCTGTTCCTTCATCTGCATGTTGCCATAGCTGCTTGACATTACAGCCAGAATACTGTCTCTTGCTTTTCTGCACGTTGTGCACCTTTGGTTACATACCACTCGTTTCCCCGGCTCTCCCATCATGCGATCCCCAGCTCCCTTCGCCTCCCAAACCAGGAACCATATTTTTTTACTCTCTGCAGTATTGAATGCTGGATACCGTGTCGATGTGAATACCAAATAGTCTGATGGAAAAGTGGCTGTTGGGATTGCTGAGGGGAAGCTATATTGTTTTGTACTAAATGTGGCATTGGTAGCTGGCCTCATGAACAGCATCTACTGTTAGTTGGTTTAACTTCTTATTGATCATTTCTCATAACTTCCTTAGGTGCATGAGTAGCTACAGTACAAAATTCCTGTATGGATTATTTTCAAGGTGTGTGAGTGCTGAGGTTTGTAGTTTTTCCTCAGGATAGAGGTTATTTCTACATAGACTTTTATTTACTGTTTGGTTTGTAAATGCAGAAGCTAAAGCCTATCCTAGAACATGTATAAACTGGGACAACCCACAGAGTCACTGCAGGACTGTACTTCATGTTAGGTTCTTTTCTGCATCCTAGTTCCAAAAGACAACATTTAGTCTTTAGGATTTTAATGACTTTCTGTGTGGTCTTCCCTCTTCAATTTAATCCCTACATATGCACCTGACAGTTTTAACCAAGTATTTTATCTTTAACTGAGGATTCTAAGTAGAAGTAATAGCAAACCCTGTGGAACATGCATTCAAAGCTGTTATTGCTCCTAAGTCATGCTCCCAAATAGCTGAGAATGTGGAGAGTTCTTCTGGGCCATGTGTGCAGCTGGTTAGATGACTGTAGATATAGACACCTTTTCTTGTGTGTTCAGGTTCTCTGTGCATGCTGATTGTCCTTTTTTTGTTCTCCTTTACAGCGACCTTAATCACAGCACGCAATATGTGCAGGGGCTGGCACTCTGCACTCTTGGCTGCATGGGCTCCTCAGAAATGTGCAGAGACCTTGCAGGAGAGGTGGAAAAGCTCCTCAAAACTTCCAACTCCTATCTTAGGAAGAAGGTACTTCAGGAAACTTTTAAATACTTTGCTACAGATTAAAACTCAAGATTGATCAGGTTGCTAATATCTGGTATTGTAGATGGCTTGGATCACACTGGCTGAGTATTTTCCTAGTGTGTAAGACAGAGGTCAAAACTCCCTGTCTGTCTATAGCAGGAATGTATGTAAGCCTCTGAAAGACAAGCCTCCAATAGGTGAGGCAGTTGTTTTTATTTTGATACTATCTACCAAAGGTTATTGATGGTAATGTGGACACCTGCCTGTTTACAGACATTAACTCCAAACTTCTAGTCATCAGTTTTATTTCTCTATCTTCTCCGATAAGTCCAGAAAAACTTTGATCATTAACAATGCAGGATGATATCTGAAGATTTGCACCTGTTTTATCGCTTCGGTTGATGATGAAGGCAGTAGTATGTGAGATAGAAAGGTTAAGGGCTTGAAATGGGCAAACAACTATAAATTGTCTTGTTTCCGTAGCAAGTGCGCTATAGCCTCTGCAAAGAGTAATCACCCTTGTACTCTTAAATCTTTCCCATTGTTAAGTCTTGGGGAGGGTGGGAAACAGTACGATTTAGGAAGAGAAGCCCTGCTACTTCTTTGTCTAGTGCTGGATCTAGAGGGAGGTTGGAGAGAAAGCAATGCTAAGAGGTATTGCTGTATTCCAGGAAGAGACCCTCAGTGCACTTGATTCTCAAGCAGCTGCAAAGAATAGTGTCTCCTGTTGCTTCTGCACCCTAGAAGAAGTAGGCAATTTTTTTGCAGTATACTTTTTTCATAGGACTGATCACCTGCAGGAGGAAGTTATTTTGTAGGGAAGGAGATGATATTCAAGGGAAAGAAAATGAGCCCTAAATTTGACATAAATTTCATTATTTGCTTCCAATGCATTATCCCCTCCTTAGCAACAGGAAGACAGACCAAAGTAGCCCTATTAAAGGCAGAGCTGCTTTGTAGTTAAAATCACTTCTGAAGTTAATAACATAAAAATGAACCATTGCTAGTGGGAGTACTACTTTGTAGCTCAGGGCTTTCCCCCGCCCCCAACTTGTGGTAGTTTTATTGAACGCTCCTCTGTGATGCTGTTTAGTATCACTTGTAGTAGAGAGAGAGAAAAATGTACCATAAACTTTCCAGGTCTTTGTATGTCATGAAATTTGTGATAGTTCCCACTGTGCTAGATATTCTCAAAACATGTATCATCATTACAGTATGTACTAACAGAGCTGTTTTTTCTATACAGGCAGCATTGTGCGCTGTTCATGTCATTAGAAAGGTGCCTGAACTCATGGAGATGTTCCTGCCAGCCACCAAAAACTTGCTGAATGAGAAGAACCATGGTAATATCAGTGACTCTACTTAGGAAGGCTATGCCATTCTTTACAGGATGGTGCACTTGCTACCTAAGCCTTTTGTTTGGAAGGAACTTTTGAGGTGTATTTATATGATTTGTTTCTTCCCATTTCTATGGTAGTAAAAGCAAATGTCATTCAGAAAGAAGGGGTGTGTATGACTGCTAGTCAGAAGGACTTTTACATGGCATAGGTGACAAAAGGAACTCTTTCACTGTTTTTGGATAGACTTCAGAGTGGATAGAATAGGAAAGTTTCAATTTTTATCCAATATGCTGCCTAAAAGGACTCTAAAGTGCCCTTTTTAGGGCTGTGGGGTTTTTTTTCTGTTAGCGTAGGACTATAGGATTCTCTGACATCGTTTTAGCAGCCATTCCCAGGACTGAGATACCTGTATCACTGTCAGGAAAGAGTCTTTCTTCAGTGCTGTTCTTCATCAGAAATACATCATAAAACAGAGTCTCACTTTAATGGTCTTTTTGCAAGATTATTCTGTTTTAATGCATTTTCTTGCACAAGTGCTTCTAGAAAATTATTTAAAGAGAAATACTAATATTATAGCTTTGCTAATTTGTGTCAAGCCTGGTGATGACTTCCCAAAGTCCTATGGCACATCTGCAATGAGCGTGTGCCTTAAGAAAATAGGTGGGTGTACAGGAATTCTACAGTAGATGTTTGCTGAAACCCATTACAGGGAGAAGTTCTGTCTCAAGACAGGTTAGTTGTAAGTGCCAACAATACTAATGGGCCACACTAGCTTCCTGAGAAGCTATTGTTTCCATATTTTTTTCTCCTACATGTGTTGTAAACATTTGAGGCACAGGACAGTTTGCATGTGGAATGTAGTTCATGTGTGTGCAGCTAGTTTACTTGGATTTTAAACACGAACATTTCAGACCAGGCACTGCTTCAAATAGGCAAAAGTCTATGAGACTCTGCCAGTGAGTGATACGTACGTGATCTAGCTTGTTAGCATGAGAACCTCTGTCTGTCTTATGCAACCCTGAAAAGCTGAGAGCTGTTCTGTTCTCCCTTTAAAGATGGGAATGCTCCTCTTCGAGCCTTGGCCAAGCAGAGAATTGAGCCTAGGGTTACCTGAATTCAAGAACCCATCATCCTTTGTTTTCTTCCTCCTTAAAAATCAGCATCTCCTTTCCAGCAGTATTAGCCGTGGGCTTTCTGTTGAAATGTCTCTGAAGCAGAATATATATTAAACCCTTTTAGCAGCCTTTTGGGAGGTCTCAGTGATAAGCAAGCAGTGTCAGCATTAAAAAAAACCTGTGACACAAGCTTTATAGATAGATAGTTATGAACTTCAAAACAGATTTTGGATAGAACCTGCAATAGGTCAGAAAGCTGGCTAGCTTGTGGAATATGAATGTCGTCATCTCCATAGAAAAGACTGTTTATTAAGCAGGCTTCTAGTCTCTTCCTGAGTCAGGAGTTCTCCAGTACAGACTTAACAACTATAGAAAATGAATAACTGAAAAAGTTAGCATCTGAATGTGGATGTAAAATAATGCTCGTTGAAGTTCCATGCTTTACAAAGTTACATCTCACTAACAGGTCGTCCAGCATTGATGTGGTTAAATAGTTTGTAACTGACATGCCTTTTCTAACTATTTTCAGGGACACTTTGACGGGGTTTCCTTAAGGCACGGCACACACAAGCTGGCTGCCCATGTGCAGACACTGTCGTGACCAAGCGGTCTGCTATAGTCTTTCTCTAAACTGAGTTCTGAGGCCTTCTGAGGAAGGCCCAAATCAGGTCACATAAGATTGACTAGGGTACCCAAATCAGAAGAGGAGCTCGGGAAGTGTGAGGAACCCAACACCTACAATGCAATTAATACATACTGCCATTCTAGTGTCTTCTGTTTCTATAGAATCATGGAATGGTTTGGTTGGAAGGGACCTTAAAGATCATCTAGTCCAACTGTGTCTGTTACCATCAACTGCATATTTAGTATGCAAGGTTCTGCAGGCAAAGTCCAATTTCTCTTTTCCTTTGGCCTTTAGTTGCTGCTTTAAGACATGAGCACATTGCTACCTGCTTTCCCTTGGGCACAGCTGCAAGTGCAAATATCTTTTGGAGTAGATACGCTGGATTCAGGAAGAATATTTTTTTTTAATGCTTTCCTGTTGTCTCCTTATGATATTTGTCATATGTCTAGAGCCAATGAAATTATGTTAAATGTGGACACTTTTTTCTTTTTTTCCCCCCTCACCTTTAGGTGTTCTTCACACATCAGTTGTCCTCCTCACAGAGATGTGTGAGAGAAGCCCAGACATGCTTGCACACTTTAGAAAGGTAAGTGTGAACTGATAGTACTGTAGAGTTAATATTCATGGGTGGGTTTGTGGTAGATTGGGGAGGGGTTTTTTTGTTTTGATTTTTTTTAACTGATGCATCCTTTTAGTCTCCCTAGTAAAAGCAGTGTGCACATCTTTTAATAAAATGCGTACAGCTCTTTGGCTGAATAATTTAGTGATATTGTCTGCTTGTTATCAAAATTTTTTAAAAAACCATTACATTTGGGAATTTTGTGTGTATCTAGCCCTAATCCCCTTCAAAAAGTAAGTTAAAAACACCAGTCTCAAGACTGTGCAGTATGACACTCATTCTAAAGTTAGATTTAAAGTGTCCTCTTTGTTCCCTTAGGTTTTTTCCACTTTGTATCTAATGGCATAGCGACATTGGAATGTATTAAACATAAATATGAAGAGGCACAGATGAAAAACTGAGGCTTATACCAACGTGCCTTAACCACAGCACACCAATTTTATAAACTCAGGTCAAAAATACCAATGGAGGTTCTAGTTGTGTAGATACCTCATCTCTGATGCATGCTATATTACATCATTTTCCATTTTAGCTTAAGGGTTCAAGAGTCAGCTTCACTCTTCCTCGTCTGGTTAGGTGTGTTTGCTTCTGCTGCCCTCCCCCCAGCACAAATTCCTTATGCTGATTGCTGTATTTTCCTGTGCAGTATTATTGCCATATGAAAGACTACCAATAGAAGAGCATCTGAAAATTGCATTAAAGATGTCATTCTGACTTCTTGGTTAAAGAAGGAGAAATTGAACAAAGCTGGTAGAACAGAACTGGGTGTTTGCTCTTCTGAAAAGTCTTAAAGGTGCTTATTTATTTGCATGCCCAGTTTACTGTTCTTCCTTGGCTTGTCTATATTGATAGGGATTTCAAACAGTACGTCCTTTGATGCATCTTAGCATTTTGGCATGTATCTTCCCTTGCCCTGATTATACAAAGCAGGAGTGAAAGTGGGACTAGGGTCATCTTGAAGGTAGCCATCCCTGCTACTAATTGCTCAGCTAAGATGATAGTCATGGGAGAAGAGAGAAGAGCTGAGTCCACAGAATTTAGGTACTAGGTACATTCTTTTCTAGCTATCTCTTGTAGTCGTTTATGCTGTGAATGGTATAACATTGATCTGTCCCTAATGCCTGCTTCGTCTGTTTTGTCCCTTCTGTCTGTTTGGAATCCTGCTGTGTGTTAGAATGAAAAGGTAAGAGTTAATTCTTCTAGATGGTGCATGCTTGCATTGAATCTGTAGATGTTTGTCTCTTGTGAGGTAGTGCCTCTTAATGCCACACTTGTGCTTGATGCCACATGCTTAGATCAATTGTACCTGTTTAATGCTTTTTGTGTGCTGGTCTTGTCTTGTCACTAAACCTCTATACCCATGGCAGCCCTGAATCTCAGTTGTGGCCGCCTCTAAACACGAGCCTGCTTTCCTCAAGATCTCCCTCATTTGAGGAATGCTTTAGGGAGTTTTTTGTGCCTATGAAAACTGTACCCCTGGGCTTTCTTATCACAAACTGGGCTTTGTGTTTTGTCTGAATCATGGGGTAACTTTGGGTGATTCCCAAAAGGGAGCAGGAGAGAAAGTTACTTAGCTGCCTGTAAGTGGGGCTTACTGTGCTGCAAAGAGCTATTTGCTGATATTTTTCATGGGTGTAATTTGACTACAGAAGATTAGGTTGGTGGCCCTCAACCAATCTCCATGGCTGTAACTTATCCCTTTGTCCTGTCATCAGTCCTGAAACACTTGCATGTTAGAAGGCAAAGAACATGTTCATCAGGTTTCCAGGAAGGCTTCAGCAGGTCACTCTGCTTGTCTGTTGCTCGAACTTGAGGGAAGATGTTGCAGCAGTTTCCTCTTTAGGGCAGATAATAGGAAATTAATGGTTCCTTTTGTTTATGTGTTTTATGAAATGCACATTTTTAGAGGAGTATATAATTCCTGAAGAGTGAAGGTAGGAATAAAAAGATGATGGAGAAACTCAGCTGGTTTTCCTCTTGCCCTGCACCACAAATGTACAGGACTTTAGTCCAGAAAACATTGCCTATGTATTATGTCCACATGCGGCTGCTGTTCTCTGTAAGTCACATGGTGCTTTTGGCACCTTCTGCTACGACCTGTCCTGAATCTGAAGCACCCTCTTGATTTGATGTTTTCAGAAGTGGCAACTTTACCAGATCAGAGATTGCTTATAGCAAAAATTTAGTGTGAATGTGATCCCTGACTCATCATAGGCATACATGAATGCAGGAATACATTTTTATAAACTAATTGTCATGCATGGAATTGAGAGAAAGAATTATGCTGTCCTGGTGCTAGTCCTGCTTCAGGAGTGCAGCCACCGTAACACCTCTGTCTAGTTTGTGACCTCATCTCCAGCCAGTGTCTGGATTATTTTAATACCATCACTGAGAGGGATAAGAGAAACTTTCTATGGAAGGAATAAAGCTCGTAAAAATCTACATCTCTGCGTCATCCACCAGGAGTGGTTTTTCTCTTACAGTTTAATGAAAATTAGTCCAGTTTCTGTCTTTCAACCTTAAGATTTTTCATAGGGTGTGTTGGAAATGGGCTTCCATTTCATCCCTGAGACTATTTTGTTACTCATAGCTGCCATGAAGGTTTTTGGAGATTATCAGTAAGTTTGTTGTGGCTTGTCTGCTTTAATGGTTGGCTTACTTGCCACATTCTGCCCTGAACTGATTACTTGCTTGGTATGTGTAAGATACGATGGAGAAATTCTATTATGGATCCTCAGAGTCGCCCTGACAGATGAAGTGCATCACTAGAGATGCCTGAGATGGAAGGAGTTGAACCAAACTTTTGCAATAGGTAGCATTCCTTCAAAGCTGTGTACAAGTCTTGAAAAATGACTTATTTTTATGGGTAGATGTCTACTGGGAGACCAGTGCCATCAACATCTGAGGAATCTGAACTGCTTCTGAAAGTTTTTTAGCCCACACAGTTGGAAAGAAACTTTAAAATATTAACTGTGTAAGTTGATGTGATTTTTGTGCTCCTGAGTCTGGCATAGTAGCAGTGCTTCCATCAGCTTCTCTGCTATTATGCAGAACCCTTCTAACAGCAGTGAAACAAAGAGTTTGGTCAGTTTAGTGTTGCTGCTCTCGACGAGAAGTTTGGAATGAAGAGGAGGAGAGCTCTGGAGCTATTTGCAGGGAAGAAGTAGTCTAAAAATAGAGCCCTGGGGGAATGCTGGAAGGAAATCCATTCTCTGCCCTATTTGGAAACTGTTGGAGGGGAAGCAGATAACAAAGCTTTTCTTCGTAGAAGCTAAGTTGGATGGAGTGTCAAACTTGAAAGAATTCTTAGTAATTTAATCATAGCAGTACAGTACTTGAAAAGATCAAAATTCCTGGCTGTTCCTGATGCTTCCATGAAGAATTATGCTAAAAATTACTCAGGAGCAAATATAAAGCCCCCAGGAAAATTCCTGGAATCATACCATTTTAATAGTCCCAGCACATCCCCTTTTTGTGAAGAGAGGAATTTAAGTTGGTATTTCTTCTCACGTCTCAACTGCCAAGCTCTGGTAGATTTAGTACTTTAAAGATAAAATATGGTGCTCAGGTCCCAACTTAACTGTTTCTAGTTGTACCCTAGCTAAATTGTAGATATTCTTATAAACATCAGCTCTAGATGTGCAGGGACCGGACTCCTTTCAGTGGAGCCCAACGACAGGACAAGGGGCAGTGGGCACAAGTTAGAACACAGCAAGTTCCACCTAAACATGAGAAAAAACTCCTTCCCTGTGCGGGTGCCAGAGCAGGGGCACAGGCTGCCCAGAGAGGCTGTGGGGTCCCTTCCCTGGAGACATTCACACCCCGCCTGGACGTGGTCCTGTGCCCCCTGCTCTGGGTGTGTCTGCTCAAGCAGAGGGGTTGGACAAGGTGATCTCCAGAGGTCCCTTCCAACCCCTGCCATGCTGTGATTCTGTGACTTGCTTTCAAATAAAAGAGTCGTTCTTAGACCTGTACTTCAAAGCTGGGGGGCTCGGGGGTGGGGAAGAACAACACCCTAATGGGACAACTGTCTTCTTCACAGCTTGTTCCCCAATTAGTTCGTATTCTGAAGAACCTTATCATGTCTGGATATTCACCAGAGCATGATGTGTCTGGGATCAGTGACCCCTTTTTGCAGGTAAGAACTGATGCAAACAATGATTCATAGCTTGAGTTCTAGTACTGTGTTTTGAGACTTAGGTATGATGAGGTGGTTACCTCAGGGCAGCTGTGTTGACTTTAAGATTTTGTGTCTTTAGAGCTGATAGTGCAAATGCTCTTCGTCTACCTTAGTCAAAGACACCTGCTTTAGTTTAAATGGCAGTTGTAGTGCCATATCACATTATGTGAAGTTGAGACAAAAGGGGGAAGTAGCAACAGACATTGGTCTTGCAAGGCTGTGCCTAGTGGGTAGTGGGGGTGCTCTTAACAGTTCTGGCTAGTGGGAAGAAAATGAGCACAGCATAAGCCTGTTCTTATCGGTAAAGGTCTTAAGGATAAGCATTTTGCTTAGGAATGGAAATCAGCAGCTTGTTCTGCTGCTTTGCCACTCCTCAGGAAGTGTGCTGGGCATTTCACAGCCCCTGTGTAAAACACTGCCATCCAATGAGATTTTCTTTGCTTTATTTTGTCAAATAGGTACGAATCCTGCGCTTACTAAGAATTTTAGGGCGAAATGATGACGATTCTAGTGAAGCAATGAATGATATACTTGCACAGGTGAGATCTGCAAGGTTCATGAGCAACTTAAACTTTTTTGGTCTCTTAATTTGGATTCAACAGCACTGGTGAGGATACAGCTGGTTGCTATGCTGGGGTGAATTTTGCTGCAAGGGACACATCTTCATAGGTGTGATGTTTGTTTGCTAGGGATTGGTTAGTTATACTGCCTGTTCTGCAGAATAGCACAAAGGGGATCTGTTTCGGATGCATCGGAGATGCTTATTTTGTTTGTTTTCTCCAGGTTGCCACTAATACAGAAACAAGTAAAAATGTGGGAAATGCCATTCTCTATGAAACTGTGTTGACTATTATGGACATAAAATCTGAGAGTGGACTGAGAGTAAGTTGCCTTTGATATGTCCTTTTTTTTCTAGGCTTTTATTAGAGTAATTTATGTAGAGGACATGAAGCCAAGTTGTTTCACTGAAACATAGCTCTGCAATTGGCTCTAGATAAGACTGTAGCCTCTTCAGAAAGTGGTGTTTGTGGTTTGTTTTTTGGATATTTTGGGGAGGTGGGGGGGGTGGCTTTGTTTTTTGGTGTTTTTTAATTATTATTTAAAAGGGGGGGGACGACAAAACTTCCTGCAGACTGTGTTCCCTTGAGTGCAGAAGAGAGCCTGTGCTGTGTTTGTCTTAGCTTTTCCTTTGCTTAGTCAGCTTCTAGAGTTCTTTGTTATGCTTTTGGCCAAGAACTGCAATGATAGCTTTGACATGTTGCCTTTAGAATCATCTTGAAACAATGAAGATGACCAGCATTCTTTCTGATCACTAACCTTCCCTAACTTTTTCTGCAGGTGTTAGCCATTAACATCCTAGGCCGTTTCTTATTAAACAACGACAAAAATATTAGGTAAGTTGTATGAAGTGTGTTTTAGCAACACCCAGTTTAAAATGTGTGAGAAGCAATTACACAAAGGTTATGCTGAAGTAGAGCTTTCCAGGAGGCCATACTGGGAAGTACTGTTGTCAGGGTTAGTATGGCTCTCTTCTTTCTTGGTGCATTCTTTTCTCTGTGAAAATCCTAACTGTGGCCCTGCCCATCTTGGTTGATGAGTCTGGGTATGATCATCTGAGTATGATCATTAGATCACATTACCATGTCATTTCTTAATCTAGTCAGATGTTTTTTCAATAACCAGTGAATCTTCTGTATTGTCCCAGCTGGTCTGGGGTGACATTCAAATCAGAGTTGCTATTGGAGATCTGACAAATCAGGCGAAGACTGTTTTTTCTAATTGTGTGCTGTTGGCAACAAGGAAGTTGTGCTTTGGTCATTATGAATCTGAATATAGATTTGCTGCAACTGCTAGAATTAAGTTCCATTTCTAGGCATTTTGATTGCAAATCACGGTATAGGTAGAGGACTCCAGCCTTGGGAACTGCAACTCATGCTAGTTTGAGTGTATGATCTGTGGAGGTCTAATCTTTTAATTGCCTTGTCTTTTCAAAATCTTTGTGAAGACTGGAAAACTGACGTGAGCCCAGGAATTGGGACAGGTGCTTGTCGGGCAGCAGGGTGTTGTTAGGCATCAATACCTATAAATATCTAAAGGGTGGGTGTCATGATGATGGGACTAGGCTCTTTTCAGTAGTGCCCAATGACAGGACAAGGGCACAAGCTGGGACATGGGAAGTTCCACCTAAACATGAGAAAAATCATCTTCCCTGTGCGGGTGCCAGAGCAGGGGCACAGGCTGCCCAGAGAGGCTGTGGAGTCCCTTCCCTGGAGACATTCAAACCCCACCTGGACGCGGTCCTGTGCCCCCTGCTCTGGGGGTGTCCCTGCTCAAGCAGAGGGGTGGGACAAGGTAAGGTGATGTCCAGAGGGCCCTTCCAACCTCTGCCATTCTGTGATGTTACAGTTTGGTATGGTAACTCACCTTTGCAGATAGGCCAGGCAGTCCCCTGGAAGATTTCCATTTGTTAGTGAGTACAAGAAAACCCTGTTCTGTTGCAAAATAAGATGGAATTTTGGGGTGTGTGAGCATCTGTGGATAGAAATTAAATGCGGACTGTCAGCTATTTATTACTGTATGTCCCTATCCCAGATATGTAGCTTTGACATCATTGTTGAAAACTGTGCAGACAGACCATAATGCAGTACAACGGCATAGAAGCACGATTGTGGACTGCCTGAAGGATCTGGATGTCTCCATTAAAAGGTAATTGAAATATCAGTGAAATAGACTCTCAAGGTTGATAGCCTATGGAAAGTGAGCAGGGCACAGCAGAAAATGGCAATGATCTTGTGGATCTATAAGTGAGACTAGTATTAATGCCTAGTATGGTTCATAATTCAAAAAAGGTAATGAAGATGTGCAGCCACCTTCTTTGAGAAGCTGCTTTTACATTTTATGCATATTGGATTGGAAAAAAAGATTTTTCCGTTTGCCTGAATTTTTCCAAAAGGGAGTCAATGGAGATTGGATTGTGTGCTCGCAACAAGATGGAAAACCTTCATAAAGTATGATCCTAATCAAAGCTACTCTGACATGCTCTGTTGCTTTTCTTTCCTAGACAAACAGGCAGTGCCGTGTTGTCTTGAGGCAGTGTTAAGCCATTCAAATAGCATTTGAGCTTAAATTTGGTTAGGCAGTGGTAGATTTCAGACTTGGTTGTTCAAAAAAATTTGCTTACAAACCATGTCCTGTCATTTATTCTCGGTGTTCATTTGTTGTTTAAATAGTGGAATGTTGCTACTTCTCTGGGCAATGGGGGAGCTTGCAACTTCTCACTGCAGTAAGACTTTTTTTCTAATACTCAGTCTAAACTTCTTCCCCTGTTTTTTCTCATCACTTCAGTTATGTTCCTTTTACTCATGATAATAACATTCTTCTGTTTCTGTCAGACACTCATAGATACTCTTGAATAGTTTGATCTCTCTTTGCCCCAACCTGTATGGAATGCTGCTCCTAAATTGAGTCTTTCAGCGTGTCAGTTGCTTGTTCTTTCTTTCCCAACCCTCTTCCTTACTGTTATTCGTTCTATAACTGGTGGTCTGAGCTCAGTGCAGCATACGATATGTCAGTGATGGGGGGGAGCAGTTGCATCGCTATTGCTTCTTGTGGAATCTGTCTGTTGCAGGCCAAAATTTCATTGAGCTCATGAATATACTTTCAGAATTGCTCAACCTCTTTTTTTTTTTTCCACGTTGTCAAACTGATTAGATAAGTCATAGATGCTCGTTCTGATAGGCATTCTTCAAATTTATGCCCATCTTTTAAATCGGATCTAGATTTTTAACAGCACTGCTCAGTCTAATGTGTACAGAACAGGAAAGAAATTGGATCTGTCTCACTTCTGAAACTTAGTTTTAACTGTTATGTAATAGGTATTATGTGATCTATTTTCCAGTTGCAATCTATCCCAAAACATACATTTGTATCTTATATGCCGAGTAAGTCAGGCTAACAGTGGCTCTGGCTCCGAACAGCAACAAGAGGCTGGGTTGTGGGATAGCAAAGCCCCATCTAGGTTTTGGACAGAAGGCAACAAAAGCATTTTATTGGTGCCTGCCGGGAAAACATAAGCATGCTACAAATGATAGAGCTTCATGTCTGAGTGCTGTTGGAGGATGAAGCCTTTGAGTGATCCATCAGCAGAGCATGATGTTGCCATGCTGACACTCGTGCTGCTGACAAGGCACTGTCTTCATTGAAGCAATATATTGACTGGATGTTAGAGTCCCAGGTAGCAAGTTTCAAGGGCTGGGACTTGAGGGACAGACACAGTACCTGATTTTGGTTATCTGAAGCATGGCCTGTTCTCATCTTTTAACCACTGCGGTGCATCTTTGGTCCGTGTAGTACAAATCAGAATGGCTTTGCCATCGAATTCAAGTCTTCTGTCTGTCTGCTTAATATGATCAAACTATGTGATTATGAACTTTGACAGAAATGAGCTGTGCCATATGATTGAAGGTAAGCAATACATGTTGAGATAAAAGCCTGGTATTAAGATTGCAGAGTACCTCTGTGCACCTGCAGTATTGATATATCTGTTATAATGTGACTGAAAAGTTAAACATAAACACAGAAAACTTGTAATCCAGTAGGGTTAGGTGTAAGGAGTTGAACTAATTGGAGGGATGAAAACAATTCTAGTAATGATCTAGGTCTTCAGCCAGCCACAGGTCTAGATGATAAAAGGTAACAATTCAGTTTTGTATTTCCACCCTAATTCTGAACAAGTCTGTGTTTTCTAAGTCCCTGGGTATTAGTTGGGTAAAAAGCAAAATAACACATTACCATTCACAACTCTGTAGAAATCCTTCTTATTACAGTAACAACTACGGAGATGTTGAGGCACAGTGCTGTCTAGATGTTTTCAGATTCTTGAGAACACATACTGTGTGCCCAGTACCATTGGATTGGGTAATGTGCCTGGTCTAAGTTGGTGATGTTTCATGAACATTGGGAAAATACTAAGCAATCAGAAAACCTGTGTCCATGTAGTGGTAGGTTGGCACACTTGACACTGGAGCAAGACAGAATCAGTGGGACTGCTTATGGGTTTGCTGCCAGTAAATATAGGAAAGGATGACAGCATAACTCATGCATCTCAACGTTATGATTTTAATGAAAATGTCTGGAGTTAAACACACATTGAAGTCTGATCTATTTGAAGAAAGTATATATTGCAAAATAGACTTTAGGCCTTTTGGCGTAATTTTGGACATAATCAGTTGTGCAACAAGTGGTACAAAATCACTGTACACATGAAGTAGTTCAGCAACTATCCAGATAATTTCAAAAGATAACTGAAATGGGGGAGGAAGTTTTTGATGTGCTATGAGGATCTTTCTTGTCTTCTAGTAGGCTATCTCTGTGACAGGCAGAGAATAAAGTTCCTGATAGTATGAAGAAGACACAACTTAGAGGTTTGGGTTCTGAATTACACCAAATGCTCAACAACAGTCAGGGTTGTTCAGTGAGGCTGTTTTAATGCATTGTTTTAATATATTTTAACATAACTAATTGCCAACGCTGTACAGAAATCAATCACATTTGAAGGTAGTCTTCATTCAAAAAATGTTAGAAGAATGGGAGAGCTGTGCTAGAATCAACTACGGAAGCTTTGAGTAGAAGGGCTAAGGGCTAGCATCAGACCTCCATGTATACAACAAGGAATATCAAAGAGCCAGTACACTCTAGTTGTGATGTCGACTTGGGGTCGGGGGAGGAATGGGGCTCTGAAAAGAGCACCGGAGTAATTTTGGGCTCTGGAAATCTTATGTAGTCTATCTGGCAGGATACAATAAAGCTTATCAGTTAATATTTTAAATCTCTCCTGTATTTGAATCTCTAATATATGGAGGTCAAAACAGGTCTCCCCTGGATCTCTGAAGCTGGAGAAAGCGTGTTGCAGCATGGATTACTTATTGCAGTTGTGTGTCAGAAATGGCCGGCATGTGATCACAAATACTTGCATAGTCAGACCTTAGTGCTGATGGACTCTGGTTGCTGAAAGATATTTCTAGCGTTTAGGACATCTGGACAGGTGTTTCTAGAACACCCCACACCCCTACCTTCTCCCCCTTAGTTTTTTGGGGGTGGGTATTTATTGTCTGCCCATGAACAGGAAAATACTGGCACATTTAATGTGGAAGGCTGTTCTCACAGGATTTATAGATATTGCTCTCTTCTTAATTAAAAGGTAAGTGCATTTGAGTAGCTGGGCTTGGTTAGTTTGCTTTTCTGGTTGGTTTGGGGTTTTTTGTTTTGGGGTTTGTGGTTTTTTGTTTTTTGTTTTTTTTTTTTTTTTACTTTACTAGGTGAAGATACTTTATCAGTTTTCTGTCTCTTGCCCTAGGCGTGCAATGGAACTGAGTTTTGCTCTTGTTAATGGGAACAATGTCCGTGGAATGATGAAGGAGTTGCTGTATTTCCTAGATTCCTGTGAACCAGAGTTCAAGGCAGACTGTGCATCTGGGATATTTCTTGCAGCTGAAAAGTATGGGGTCAATTTACTTGCTATTAATTTTTTGTACATCCTCGGAATTATGAGCATTTTGTGTGTTGGTTTTCTTCCCCTCCTCACCCCACCAAGAGAGGATATATTGATCCCCTCTTCTCTACTCGTGTGTGGTTTGTCAGTTTTAACCTACTCTGAGGAACAGGACACACTAGTGTGTCCCACATGGGTAGTCCTCATATCACTAAACCAGGCTAGTGTATTGATTTCTGCTGCATTTTGGAACAGGTATTGTGCTGACATCCTGGCTCTGCCCCACCTCCACACGCACAGATTCTCCCTGGTTAGTTGTACAAGTGAGGTGATCTCGTTGTTGAGGCATTGTAATCAGCAGTCTGACTTTGGAATATTGTATATGCACAGCCACACCTTGCTATATTATACAGACTTGTATATTCATTCAGCTTTCCAATGTCAGCATTAATACAAAAAAGTTGAAGAATGTGAAGCATGTGGTGTTTCGTTTTGTTGGGGGTGTTTTGTGTGTGTTTTGTTGGTGTGTCCCCCGCAGGAAACAGTGGGCTAGGAAGTAACTGAATGGGGAGGTTCTGATAATGATGGGTTTCTTGGTGGTGTTGAAGGCTAGCAGTTCTTGCTTTAACTGGTTTTCTTAATTTTGTCAGATATGCTCCTTCCAAACGCTGGCACATAGACACAATTATGAGAGTCTTAACAACGGTAAGTGAGATTGCCTCTCTTGTCTGTGGCTACCTAAAAAATTTTTAATTCTGCAGGAAGTTATTCATCAAGTTGGAGGTGGCTATAAAGGCTGCCAGATAACAAATGCTACAATAGACAGAGGAAGTGTACTTATATGGTAGTGACCCAAGGCAAGCCAGTCAGAAATATGTAAACTCAGTAAATATGACCGAGTGGGTTTTCAGAAGAAATGTGTGGTTTCAGAAACACACAAGAATACGGTGTGTAGCAGACTTTCTAATGCAGTAATCACATTAGCTTCTAAGTTAGGACAGCTCTTGTGCTGTCTGTGATCCCAATATACGGTGCTTTCAGGGGAGAGTGAGCACACCCTTAAGATACTTGCAAAGAGAAAGGGGGTGAAACAATTTCTTGGAATTATTCCAAGCTGAGTTTATCAAAGCTTTTTTTAATGAATCTGTATCAAGAGCTTTCTTATTCCTCTTCTTTGAGTTTAATTATTACTCTTTACCTACATTAATTTCTTTATAAACATTGCAGCTGAGATGGAACTGGAGTAGTGTTTTGACAAACAAGAGGGAAGAGCTCATGATAACTTGGGTAGGCAGTGTGTTCCCTGAGGCAACGGAGTGAGAAGAGATTTATTTTACCTGTATGAGTGCTCAAATTTGGGAAGCTCATCACAAAGCGAGTCTGGCTTGTGTGCTATTTTGCCACCCTGAAACAGAGAGAAGTAGATTCCTCTGAACTGAGAATTGATTTCCATTAGAAGGCTGGCTTTGAGAATTGCTTTCAGATTAGTTCCTTCAATAAAGGAACTTCCTTCTCTTGGCTGCTAAACCATTTATAAAGCTGTATTCATGAGACTACCCACTGTAGACTCGTAAAGATAAACATCCTTTTCAGTTTAGCAGATTTATCAGAACTAATACAGAAAGATGGCATCAGCCATCTTTGGCTAGGTGGATTCTCACTTAGTTGACCTAATTTGGCTCGCTTGATTTCATTCTTTTTGCATGCTCTGCTCTCAGTGCCAGAGGAGTGCCTAAACAGAACAGGTTTTGAACAGTATACAATTTCCCTTCATTGCTAAGGCTGTGTGACTGTGTATTGCCCCACATACTTTCATGCACTTAGAGTGGGCTTTTCCCTCTGAGCTCTGTGTTCCTAACCTCTAACCAGAGAGTGATATTCAGACAAGTTCCTGGGTCCTCTGCTTATTCATCAGAGTCTGGCTTTGAGCAAGCAATTGCATAAGCTCTGTTCTGCCCCCAGGGTGTCTTTGACTTAAAGCCTTCCGTTTAACAGAGCAGTTTTCTGTGTTGCTTTTTGTTCCTTTTGTAGCACAGGCTTCTTATGTCCACACTCTGTCCTCTTGACAATTTCAGGATGTCTGTAGTGTGGATTTCTCTGGGTATAGTTGAGTTCATTGGGAAAATGTACTGTCCTGTACTTCTATGCATCTGAGCCTGCTCAAAATCAACCAGGAAGTGCTTGGGCATGAGGAGGCTTTTATTTCCACTCACATCAGGTGGCTTTGTGAAGGATATCAGCAGATGCTGGGTGTTACTGAGAAGTTGGCTAGTGAAACCTAACAATTTTTCTGTCTCTCAAATACACAATTGTTCTTGCAGGCAGGAAGTTATGTTCGTGATGATGCTGTTCCCAATCTGATTCAGCTAATAACTAATAGTGTGGAGATGCATGCCTACACTGTGCAGAGACTCTACAAAGCTATCCTTGGTGATTACTCCCAGGTAATACTGAACGTGACCAGGCAGCTTCAGTTTCCTTGTTGTAGTGCAATAAGTGTCATGTTTATTAAGCATCTCAAAGTCAGTCAACATCACACTGTCTAGCTCCAAGGGACAAATCGCAGAGGAGACATTCTTTTTGTTTTCTCTAATTCTCTTATGGAATTTTTGATCAAATCACATACTCCTGTTTCTTCTGCTGTGGAGAACTTCCGTGGCTGGAAGGAAGACTAAACTTGCTTTGGGAAATGGTGATGGCTTAACTTGTCATACAGGCATCCATTTACCTCTGAGGCATCTGATTTTTTTTTTCTTCTCCCTTCTAACAGCAGCCCCTGGTGCAAGTGGCCTCTTGGTGCATAGGAGAGTATGGAGATCTTCTGGTGTCTGGTCAGTGCGAAGAGGAGGAACCGATACAGGTATATCTTGGGAAAGACAATAACTGTGTACCTGGCTGAGGCTGGACCTGCTTGATGCTGGCTATGCAAGGGCAATGCTTGCAACATTTACTTAGCACTGGTGTCCGTGATGCTCATGGACCCTGGACAAGAATCTCCTCCCCATGCCTCAGGCATGGGCTGCATAAACTTTCACTGTGAGGAGTGCAGTTAAAATTGGCAGAGTGGTGCGGTTTCAGTGCTAACTTAGCTTGCAGGGTATCTGCTAGGATCTTAGCTGTGTATTTTGACGATAAACCTGCTCTTCAATGTGTGGAACAGGAACTATATTTTAAAACTAATATTGTAAGATCTCCACCCAGATGCATCTGTCTTGTACACTCTGAACATGTGCTACAGGCTCACAAAATTGCAGAGGAGGTAACATCATGGCCATTAAGCGACAGGTTTTTACAGTATGCCCTGGAAGGCTTGCTGCAAAGCTTCCCTCTGTCTCAGCCTAATCTTCCTGTACCTTTTCAGGTAACAGAGGATGAAGTTCTTGATATTTTAGAAAGCGTCCTGATATCTAATATGTCTGCATCTGTTACACGAGGCTATGCTCTCACTGCCATCATGAAGCTTTCCACAAGGTTCACCTGCACTGTCAAGTGAGTTCTCATTGATGCTGTACTGCACAGGGCTTTGCAAATATGCTGGCATCAATTGTCTTCAGTAGAAGTATTCCTTGGACATGTTTTGCTTCCACAGTTTACAAGAGTTGTCTTGTTAATTGTTAGCTTTTACAGTCCTTTGCAGGGTGGAAGGCTTCCACTGATTTTTTTACATTTTTCTCTTTGGATGTCCTCTACTGCTTAGGGACTGAATCCATGGTGCTGTTGCTTGAAAAGCCCTTTATGGGGAAGATAAATCCTTACTTCAAACGCACTGTTCTTTCCAGTTCCTTTTTCGGATTATGGAGAGAAAAATAGTCTTGTTGCCTACTGGTGGCTTCTCAGTGTGGGTAGTTTTTTTCTTATGATATACCTCATGGTGGTATGTTAATGACCTGCTGATGCTGTTGTGAAGGGACACTTCAAAAATGGATGTTGCATAGATACTCTGGGATAGATGAGTTACACAGGACGCCTGTTGAGCAGAGGCCAGATAGCGTCTTCTGGATGACATATGCTAGTCCTTTGCTTATTGCTGTTAATTCCATGGTGTGTTTTTTTGTTTTGTGTTGTTTCCCTCCTGTCCCTATGCAGTCGCATTAAGAAGGTAGTTTCCATTTATGGCAGCAGCATTGATGTGGAGCTGCAGCAGAGGGCAGTGGAATATAATGCACTTTTCAAGAAATATGATCACATGAGGTAAGTTCTGATGAGTTTTGGTGTTCAAAAGGATCATTATAATCTACTCTGATCTCTTGCATACCACACTTTGTGCTTTGAGAGCTTTGTCTAGTGATTTTTGGTAGGATTACAGAGGAACTAGAATCCCTCCCTCATCTATAGAGTTAGAGAGTGTTTTAAGAACTTAACGTATCTCACGAGATTGTTCTGTGATCAGAGACTTTCTCTGCCAAAACATTTGCCCTGCTTTGAGCTTGAACTTGACTAATTTATTACTTCTAGATGTTGAATCTTAAATTTGCTAGGTGACTAAATGTCTGTAGGTAGCTTTTACCATGCTAGCATCACCACAGTCAATTAGGTTCAAATTGATTTTAAAATGTCTTTGGAATAAACATGCGGAGATCTATTGACCTGTGCTCCTAAGCTGTGCTCTGAACTTGCAGTAATTATTCCAATTGTTAATTCTTTTCAGTTTTTCAGAACATCTTTTTAATTTACTGTATCTTCTTGCAGAATCTGTTTAAAATCTCAGATTCTGCATGCAAAGGCAAGACTGTTTCACTGCACCTCTCATAATCCCTGTTTTACAATTCACGAGCGTGTTAACCTACATTTACCTTATCATTGAGAGGTCCCCATTCATCATTGCTTGGCTCAAGTGATTGTTTCTTTGAGAAAGTTAAAGCCCCGCTTTGTTGCAATAACTAAAGCTGTAGTTCTTTGCAGAATAGTCATTAGTCTGCTATGTGTAATAGTTAATTGTTGATATGTAGAAGTACCGCAGATTCCGTTGAGCAAGGATCATAAGATTGGAGGAGATCATCTGGGGATTAAATTTATCCACCTATGAGAACTTTTTATAAGATTCCATTGGATGGAGGAGCATCTATTTTGAAGTCTAGATGAGAGGACAGGGAGAAAACGGATGCCACTGGACTAAATACTGCCCGTGTTTGCAGGGGCCTTCAAACTTTGTTTCAAAGGCTCTTGATAATCACTTTTTTTCCATAGGTACCATCTTATTTATTGTATATAGGACACAACATCCTGTGACTTCTTTTCTCTTCTCCTGTGGGATCCATGCAGCAACTCAAATTGTTCTTGGAAAAGTCACGTCAGTGAGCTTAGGGCATGTGAGCTGCTTAGGGCTTCACATGAAGCCTTATGAATGAGTTGAGAAAAATCTAGCATGAGAGGCTTTTGATCCGAGATGACCATTGCAGACAGCAGTGTCTGGTGATCAGGCGGCTTTTGATCAGATGGCAGTGCTTGCTATACATAGTTTTGGAAAGTGTAAAACTGAGTTTTTCTGAGGTGCAACAAGAGAGCACTGTATCTCTCCCACCCACCCCCCTCCCGAGTATATTCTGGTGTTCATGACAGTTTAAAGGTCAATGTTTAATAGTTTCTCCTCATTAAGACCTTGTTCATGGTCAAAAATGTGGCCCATTTTTGGGTTTACTGGCACTGAAACACTTCTTCAGCCCAAAAGATGTGTAGGCAGTGTGGCTTATCCCTACTACATGCAGCGCTTTGTGACTTGATCTGCAAGAGTAATGGCCTTTCTTGTATTACAGACTAGTTCTCCCTATACAGGTTTTCCTAGTTTTTTGTTTTGATGTCAGGATTCTGGATCCCATGCCTCTTCTTCAGTCTCTGTATCACTTCAGGAGGGTTCTCTCAAGGGCTGAAGTTAGTGTCTCTGGAAACTTAATTTGGCTAAATGAGAGCATGGCGATTTGCTTTTTGAGCTTTGTCACCTGTTTTAAGTTGTTAACCCTTCTGCAAAGAGAAGTAAAATGAGTTGACTGTATTGCTCAACTGCCTTTGGAACAGAGCAGTCAAGTGTCCCATGTCTGCAGTTAATCCACCATTGCTCAATTATTTAATCTTTGTCTTGGGTTTGTTACCCTAGCCCCACAGAGGAAACTGTCAAGTACTAGGGGAGAAGAGGAGGCAGGAGGGCTTGTTTGGCTTTCAGCTGTCAACTAATGTATTTACACTGGCACAGAATGTCAGGGATTGCTTCTGACCACCTTAACCTGTCATGCAGGTTTACAGTTCCCCTGCATTGGAGCTAACAGGAAAAGGCAGGTTGCCCTGTGTATATCATCTCCTGAATGTCTGAGTATTTGAACTGGGATCCAGGAAGATGGCACAGTGTAACTATGTCAGCTTCTTTCAGGCCAGCCCTGCTTGAGAGAATGCCAGTAATGGAGAAAATCACCACAAATGGCCCTACTGAGATTGTACAGACCAACGGAGAGACAGAGCCAGCGGTACTGGAAACGAAACCTCCACCCTCTGGATTGCAGCCTGCTAGCCAGGTAATGGAAACTGATCTAGGATAAGTTTTCACTGCCTGTTAGACACACTAGTAGCCACTGCGAGCAGTAAGCTGAGACCATCTCCTGCCCCCTCTTTGCTAGTTCTGTCCTTGTGATGATTGCATCATCCCTCTGCTGTGATGGCTCTAGTGTCAAGAACAGGTGTGTGGAAGAGGTCATTGTGGGGAGTGCAAGAGCAGGCTAGGGTAAAGCCATATATCCCCGCAACCTGTTTCAGCGCGCATGAACTCCATCCTTCTCTGTGGTCTGAAGAGCATGGAAGCTAGATCTCTTGTGGGGCATGGGACCATAGCTAAACTAAGAACCTTTCTGACTGGCCAGCAGATCTGTTGGTCTTCAGGCTGAGAGCAAGTAGAGTCCATTACATTTGCAAGGGAAAGTAGCAGGAAGTTGAAAATATAACTATTACATCCACTCTTTCATTAGGCAAATGATTTGTTGGACTTGTTGGGGGGAAGTGATATAACACCTGTAATCCCCACGGCACCTACAAGCAAGCCAGCCTCTGCTGGTGGGGAGCTCCTTGACCTCCTGGGAGACCTCAACCTAACAGGTGAGCAGGCTGCATCTCTTAAAAGTCTACATTCTCAGTCCTGGGGTGGGATGAGGGCTGACTAGTTCTTCACTTTATCAAAACCTAGTCTTCACACTTACTCTTACCAAGACCCATATTAGCATACAGGTGGGAGTCAGGGAATGAAGTCACAGGTTGACTCTGCATGATTAGCTGCTGAGACCTGAGTATTTTAATGCTCCAGCCTGGGAATGCTGGGAGCCTTCCCAGAGAGGATTGGGAGCTGTGAGGAATTAATTCCATTTCAATGCCTGCTAGCTCAAGAGGAGCCAGTCCTTGTTAGTGAAAGCAGAGGAGGAGAGGATAACAACACAGATGATTTGTAGAGCTTTGTGTAAAGAAATATAATATGCAGCAGTTTGATCTTTGGAGGAGTAATTACTCTTCATTTCGTGACAGCCAAATAATAATCCTTCAACATTTTTTGTAGGTTCTCCAGTATCTGCCCCTGCGCCTCAAATAGCACAGCCTCCATTTCTGCTTGATGGACTTTCATCACAGCCTCTCTTCAATGACATTGCTGCAGGTTAGGGACATGTAAATCCTTAGCCTAAGGTGCCACAGCACCCAAACAGAAGTGGAAACAAGGGGTAGTAAAAAAAAAAGGGGGGGGGCATGTCTGTGGAAAAATCAATGCGTTGTGTGATGCTGAGAATGATCTCTGGATTCTGTAGGTCTACTGCTTTTTTCTTTTCTGCAGGAATCCCCTCAATTACTGCATACAACAAGAATGGGCTGAAGATTGACTTCACCTTTGAGAGGTCGAATACCAACCCCAGTGTCACTGTAATCACGATACAGGCCTCCAACAGCACAGAGCTGGATATGACAGATTTTGTTTTCCAAGCTGCAGTACCAAAGGTAGAGCCACTTAGGGCAACGACAGTGATGGGTTGAGGGCCGGCTGCAAATACTTCTTGATTGGTGCTTTCATGTAGACAGAAATTTGCAGTATGGTAAACAAGGCTAAGAGCTGTTAATAGGTTCTCTTAGTGCTCAGTTTGGCCATCTCTTTCTAGTCTGAAAGTAAATGTTATAAATGCAACAGAGCACTGGTTCCTATCAGATTGGACTACTTTTTCTGTGACAAAATCTTGTTTTAAAATCACCACTTTCTAGGAAGGTTGCTAAGCCACACACAATAAAATGTTGGGTAAAAAAAAAAAGTGAAGACACTAATGTTTCCCTTTATTCTTAGTTTCTAAGAAATATACCATGCTTTTTGCAGCTACAAATACATGAAAAAAAATTTGAACCTATTAGATGCTTATAAAAGTTTGAGTCCCCACATGATGAGCTGCAGCACAAAATATGGAAGACAGGTATTGTCGAGTTCATAGTATGGCAGACCATTTAAGCAGGGTGTATATTGGAATGTTGTTCAGGTTTGAGAAAAATATATTAACTTCTGGGAGTTTGACTTCTAGGAATTAGTAATGCCCTAACTTTAATTCAGATAGGTTTCATACCTGCCATAGGAAGGAATTAGGGAAAGAATGGGCTTCCTGAAGTTACAGGTGTGCTGAGCAGTCTTGACTGTTCCTCTGCCTGTGACACTAGAAACAATGCATCGCTACTTATCTTGATTCACTACAGTAAGCCCTCACCCCCTAGTATTTGTGTAGCCTGGATCTTACTTGTGTAGGAAGCAGGTGGGCCAGTGAATATTTTGTTCTTTACAGATAGGGAACTGGAGAACTGAGTATTTGACTTTATTGTGGTTGTACGTACACTGTCAGGGCCAGGAACTGAACTCTTAATTTCCCTTGCTTTCTCTCAGTCCAGACAAATCGCTTGATGTTTTTACTTGATTAAGCATCAAATTGTTTTCTCTTTGCCCTTTCTTCAGACATTCCAGCTGCAGCTCCTGTCTCCCAGCAGCAGTGTCATCCCTGCATTTAACTCGGGGACCATCACACAGGTCATTAAAGTCCTGAATCCACAAAAGGTGAGTGATTCTGAGAACAGCTACTTCATTGTCTTGGAGTCGTGCATGTAGGGGCAGTCAGGGATGAATCTCCGATGAGAAATAGGGAGTGATGGTAATTAATTATGTGTATTTAATGGCAGTCATTTTAGTTAGAGTTAGGAAAAAGTTATGAAAAAGACAGGGGGTTCTGGGCACAGGTTTGACCTATTTTGTTACAATGCTAAAACAGATTCACAGCTTTGCTATGTTCTTGAATTCATTAATGTCTTGCAGCAGAATGGTGGTTCCACAAGTTTTTAAATGGCCTTTCTAGAGGAGCACAACCTGGCATTTGTATGTTATGGAAGTGATGTCTGAAAGGCAAGCATCTTGCCATATAAGTATATTTAACATTTGTTCTTGCTATCTGCAGTGGTGTTACTTGACATGTTTGTTACACAAAAAAAGCTTGATCCATAGTCTTAACAAAATTGTCTGCTTTCTCAAGTGTTGTTTGTTTTTAATGTGATGAGTGTAGCTTTAAACAGTTGATGGAAAGAATCTTTAGGTGTGATTTAACCGTAATTCTATTTGTTTTGCAGCCTATAGCAGGCTTCGAGACTGGGATACAACAGACTTGAGGGGAGGGAGGGGTATGGCCCACATGTCCTCCTTAAGAGGCTTTGCAAGTATTCAGATGGCACCAGAGGAAAAAATAAAATTGAAATCGCATATTTCTTCCTTTGTGGGACACCTTAAGGTCTTAAACATCTTTAAGAACTTAAAACATCAAGTTTTTCATAGGTTAACACTTACATAGTGCTTTAGATGTTGTGTTGTTGCTAGACTGACATGTAAATTAGAAAAATTCTCAAATCTCAGCCCAAGATTCCACTGAAATGGCTGTCTTCTAGTGCATAGGTTTTATAGTTTCCATGCATCTCCCCTTACCTCTGTGTAGTGTGCTCCCCTCTACCTATATTAAGGCAGAAGAGTAATTATTGTATACATCTGATATTAATTTCTCTGTGGTGCTGTAGAGCACCTCTCAAAGATCACCTTGAAAGTCAGTTTCTGAACTTGGGAGCGTTTAGGAGTTTTCCTGTACAGTACCAGAAGTCACAATATAGCCTCACAAGGTGAAATACACGTAGGTAGTGGAATGCTTTCCTATTGGAACACCAGAATGCCTATGAACTTCAGAATACAGAGGTGCAAAATAGTATTTTGCTACCCTCTTCTGTTGCCCATTGTTACCTAACTCTTCCGCCTCAGGTATCTGTGCATCTCTTACTGTCCTTTAGATTGCTACTGCCTGAAAGTACAGCTTTGTAAGAACCCTGTCCATGAGATAGCGTAGTTACCTGGAATACTTTTAAGGGGGGCAACCTTGGAACAGCATTCCTATTTAGGAGGCAGCTGTTTGTCTTGTGTGTTTTAAAAAAAAAAAAATCTGTTCACCTGGACATTGCCTGTCATTATGCTGGGTTGAAACTGATGGCCAGTTTCCCAAAACAACATCAAATAGAGGAAAAGCTGACACTGATTATATTGATCTATAGCGATAAAGTGTATCTTCCTTATCCTGAAGCTGGTTGGAGCAGTAATTGTCCTCCTTTCCTTCCTCTGCTATCCCTTTTGTGTATTTCCCTGTAAGTATGGGTAAAAGAGCCAGAAATAGTTAACTTTTTGCTTTTCCTTTTAGGGTTTTTGGGAAGCAAGTTTTTTTGAGAGTGAGGAAAATAGGGAACCTGGCTGGAGCATACTGTGCTCTAGCTATTATGGGCCACCTTGTATCTGGAGAACAGCCAAATGACAGTGTAAACCAACTGAGCTATTCCATCATTTACTCACAGCAGCAGGAAATGTTCTTGGAGACTCTGTTTCCAGTCCTAGGCTGTTTCCTTCATAGAGCTACTGAGCTATGCAATACTTGGAAGTTTTTAGACCACTGCTTTGAATGAACAGGTAGTATGGGAAATGACAGCTGTCCCTGTGATCCTAAGCGCAGAGCAGGAGAGTCTGGATCTGCCTCTTGCTTTCTTCTGTTGTTAACTGGGATTTTAAGGTAGTTATTTCTGTAAGTAAGGACTTCTGTGCTTGTGAGAGCAGGGCCAGTGCAGAGACATGTGGGTAGAAGCCATGTGATAGATTTTCTAAGAGCTTGTACCTGATCTGAGAGCTACAGTGACGAATCAATGTCCTAGCAGGGTAAGCATTTATCTGCAGTGTCATAGCTTACCCTGCACATCCTTCCAGCAAACTGTTGTGGTAAGGAAAGACCGGTGTTTTGTATTCATGGGGTAAGGGAGGGGAGCTAGATGGGGGGGATTTGCTGACCTCTAATGAAGACCTGAATTTGTTTTGTGTTTGGTTTGTTTTTTTCCCCTTTTCTCTTGTAGCAACAACTACGTATGCGGATCAAGTTGACATATAATCACAAGGGCTCAGCAATGCAGGATCTAGCAGAAGTCAACAACTTCCCCCCTCAGTCTTGGCAGTGAGGCTCTGGCACCATTCTTATTCTCACCCCACCCAATCAAAAGAACTCTGGGAAGAAGGTTGTGATCCTTGGCAATCCCCCAAACTGCACCATGGGCATGGGGATCAGATGAGACCTGCTGATGAGGAGGAACTTTCCTGAAGTGATTGCTGACTTTGAAGCATATCTGTTAAAGACTAATCTCCTCTCCTCCGCTGATGAGGCTGGCGGCTTGTGGAGGCTACTGTGCACTCTCTCACACATGCATTCACAGCCAGAAGCAACATTCCCTTCTCCCCTCCCACCCCTGTCCCCAACAAAGAAACACAGCCTGGTTGGAAGAGAAGTCTGGAATTTCTAGCAGGGAAGCTTTCTTCTCTCTGCAGCAAGTGAACAGCAGCCCCTTCTTTCTGCTGTCTTTTCCCCCTGGGGTAGGCAAGGCATGTTGTCATTCATTACTAGCTGGATTCCTTCAGGCACTTTTGTATGGGGCTCAGACTGGGGGCTTGGGGAATGTCAGGCTGCTCTGCCTCTTTCTTCCTGTATTCCCTGTGTCTGAAGGGGCTGGAGGCTTCTTATGGCCTATTCAGTGCATTATTGTGTACACTCACCTCTTAGTTATGTGATACATGCCAAGAGCAAGTTAGGTCTTGGGAGTTCATCTGCAAACCTGGGACAGTGCAGGAAAAGAGGTGCTGGTGAGAGTTGATAAAATTGCTTTGGTGCTGTACTTGGCAATGAAGACTTTACACTTGAATTTTCTTTCTTTCCATCAATAGCCACAGCCATGCAGATTCAGAGTCTTCTGTACCTTCCCCAGAAAGTGTGGTGATGTATGAGCAATGTAGAGATCCAAGGAGCATCTGGTTTTCCACCACGGATGATTTCAAAGCCTTTTGACCCATTAGTTGTGGTTTATGGGTAGAAAAGACATACTCAATTCTGTAGATCAGTCTGAGGGCTCTCTCCCTGCTGGGAGACTCATCAGAGACTATGCTGCAAAGTTGTTCTTCCCAGTTATTCCAGACCTTCTCCCCAGTTTCATTTCCAGAGCCTGTTGTAGACCCCCTGGATTCCATTTGAGTTACTTCTGACTGGGATATTTGTGTTGTATCTGTAATATTGGCACTGAAATAAAGACCATGCGGTTTAAAGAGACCTTTCCCATTTTGTTACTTAATTGATCCTTGTAGTTTGCTCCTTGCTCCCCTTTCAGAGAAATGTGCTAGTTCAGGTTCATGCTGAAAGTAACTGAACTGTTTTTTGAATGGAAGCCAGTCGTTTGAGTATTTGGATCTAAAGATGTGAGGTCCAGTACTCTTCTAACCTTATAGAAGGCTGTAAGGCTTAGAGAAAGCTGTACAGTTATGCTACCTAGCATGAACTGTTGTCAAGGTGGTAGAGTTCCGTGAATTCTCATGGAGGTGATGTATAGGACATAAAGCACAGATCTGCATCCATGAGTGTGCTGGGAAGCTAAAGGTACTCCAGCTTCCAACCCAGTGCTTTCTCAGAAGAAACAGATGGCACATCTGCTTTATTTCTGTTATTAGGGCTTTCCATATAGCGACCATTTGGTGCTCTGATGGCAAGCTTAGATGCAGCTTTTTGCATCTGCAAAAGCGCTAACACTAGGCTCCAGTTCTTGCCAAAAACATTGCAAGAGCGGTGTACACTGTACTAAGGGAAAATTGAAGACCTATTCTGCCCTTGAATAGGGAGCAGGAGGCCACTAAAGGTTGTTCAGTCTGCTTTGGTTTTAACTGCATTAGGACTGTCACTGATTTAAGTGCTGGTCTGTGTAGTGGAATAAGGTTAGCTTCTTTTGCAGGGCATTTTTGCTGCCTTATTGATCAAACAGGTTTGGGCATATAAAATTCGGGTTATAAAATCTGGAAGAATGATGTATGATTTCCTAAAAAGTATTTCTGGGTTGTGGCAGGGTCGTGCCTTGGCTGCCAGTGGTGAGACAGATATTGTGCTTCAGCTAGAAGCATCATGAACCAGGCAGTCTTGCAGAAAATGGCTGAATCAAAGTCCATTTGTAGGTGCTGAGCATTTACTTTGTTGTTTTCACTGCCATTGTGACTATTCACCACCCTGCTAGCTCAAATTCTATAGTGTTGAAGGCTGAGCATGCCAAATCTAGACTCCGCTGAGCTCTGAGGGTGTCCCAGACACAAAGCTAGAGGAAGGTGTTTGCCTTAGTTCCTGAATGCCCCATAAACCCTCTCCTCCTCACAGAATCGTACACAGTCACTTCTACTGAAATCTGGCACACCTCAGCCTCCATTTGTTTTTGCTGAGAAGCAGCACTGGTGCAGGAGGATTAGATGGGGATAAAGAAGTAAATGGTCTCTGACCTGGCCAGTTTGTTGCAGCATAGTTGGGAACAGCTTATCTTGTCCCTCTGTTGCCCTTGTTTTCTGTCCCCTAAAGCAGCTGGGTTTTGTTGTTGGTCTCTGTCTGGTGAGCTTATAGGGTAAATTCCTACTATGTCCTTGGCTCCTTCAGCCACCCTTGCACAGAGTGTTTGTGTTTTGGGAAATAGGTGATTTGTCATATATTTCTGAGGTGAGCTGGAGGAGGTGGTGCACGTACCTGAAATGCATTCTGCTTGAAGCCATCCCTTGGCTGTGAAGTACTCCTTTGTAGCAGCTGAACATTCCTGTTGTCCTTGGAGCTCTTTCCCTTCCCCTTGCTAAGGGATCGGGTACTAACACTGCCAGAAGGAGGGCCAGGTTTCACACGTTCCCGTACCTGCAAAACTAGATACCATTGCTTGCTTCTTGACCCCTGAGTACCTCGTAAGCTCTGTGCTGCTGCTTTGTTTTCTCACTGGAGAGTACTCGCATGTCCACATCTGAGGCACTCTGAGAAAAGGGTGAGTCTTTTTCCCACCAGTTGAGTACAACAATTCTTACAGGTCTAGCCAGCATTTTCCTTGCTTCAGTGTAAGGGGAATATGAAGGGAGCAAGATACAGACTTCATGGCTAATCTAATATCTGCACTGGAGACTTTGGAGCTGAGAGAGATTGAATGTCTGCTTTTTTTTTCAAGTGAATGTATTTTGAGTCAAAAAAAACGACAGGAAGAATAGTGGCCATAGTGGGCCTGAAGGGGAAGAAGATGCGGGAAGGTCCTAAGATTCGACTTTGTCCAGGATTTGATGGGACAAAATATGGCCTTGAACAACCTTTTGAAGCAATAGCAGTGAGGGGACTGCCACCTATACGGTACCATGGATATATAACTCAGAAGATTCTGAAACAGCTGGGAAAGGTGACTTAGTGCCTTCCTCAAGGCTGGTACTAGCTGCAAGATGGAGCAGCAAAGATGGCTTTTTTTTCAGGTCTGCTGGTGCGCTTTCTATGTGTTCATTTTCTACTTGGGGGCTGTGAGGGAAGGAGCTACTGGACTGCTTCCCTCTTGAACTTTCACTCTATTCCTGTATATTCCTTTTTCTTTCCTAATGTTGTAATTTACATTTTACATAGAGCCGCATCCCACCTCTTTGACAATATAGTAAAAACAAAATCCAACCCACCCGTCTAGCCCCTCAAAAAAAACCCCAAACATAAAACTCCAACAAACTCAACCAAATTTAAAGTAAAAATATGCCATTTGAGCAGGGAGCCTGGTGGCATTCGAACTTCTGCAGACCTATTTTTGAGATGTGAAAAATTTAAATAAATGCTGAGTCTTTGGTGAGCGAGGAGCATAACAGATGTAAACATTTACATGGGATGCATTAGACTTCTGCTGTGTGTATTGTCTTTTGGTTGAAACAAATTATGAAGTGACTAATAAAATGAGTCAATATTCAATGATTTAAAACTGCCTTGTTGCTTTTTGCAAGTTACAGTGGGATAGGATTTGTTGATTCTTAATGTTTGGCCATGACAAGGTCAGGTGATGTGAAATAATCAGTAAGGGCAGAATTTGAAAAACTTTCCAGATAATTTTGGGGAACAAAAACCCAAACATGGGTAGACAATTACAAAACGCTTACACTTACAAAACGCTTACACCATTCATGTGAAGTGTCACCCTGAAAGAGAACTTGTCAACTGCCAGCAGTGATACTTGTCTGGGTGCTAGGAAGGTATGATGAGATGTGAACGCAAGGCATTTTTTTCCCTGGTGTTTGCAGCCTGCCCTTGGAATGGCTTACGATTCCCTTGCTGACTAAAGAGCCCTTTCACGCTCCACGTGCCTCTACAACCCTTGTCCCAGTATCATTGTCCGTTAAAGCAAGACGTGTTCCTGCTGTAAGGTTCTTCCTTGCATTTTCTAGTCACAGTAACATTTTATTAGATAACTCTTCATGTGTGTTCTAACACATAATTGCACTTCTCTCTGCAAAGTACAATCTCCGCAATATTGCCATGTGTCTGTCCTTTATGGAAGTTCTCTTGAGGCATTTCTAGCTACAGCTGTGTAGTTCTGTAACTGCTTTGTATCATAATCATGCCTTTCTGTGGGGAGAACCCAATGAAAAATTGATTTAAAGTCCTCTCAGCTTGTGTGTATAGTCTGGAAGTGTTACGAACTAGGTGGCCTGTCCTGTGCCTGCCTTGGTTTAATGATGTGAATTAATACAAAGTGCCGGGGAGCGCTTTTAACCTTGCTGATCAGATGGGTTGTCTGTCATCCCCTTGTGTTTAAATAGGGGAGCCCTCCAGATACTAGAGAATTCAGAAACGGCATCAGAAGCTGCCAATATGTGTGGCAGCAAACAGTCAGTCATCTTAGGCCCTGGTTCTAGAGCAGGACATCCCGCTGGGAGGCTCGTCCTTGGCATTCCTCCTGTGCCTGGGGCCTAAGCCCAGGGAGTGCTGTGCGGGCGATGCTGTGTGCATCATGTGCACCCAGGAGCAGATCTGCAACGCTGCATACAGATTGCTGTGTGGGTAGACCAGAACGAAGACAGGAAACGTATAAAGGAAATGTAATGCAATGGAAACCTGTTCGGCGCAGTAATAATACCAATGGTGAGTTGGTAAGCCGGACTTAACTCTGAAGTAAGACCAGGAGTTAGTGTAGCAATAAAGAAATGTGGTGACGACAGGCTGAGTTGGGATCCATTGGCGATTATGGGGAGGGTGGGAGGCTTTTCTTGTTTTGTCTTTCATGCGCCTGGTCCTGTTCAGACACAAACAGTGGCTGCCTTCAAGCATCAATCAAGTTCTGGTGAACCGGACAGCAACGACAATGTTAGCAGACAGTAGCTAAGGCACATGGACCTGCACGGCGCAGGGAGGAGGGCGGTGTTCAGGTACTCTGCTGTCTAACTTCAGCCTTGGGAGGCTGATGTAACAGGTGCTCTGGAGGTAAGTGAGGAAATCGCGTGGCAAGACCGTTCTAGGGGTTACGGGTAAGCTTTTTCTTCTTTCCTCATCGGGTCAGTAGGTGCTTTGTACCCCCCGCTTCTTCGGAAGCGGCTGCGCAACTCGCGCTAACGCCACGCCAGGCACGCTGCGCGGGGAGCGGCGCCGCGGCCGCGGGCTGACCTGCCCGCGCCCCCCGGGGCTGCCGAGCGCCGAGCGCCTGCTCCGAGCCGCCCGGGCAGGGACGGCAGCCGCGCCGCCGCCGCCGCCGCGCACGGTCCGTGCTGCGGGGGCGTTCCCCTGCCGCCGCCCCCGCGGGGAGGAGGCCGCAGCTCACCGCAGATGAAGGAGCCGCTCCGCCGCCGCAGGTCCCGAGGCCGGCGGGCCGGGGCCGGGGCCGGGCGGCGGAAGCCCGCGCGCTTCCGGGGCGGGGCCTGCGCGGAGCTGGGGCGGGGCCGCCGCCGCCGCCGCCACCCGGGGTCTCGCCGTCCGGCCGGCCATGGGGGAGGCCGGGCCGGGGGCCGGGCCGGGGCCCCGGGAGACGCCGGAGCCTGAGGAGGACGAGGCGGCGGCGCCGGCGTCGGGCGGCGCACGGTGGGGCCGGGCTGGGCCTCGCGGCGGCATCCGGGTGCTGAAGGTGAGGGTGGGGAGCGCGGCCTGCGCGGCGCGGGCCGATCGGGGGGCGCTCGGCCCGCCGGCCGCTCCTGGCAGCTCGGCGGGGCGCCTGGGGGGCGCTGCCCGCCTCGACCTTGGCGGGACGGCCGGGTGGGGCCGGGGTCTTTTCGTGCCCGCGTCCGAGCGAGGCTGCCCGGCGGTCTGTCCGGCTCGGCGCCCGCGGGGCTCCCGCCGGCTCATGCAGAGCCGTCCCGGGGGGTGCCGGCGGTGCGGGAGGCCCCGGCCGCGCCTACGGCCTGTGCAGAGGGGCTGGCAGCGCGGCCCTCGGGGGAGGAGGGCAGTGGGACGCCGGCTCGGAGGCAGCCGCTGACGCTCTGGTTTGGGCTGCCTTGCAGAGAAATGTGAAGCGCAATGGGAGCAGGAGCTGTTTGAACAGGAGTCGCTTCGGTTCCCGTGAGAGGGACTGGCTGAAGGAGGACGTCAGACGAGGCTGCGTGTATGTTTATGGAAGAGATTCTGCAGCCACTGCTTCTTCAGACTTGCGCTTGGTCCTCTGTACAGTGGACACCCCAGCATCTGAGATATGTGATGGAGAAGGGAGGAGAAACCTCTTTTTGCAGCTTCATGGAGACCTGGTCAGGTGAGGGCTGAGAATGGAAGAATATGTCTGAGAAATATTTGCTTTAGTCTTGCAGGGCTCTTCACCGTGTGCCTACCTATGTTAGCAGGGCAGATGTGGAACAGGTAGAGCTGGTAAGTAGCAGTTAGACACAGCCTTGAGTAATGCTGTTCACAAAAATGAAGTAGTGGTGCGCCTTTTACACATCTCTTAGTTAAGCCGTAGGTGTTTTAGCGGGGAGGGTTGAGGGTTTGGGTGGTGCTCCAACCAGAAATATGTCCTCGTTTTGTACGTAGGGGCTACCATTCCTATACCCCTTTATTATGTTCTATGTTACGGACATCTTAGCATCCAGAAAACTTAAGGTATTTAAGAGGCTGTAAACAGTTGTTCTGAGTTAGTGAAACACGTAATGTACTTTCACAGTTATGTCATATAATATTTATGCTTGTCATTTTTTTTGCTAAGAAGAGCGCCCAGGTAAATAATTAAATGTAGACGGAAAGATAGCATAGTAAGGGTTATATAAAGAAGGCTTAAGCAACAGATTATATGTTTTATGCCTGCAGTTGATTTAGGCTGAAAATAGACAGCTCAGGGTTTAATGTGCATGAACTTTGTGCAGTGGGGTGTATTATGGACTCCTGGAGGTTTACAGGTTCCTATTAGGTTTGTTAGGATTTAGACTTTGCATTGATTCTTCTGGACTTAAGATTCAGTTGTAAAGTTGCCACTCCTGTTCTCAGGGGAAAAAAATTGCTATGGTCTCCTTGCATGAAGGCTAAGCAGTAGAGGCAACACACGCTGAACAGGACTGGTAGCTGGTTTTTTTGATAGTGAAAGAAAAGTCATAAGTTGCATGTGTCCAAATTTAAATACCATGGCATGTGTTTAATCAGGTAGAGGTATGGAGTGCTAGTGGCAAGAGATGCAGAGAATAGGATGTGCTTAAAGCTGACTGTTAAAAAAAGTTATTTAGACCTGTTTGCCTTGCCTTGCCCAGCCTGGGTTATTGGAACCAGGGGTAGGTTAGTTAGAAATACTGTATGAGGATAGATGGACACTTTAACATAGCCATCGAGGCAGCTGAAAATCTCCATTCATTGCTTGAAGAATTTATAAGGAAACTGGCTTGTTTTGGGACCTAACAGTGGGTAGATTTTCCAAAGTTTAGTAAGAAGAGCAGACCCTTTACTGCAGATCATGAAAAAGGCTAGGTAAAGCTGGTAGATGTGTTCAGAGAGTCAGAGAGGAATGTTTTGACTTTTTTTTTTTTAGCTCTTGAAATGGCTTTTCTGTTTGAATCCTTTTAAGTATCCATCTCTCTTCCTGTGCTAGGTAGCTGTGCCTGTCTTTGATTTGTGGCAGGCTTTGCAGTGGATTAGCAAATAGGTCCTGCTACCAGTATTTTGGAAACAAGTACCGAGTTGTAAATGTATACTTCCCACTCTTGTTCCTTCTTGGTGTGTCTAGCACTCTGTTGAGCTTTGTCTTAAATTTCATGAAGAGTTCTTGATTACAGCGTATCTGTTCCTTGTAATTCTCAGAATGTATTTGCCACAGAAGAGATCCCTGAACCCCCTGGGGGGGTTCTTAGTCGAGAAGTGGGAGTTACCGGTATTGCTTCAGTAACGTCTGTGTTAGTAACAGGAAGCAGGCCTGGATGGTACCTGCTTGCATGTCCACAGGAAAATAACAGAATGCTCAAGATATCCCCACGCCCTGTTGAGATAATTCCTTCCTTGAACAAAGTTTACTGATTAATGTGTTTGCAAGTGAAAATTACTCTGTTAAGCATCTGATTGCTTTTTACCATAGGTACGTTTCTCTCCCAGACAACTTCTGAATTCTTCATCCTTTTAATATCAGTAGGTGACTTTCTTTCAGAAGCTGAGTATGGCAAAGATTGATTTGGCACCTAACTCAGAAGACTCAAAAATGGACAGTAAATGAAAGAATAACATAAACCATTTTTGTGTATTCACTTTAAATATTCAGTGGTGTCCTTGTGATCATTCTGTATTTCCCTTTCAAGTCCCTGTACAGGGGAGTCAGTTTCTGTCAGAACTTTCTTCTCTACAGCGCACCTCGAGGATCTTAGAGTTCTCTTAGCTAGAACCTTTCCTTACGTTAGCACCCTTTCATATCTAGAAATTATACCTTCTTACAGATGGAGGGGATTAAACAAAAATAGCACAGATACCTTCTTTGGTCTGGAGACCCCTCGCAACAAAAATTTAAACTACGGAGGTATGAAAACTTGACTGTTGCTTATGAAGAAGAGCTACAGTTGCAGCAGGAGCTGCGTAACTGTTGCTACTTTTTGTTGGCTTTTCTTTCTCCTTACCCTTTGTACCCTCACTTAATGGAGCTGCTTCTCTGACCACTAGGAGTGTCCAGTCCCTGATATGTGATACTGATGTGGATATAATGGCCTCTTTGTGCCGAATAGCAGCTGCTGTGACAGCCAGGGTGATCTCCATGTGTGCTAGCGTTCAGGGGGTATTGCACTGGCTACAGAAGAATTTTTGCATTTCTGATGTGATCGCATGCCACGTTGGGTTTCACACCACATTGCCTTCTCTCAAAGGGAAAGCGTGTTTTTCTACCTCAAGCTTTAACTATTGCCTCTGGAACCGGTCAGCCTTGATCACGTTAGTGAAGAAATTCCATGTAGAAACCGCCACCGCAGATACTGGTTTTGGTTTTCCGTTTCCTGGCCTATCCTAGATTTTGTTAGTGTATCACGTGGCTCCTGACGAGAACTTGGACCAGTGGTCCATTCAGTCAGGTCTCCAGAATGTCTCCAAAGGCATTCAGTGGATTGCTCCCTTTTCTGGTTTGAATGTGGTCTGCAGGTAATGAGGTGGTTTGTTTGTGGCTTTATTTACAAAGCCCTGTGCTGGACCCGTGAGTGTCATTAGCTAAATGCGTGGACCCGTGCTGGTGTTTCCTGGGTCACAGACTCAGCTTACCAGCTAATGCCGGAAGAGCAGCTCAGCCATGGGCTGAGTGTCAACAGCTTGTCCCACCAGGTCTTCACGCTTGAAATGTGTAGCACCAAGCCATGCTTCATCTGTGGGGTGGTCAGTCAGTGTCTGCTGCATATATGTAACTTTTTAGGTGTCGATTTTTCTGTAAACTCAAACTCTCTTGCCAGGTAGTGAACTTTGAACAACTTGTGGTGTTTTGCAGACAACTTGCAGAATTCAGAAGACTTAACTTTTTGGCAAGGCTTTTTTGTTCCAGCCGGTGGCAAGCAAATCTAGGTGGTGCGATAGTACAGACTACTCTCTCGGTTGGTTTTCAGATAGGAATGGTACTATGGCAAGAGAGATACGTTTGTTGAGGGATTAGGCTTGAATAGATACTACTGCCAATGTTCCTTTTGAACATGGCTTTTTTAGAAAAGAAACAAAACCAAGGGCGCTGTGTTTGATGTCTGCAAGAAGCATATCAGTTTGATTTACGTCAACAAGAAAGAAAATTCTTGCTGAAGTGAAAGATGAGGGGAAAAGAAATAATGAAAAATCAGATCTCATCTCCAGAAGGGGTAACTATAGTGCGATGCGGTATCCAGCTTTTTCAGGAGGGTAAACCACAGTACTCTACCTCAGAGAGTATTGAGCATCCTGTAGGACTGTGATTTAATTTGTGTCATATGAAAAGCACTTATCCCTTTACTGTGTTAAGGTTCTTCCTGAATTCTGATGTGCAAGAAGTATATTGTTCAGTGCATACTCACAAAAGCCTCAGTCCAGTCAGTGACCAAATTGTAATGGTCAAGTGAGATTTTTTTTTTACCTAGGAAATGAAGATGCAGACTACTTGAAGTCCTCTTTTTGTGAGTGACATTCAAGATTTATGGTTCCTGAGCCATGGGTCACATGATGGAGAAGTGTCTTCTGGCAAGCATAAGGCTTTAATAGCAGAAGAATTGGAATCTAGGGGTAGTTGTGGGAAACTTAGGCAAGCTATTTGGAGATCCAGTCAAATCTCTCATATTCTGCTTGTGTTCTGCACTGAAGGGTATAGAATCCATTAGGGTTTACTGTTTTGGAAGTCAGCATTGTTCAGTGCAATCTATTATTTATTCCAGTTTCTAGTAGCTTGCCTGTTATAGGAGATGGATACACAGGTTTGTCATTTCCAAGATTACCTCAGAAAGCTCTTTTGAAAGTTTGGTGTCATGTTCACTGCTATCTGTGGCAAAAAAATTAAATGATAATGTAAACCTCAGTTACTTATTTATAGAAGCGCTTGGCTCTGAGCTTCTAGATCTCAACAGAAGGTCCTGCAAAAGACTGAGAACCTGCATTTGAACTAAAGAACTGAAGCAAAAGGGAGAAGCATTGATGGCATTACATTCTCTTGAACCAACCGCTTGTTATGTGGCCGTCTGGCAATGCAGGGAAAGAAAGTGTTTCATAAATCAGCTTTTCATGCTGATTGTACAAAGAGCTCTATCTTAGCTGGCCTAGGACCTTTTTCCAGGAGTTCCAAGAAGATGAGCAGTGTCAGAGCGATTAGTGGTAGTGCAGGTGATCAGCACTGTTTGAAATTTCCATGCTCAACTGCTGTTTTCCTTCTGGGACTTTTTGTTTTGGAAGCTATTTTCCATTTTATCTTGGAAAGCGTACGATTTGGTCCTTGCTTATAGCCTCTCCAAACTATTTCAGAGGACTTCTCAACTCATTGATGATATAAAGTGGATGGCATAATCAAGAGTGAAGTCATCCCAACTACAGGGGCAAGCTACACTTTTTGTGATACTGACTTGGATTCTCCTTCTAAGACACATGAATTTGTACCAGGTAACTTCCACGTGGTCTTGAGATTAAAATTTGACAACTGGAGCTAAACAACTGACCCTTGACAGGCAGTCAGGAACCTCATGAAGTTCAACAAAGTGAAAACCCAAGTCCTGCACCTGGGGAGGAACAACCACAGGCATTAGTACAACTAGGGGCTGACTGGCTGGAAAGCAGCTCTGGGGAGAAGGACCAGGGCATCCTGGTGAGCAACAAGCTGACCATGAGCCAGCAATGTGCCCTTGCGGTAAAGAAGGTCAGCAGCAGCCTGGGCTGCGTTAGGAGGACTGTTGCCAGCAGGTCCAGGGAGGTGATCCTTCTCCTCTACCGGCACCGGTGAGGCCACACCTGGAGTGCTGTGTCCAATTCTGGGAGTACAAGGGAGACAAGGACTCACTGGAAGGAGCAGAAGCAAAGAACCACTAAGATGATTAAGGGACTGCAGCGTCTTTCATCTGAGAGAGCTGGGACTGTTCAGCCTGAAGAAGGCTTAGGGGAATCTTATCAGTGTGTATAAATACCTGATGGGAAAAGAGGAAGACAATGGAGCCAGACTTTTTTTCATTGGTGCCTAGTGACAGGACAAGATGTGATGGGCACAAGTGGAAACACGGGAAGTTCCCTCTGAACATCAGAAAACTGGCTGAGCACTGGCACGGGTTGCTCAGGGAGGTTGTGGAGCCTCCTTTGAGATATGGAAAACCCAGCTGGACGGGGTCCTGGACAACCAGCTGTAGATGGCCCTGCTTGAGCACAGGGGTTGGGCTAGATGATCACTAGAGAGGCTTGTTCCAACCACATTGAGTTGGTGATGATAAAGATTTAAAAAAAAAAAAAAAAAAGTTCAGAACTGTGATTTCCATTTTACTAGTGATAATGAATGGACTGACTTTGAAAAAAGTATGTATTTAAAGTCTTAAATACTTGCGTTACTGTTTAGTATGATTTAATGCTGTGCTTGTGATGGAGCCTAAACTCACCTTCTAGTCAGTATAATGGGATAGGAATATCTGTACTGAATTGTTGGCAAGCTGAACAGCAGTAATCATCTGAGTGCCGTGATTTGGCATTATGTACCTTAAACTCCTGTGGATTCTGAGCATTTGTTCAATTTGTTTTGGGAAGTTAATGTGAATTTGGCTTTAACAAAATTTTGTTAGTCAAAAAAGACATTACGAATAATTGGGAACATGGCAGAAACCGTGTCTTTGTCGTGTGTGTGTGTCATAGCATCTGATTTGGATACCAGAAAAGTATCCTCCCCTGGGGAGGGCAGGAAGGGGAGGGATTGTGCTTTCTGCTGAAATTTATCTGAATTTGCATTAAACTACACTGGCTCTCTCTTCATTTCCTTTTCTTTACTGGTTTAAAGGAGTAGAAAGAAAAAGCAGTTTTTCTATTTAAAAAAGGCATCACCACAAAAAAACGCAACAAACCAGCCGTAGCAGCAGCAATGGTATGCGTTGCTGACAGTCACCTGATTACATCTTGAACTTTAAATTGATGCATGAATGTTATTCTCATGTATGAGTTTTGGAGTATACTTATAGTACCTACCAAATTGCTGTCTCTGACATTGCTTTTAGTCACATTGGAGGCTTCACAGAATTGGAGTAACTCCTCAGAATCTACTAAAAACTATGACTGGTGATAGATATTAATTCATAAATTAACCATGTTTTCTACTGGTTATGGCAGCCAATATTTCATAAACTAAAATTTAAATGCTACTAGTCCAGTCAAGGAAGAATGAACAACAGATTTCCAAACAAACCAGCTCCATCAGGGAGTGATCCTTTGGGTGGATTTGAATACAGATCAAGATTTTCCTCCTTTATCTGTTAAAGAAAGCCTATTTATGGGTTGAAATTTTCCAATAACTTTCTGATTATATTTAGCGCTGACTGGAGTCTCCAAGGCCTGACACCCGTTTAGTAGTAGAAGCTCCAAGAGACAGTTTCTGAAGTGAGAGGAAGGGGATTATTTCATATACAGCCTTCTGACTAGCAAGTTGATGTATTTCTGCGTCAAGCAAAACGGGGAGAGAGCAAAGTTGCCATATTCAGGCTTAGCAAACATTGAGCGGTAAGAGCTGGTTTTCTGGACAGGCTAGAAACTTTGTTGTTTTGGACCATAACTTTGAGAGTAATCCTGTTTCTGATGCAGAGGTCCTGTGTGTGAAGTGAAAGAGTTGCAATGTATGTGCTTGAAACACCTGAGGTCATTTTACTTCTTGAGGTGTGTCCTGTTGACTACAAAGGAAGTCTGTATGACTAGATACTTGTAAATGATACGTCTTTTATGAAATCAGTCCTGCCTTAATTATGAGATGGCATTTGTAAAGCGGTCAGTAATAGTGGAAATACTATAGTATAATACTAGTGTATTATACTAGTATAAT